>NW_023998414.1:25075282-25102059 GCF_014805625.2 Glossina fuscipes | reverse complement strand
TAAATGATTGAAAAAAGAAAAGGTTATCGAAGGTATCACGAAAATATAAAAGCCAACACGTTTACCTTTATAATGCATTGGAAGTATAGATAAGTCGGTTTATGTTTTGACGCAGTACTCATCTTATTCGCAGCTACCAAAAGCTGCGGTATTTACGCGTAAGCAGAATAACTCGTAGTGCTATGTAAAGCTTAAAGGTACTACTTCAACATGAAGATGCAACAGTTTGATATAATAGAGTAAACGTCAAATCAATGACACCTTTTCCTGGAAAGGTCGATAGAGGCTCATTCGTACGCCTAGCAACTTAACCTAACAACTAATTTTTGGATTTATTTGTGAAATAATTTGTTATGAAATCTGTTAGTTGTGCTCGATTTAACTAATTGTTCTTTGCTGTGGAAAGATGTAGCGAGGAAAGAATCTGTCTCAAGTTCTTAATTGCAATTGTAATTTGATCAAGGAAAGCGTTGAAATGGCTTGGGCTCCTTTGGACTAACGATAAAATCGTAAGGATTCAAGGAATACCTTGAAATTCAAGTATCAGTTGCGTTTCGCTCCCAATGCCGTCATTTCTCTTTCTTCCCCTACAACAGCTGTTGATCCGAAAGTGAAGATATGTCAAGCACCATAATTCGAAAGGGCGAATTACTACGACTGCGGCCATTGAACGGAATTCGAAGAATCGATTTAAAGCAAATAAATTAAGATGTGATTTAAGTGTATCAGTTCAAACATCCAAAGGTAAACTTTAAAGTTATTATCAAAACTTTGATTATTATGTAAAAATAAATGAAAGCATTATAGACGGGCAAAGACGATCATTCAATACTCTATACCTTATTTAAGTATTCATTCATTTTCGTGGTAACACATCGATGATTATGCTTTATTTTCAGGCAAGAGTGTGAGGCTGGATACAATAAATTGAGCTGAGTAATTCAAATTTGGTGCAGCTGGTTTTCCCCAAATTTTCTGTTATGAGTTAATATTCATAACAAAATATTAAACGTATTGGGGCAACGTCCAAGAACAAGCGTACGCGGCCCACTTACGTAAGGTCGATTTCGCTGTTGATGAACATATTTTTTTTTTTTTGTTTTTTAAATTTCAGCACGAATTTATTTATTTACAAAATTATGCTTTTATTTATTCAATTTTCGTTTTTCTTTTTGTTAAATTTTATTATACTTTTGTAGTTTTTCCGAGTCAGTTGATTTCCTAGTCGTCCATATACCACATATGCGGCGCTTGTTAATTTCGTGGCAAAAAAAAAAGAGGTAACTTAATCTATGGTTTTCAATTAAATTGTTGTACTTTCCGTACCGACGTTGTTTTCATGCAGGAAAAGAATAACACAATAGTACGAAAGTAACCTTCCCTTGCATATATACATTTTTTTTTTTAACCGCACCTTTGGTGAGCATGGTGTGTAAATTTTATATAAAATTTAACTGAAATAAAAACAACGACGATAAGGTACACAAGTTAATAATAGAAAGCCACATGGCATAGTACACAAGAGCAGCGCCCAAAAATTTTTTTTATTATCGCTCTGCTTTCTGTTATTTAATGTTCTGAAGAAACAAAACAAACGAAAAAATAAGAAGGAAAATTCTTTGTTCATTGTTCAGCATAAAATTATATACTCGAAAACGACACGCAATCTTTCCAAAGGAATGCTTAAGAGAAATTAAAAACACTAAAAAATTCAATTTTTTAAAGGTTGCAAACGAAAGAGAAATTTTTTTAAAAATATTCTTTATTAATTTCTTTACGAAAAGGCAAGAAATTCTAATAAAATAGAATAGATTATGGCTGAGTGGTGCGCTGTGGGCGATATGTGCCGTGTGTCGTGTTCCCAAATAATATGCATTGAAAATACTAAAGACACGGTAGCTAAAGGTTTACGTCTGAAATCGATTTGAGAAAACCAAGTATACCTTTGGGCGCTGAATGGTTATTTACAGCTACATTCATTCCATCATTTCATATTCTTTTTATCATATATATATATATTTTATTTCTTGAATGACTAAACTTTTTTTTAATTCTTATGAATTCTCCCTTATTGCTGACGTCTTATTATGCGTAACGGTTTCGAAAAATTCGCATTTGTTTTCTTACTTTCTCTATAGGCCGAGTATACGAAATGATTCCGTCTTAGCTGAAGTCCGACGAAGAGGAGAAGCATTGCCAACCAATAAGGGATTGCAATAAGATTCGAATAAAAGAATCGCATTAATAGCAAGCACGGTTTCGCAAGGTATTTATCCGAGTGAGAAGAGCCGCAGAAGAAAAGTCTGTGAGTAGTAAGTAATTGGCAGATTGTTAAGACATCTCTCCAAAGTTCTTACCTCCACCTAACATGGCTGAATTTCGATTTCGTCCAACATTTCCCAACTACACATCCCGTACGTAATCTTCGCGCCGATTATATAATAAACGGTTCCCTACGAATTCGCGAGTAACCCAAATATTGTTAATTATTTCAATAATAAATTGTGATCTGACTGGTTGGTTACTGATGGAAGTCACCTCGGACCAGTCGTACTATTGTGCTCAAAAAATAAAATTGCATTTGTTTACACCCTTACGTATATTTTAGTTTCATCGCTTTCATAACACTGAAAAACTATTCCTTATTAACAATTTGATCTGGCGGAAGAAAGTCATAGTACCCAACAATACGATAATTGAAGGAAGCTGTTTAATATCAACTTGATCTTGACTTGAGTTTTGAGCGTCTTTGGCGCCGTTTCTACAGTTTTGGCTCGATATTCGCTAAATTGATCGACTGTTTTTTTCGGGTCGTACGCATGAATCCAAGTCTCATCTTTTATAATAATGCCTACTTGGCAGCTTCTTTACTCAACAAGTTCACACAGAGTAAAAATTGGCAAAAAGGGTTTTTGTGTCGCACAAAACCAAAAGCGTTGCTAAAACACAAAAATTTGACAAAAATGTCTCGCACAGAGCTATCAATTTAGAAGAAAATATGTATTTGAAAATAGATTTTCGAGATTATGAAAAAATTCAACTTATTTTGCGGACACAGTATTATATGATACAGAGATCAATTTATGATCTCAACGATGAATGGATCGAATTTCAGCACGAGCTGTGTTGTTCGTTGGCGATTTTGAAAGTAAACGATAAGAGTATTAGATGAGAAAAATCATTGTCGAAGCGGCCGCACAAGGCTGAATTGCTCTTAAAGAACTTTGTACCCTGATAGTATCGGTGAAATGGGAATCCAACTTGTGTGTTATAACCCACTACCTACAAATGCGACTCAATGATTGGTCATGCTAAAGCGAAGCAAGTCGATTATAAGGAACTACAATTGATGACTTGAACGAATCTTGCCATCTCCGCCTGTATAAGGAAGGACATGTTCCTCCGTAGGTGTAGAAAAAAGCCTAGACGTTGAAGCTTCGATTATAGTTTGCATGACCGCTTCCTCTGACATGCATTGTATGCATTGCTTGGAATATTCAAATCTTTAGTGCTATGCAACTCTTCTTTCTTGTTCAAATATTTTGGAAGCTCGGGATAAAGCTCGTGGAGAGTTAAGGATTTGGTTTAGGTTTTAAAATTACTTAGGAATGGATGCAATATTTTTGAAAATCTGCTTAAAAGTAAAAAAAAAATATGAATTTGATCCGTAATGAATTATTTATTATTTGTTAAATGAGATGACACAAAATTGCTTTAATTTTTTCCCATACATACGTCACTGCTATCATCCATCCTTCACTCACTTAAAATACAAAATTGTCAATTGGGAGATATTAGTTTTAATTTTTGTGCTTTTTCGACTATTTGCCCATTTAAATGAAATTCGTTTCCTATTCTCCAACGTGTTATTCATATTCATTTTCATAAATGGAATTTAGCCAAAAATGGAGGAAGAAGAAAAGAGAGGGAAGGAAAAAGAAAAAAAAAGAAAAAAGAAAAAAGAAGCGAAAAGCACCCAAGTAGGCGTTGATGATAATGATAATGTCCTACTATGAATTTAACATGAACATTTAAAATAAATTATTGCTGTACGATAACAAATAGCTGGTGAGTTGTGACTTAGACGAAAACGAGGCGTTCCATGGATACAATCTTTTCCGTACATTGTGACAACTACAACTACTGGCGGCTCCTAAATGTCCAGCCATTGCATTATAAATATATATGAAATGTTTTGTTTCTGTCGTCGTAGTTGTTATTCTTATTCTTATTGTTGTTGTCATTTTTATGAATAGCAACAAGGTTTTAACTTAAGCTGCAATAAAAAGTGTTTTCAATGTATGTTTTCTCTATTTTGCAAAGGCTGTTTTTTATGGGAAAAGTATAGCAGCTCGAAGAAGATCATTAAAAAAAAAAAAAATAAAAAAATAATAATAATAATAATAATAGTAATAAAAGATGATGGCTTTTAACCTCGTTCACGATAAACTTTATGAATTGAGAAAGAAAAACTATAAAAACATTTTTCATTTTTCAAAATTTATCGATATTGCATTTTTTTTTTTTTTTAATATAAAATTGTTTATGTTCTGGATAAAAAAAAAAAAAAGGAAAAAAAATAGATAGAAATACAAAATGAAAAGCATTCCTCGCTGAGGTAGGATTGATTTGAATAATTTCCGGGGGCATTTTACATTTTTACAAGGGCTTTTTCTCACTCTCGAATCCACTAACGGTATTTTCTTTATTCATAAGCTATAACCATTCAACGAGCCTTACGATTATCTCTGATCTTTGTAGTCGATAAATGCTGATCGGATTTCATTCACTTGGGACGTGATCGACGAACATCTTTGTGATCAAACTAATCCGTTATAAAATTTCTGCAGAACATTTTTCGCATATGCTTTGGCTAACAACGTTACGTTTGCAATCGTCACGCGTCGATCGGAATCGCTTCAAACATCTTTGAATGATTCGTCAGAGCGAAAACATCGTCGAGATGAAAATGACCAAAAAACACAGACGACAAAGTTTTACCGAAATAGTTTTGCTAATGGTTTTCATGGCGTTGCTTGTAAGAACCATAGGACCTTCGTCCTGTGACCGTTTGGCATGTGTTTGTTTTTGGATAAACGGAAAAGGGCCATGCATCGGTAATATAGGTTTATTTCTCTGCCGCGTTCCATCCATACACTTTGCCTGTCTTTGTGTTCCGTAGCCATCTTAGCCGATAGGCGATAAAATAAGTGTATCGTGCGACTAAAAAGCTTTGAGAAACGTAATCACACTGGTTATACCACTTTTGCATAATGCTTTAACTCTCTCTAACTCTAATTATCGATTCTGAAGGATATATATATAAAAGTCTGGCCAGAGCGTATGACGAGTATTTAATGTTAAAAATTTGAATTTTTTTTTTTTTTTTTTTTTTGAAATCGCAAGAGCCACTTACAAAATCGATCCTTATAGACATGTTATTACATTTTCATTATTATAGCTTTTATATTGCAAGTTTGCTTTCGTTGTTGTTGTTGTTGTTGTTGCAATTTATGAGAAACTCAAACTTGAAAAAGTGATTACAAAAAAGAAGAAACAACACAATCGTGTTAGCCGGTTTTAATAATTGACCCAGTTTTCCTTTCGTTTCCTTCTTTTTTTTTTTTTTTTGTTTTTCTCTTTTTCGTTTTATAAACTTTAATGTCATTCGTACCTATTCAGCGACTCTATTATTAGCTACACCATTAATACTTTATGCCCTTTTACTCAGCGTTATTTTGTGTAAGGTGTGTTGTTTCTATGGTTATTGGCCCGCTTCCAGTCGTTATATGAAAATTACTTTTTCGTTATTATATTTTTCCAATTTTCTTTTAACAGTTGTATATGCATGTGTGTGCTAAAATTTATACCCTTAAAAACTGTCATACCTTTTTGAGGTTGGAGAGTTGTGGATGCGTATGTTTTCATTTAGTTTTCTACTGTTTGGAAACCGTAATTTGAATTTAATTGTCTCGCAAAGGTTGGTCCAAGTTGATGGCTTCTAGTTAATGGTCTGGTTTGGAAATATATGGTTATCTTTATTTTATTTATTTATTTTTTTTTTCGATTACTTTGTTGTTGTTGTTGTTGTTGTTGTTGTTGTTGCTGTTGTTGTTGTTGCTATTGCTATTTCATAAAAACCATATAAACTTTAATTAACCTGGACAGCGCAAAGGATTGTAAAAAGGCAGAACAGATAAAACGAGTTTATTGCCCATTACCCATACGGAATAAGTGTAGAGCAGAGCAGGTATTACAGTTGCGGCTTTTATGGATGAATAAATTAAATTAAATATTAGTAGAGCGAGCAAATGTAAGGAGCTCTTAAGACTCTTAAGCTAAGGATATCCAACGAATGTACAAGTTTATGCATGTCTACATAACAGACATCTCTCGTTATATGGCTTTTATATTTAGGAAGATTACAAATATATCAGTTAGACACCGTATCAAGCAAAGTCCTTGCAATCACCGCAGATACGAGGTATATTCTTCTATGTCGTCAATTTTTACAAAGAAAAACTAAAAAACATAGCCGGAAGAAAGGTTTTAGTCGCAATTGCTTCATTACTTCATTGCCGACAAATGTAAGGTCGAGGTAAATGCAACGCTTTTCTCTAAATTCCCATTCATTCATTCGATAGACACATTTTTAGGGATTTAATTTTCACCACATAGACTTCTAATCGAGGTGGGCCCCTTTACGAATTTCCGTAGTATAATGATTATTTATATAGACAAAATTGGACTCCAACTAAACGGAAAACAAGGAAAATCTTTAGGAAATAGATAAAGTAAATGTGAACTCAATTGTGTTCAATGCCAGGAAAAACTGATATTACAACTGTCTGCTATGGCCCAGAAAAAGTGGCAAGCAAAGTGAACGAATCAACAGTGCTTAATGTCGCAAGCCTGACAGCCATACAGATCGATACGATATGCAGAATACTTATGCAAAAGGGCTTAGAGGATTCAAGAAATACTTTACCCTTAGCTAATATCCGCACCATTTACATCGTCTATATGCGGCCAAAATTCATGTATAATTCAAAAGTATGGCATAGAGTAAAACTCGAAGAGCGTTGTCAAGATATTCTTGGCCTTGCTATACATCGGCATAATGAGGGGTCTGTGCATACATGTTTTATTTTCGGGCCAAGTATTCTATAGAGGTACGAACCTTCTATTAATCGAGTTTATCTGGGCTTTTTAATGCAGTTACCCATGTATCGCATGATGGATTACCGAGATAGTTCGGCCTTTGGGCGCCCCTCCTCGACATATTTTACATCTGCGATGGTATCCATCGATCGATGTTTATTACGAGGTCAGAACATCGAATTTTAGACAATTACTGGATTGTAAAGGTGCAAGTCATGTAAGACCTAACCATTGTTCAGTTGTCGCTGATAGACTATGTAAAGTGTAAATAAGCTGTCGGAGTTTACGTAAAAAGGCCGCTTGGTAACTTATAGTCAGATATTTTGTCACGTAACCTTTTTTCTTCGTCGTACCAACCTAGGCGAACACAGGTAACAAGTGAAACTGTGATTTTCAAAAATATGCTTGAGGTGATGGCTACATATAAGATTCAACCTCAAGGTGAACGGAATTATTTTTCTCTTATTTCCTTCACTTTATTTATTCATTTATTTGCATTTTAAACACTTAAGTAAATTTGAGACGTGAAAACAAGTTATTTTATGGATTTAACCTAAATTTGTTTCTCTGGATATCATTACTTTCTATGAACACAAATCGTAACACCGCATATCCATACGACTTGGAATAAGACCTTTCACCTTATTAAAAATGGAAAAGCGGTTAACTGAAATTTAATGCAAACAATGGCACATAACGAATAAAAACTAAAACTTAGTGCATGCTATCCTTTAGTTTTGCAAGCACAAACGTACACGCTTACGTGCTACGTAAACAATAAGAATATGTGTCTAAGCATAAGTCTCGGACGAAGGAATTCTCACAATTGCTTTCGTGCGATACATATGGTGTACGTGAAATGGAAAATGAAATTCGTGCCAATATTTTAAGAAAATTGTCACCGACACCGCGAACTATATATTAAGAGGAAAATATTGATCTTTTATATAGATTTGATTTGAGTCATTCGAAATTTATGTAAATGGGACATAAGCTAGCGAAATCTTTCCTTTAGGATCCCTGACTCGTCCCTAAAGCCGGAAGACCGGACCTAATTCTAAGCAAGCAAGCAAGCAAGCAAGGTTAGGATAGCGTAAATAAAAACTTATGCGATAAGTATTTCGCGAAATTTCAAGGGGAGAGAATTTGAGAACGATCTGTAGATAAATTCCGCCTTAACTGATAAACACTGGTAAAGGCGATAAAATCGATTGACGACTACGACAATCGGACACAACCTTAACCTTTACGACATCACACACCCCAGCGAGTGTGTTAGAGCTGGTTTGCGAACTTTCTATCTGAATTTTTTGATCGCCAAGATGCTTTTCGATCAAATTATCTCATTGCCGCGACCTTAATCGCGTTTTAAATCGGATATAAACTCAATATTGATCAACTAACTGCTTTAAAGCTTTCCGGGGAATCGGCTTGAATATTTTGCTTTGAAAATTTTCTCAACCCATGGTACGGCATTTATGGATAGACGCAATATGCTGAAATACAATATGTTCGAACTGTACGAACTACTATTTGAGAAATGGCAATAAAAATAGAAATGTATATGTATGCATATATGTAAAGAAGAAAAGCTAAAGCCCTCCTGCTTGGAAAATGGCATTAAATATGAATCAGTGTAAAAATGAAATCAACTTCTGTACACAATATATGTACGTATATGACAATTGTGTGTCTTTTATGCATACAAATATATGTAGACATATATATATATATATATATATATACACACACACACACATACAGAAAGATGAATATACATTTACATACACGGCCATCGTTAGGTTTGCAATTGCATGTGTATGCACCTAGACGTGATGTACAAATAAAGCGAAGTTTTGCATTTAAAATTTCTGGGGTTTCTCTCTGTTGAGTGCGTGTGTTTGTGTCATCGCATAATAATTCCGTCCATCTGTGTATCATATTTAAGCAATCTGGGAAGCGGGGGTCTCTGCCATCTGCTCTCATTGTTGTTGTCTGCAAGCAAATTCTTATGTTAGAAATTTTTTTTTTTTTCTCTTCTTTTATTATTATTGTTATTGTTGTTATTGTTGTTGTTGTTGTTGTTGTTGTTGTAGTATTCTTTTAACGATTTAAGGCGTTTCTTTGTTCCTTGAAATTGTATGTCAAAGTGGAGAAATAAGCAAAGAAGGAAAAATGCTTGTTGATCTTTTGTAAAAAATTAATTGAGATTTGAGCAATAAGAACGGGAGTAAAAAACCTGCACCGACTTGTTTTGTTATTAACATTAAAAGCCATCCTCCCCCCGCCCACCCGCCACCCCATAAGCCATCAAAGATTGTTCATATCTCTTTCTATTTGAAGCCAAGCGAAAAAAAGAGGACATATTCCTTTACTTTTTCTAGGTGTTTACACATTGGTAAACGACTTTTGTTAATGTTTTTCTTCTTCTTCTTCTTCTTCTTCTTGTTCTTCTTTTTCATTTTTTTCATTTTCTTGGAATGAATTTTTTTTTTTGAATGACTTCTACTTCTTTTTAATTTTTTTTTTTTTTTTTTTTTTTTTTTTTTTTGACAACGTCTTTGTACCTTAATGGTTGCATGGTTGCATCAAATGTAGAACTTTTGCGTTAAAGCCACGCTTGACTATCATTTATGAAAATTTTTGTTATGCAAAGTTTTTACTTATGAGTGAATGGTGAGGAGTGGGTAAATTTTTTACATCCATCACCAAAGGAGAAAGATGTTTCACTGTAAATAGATTTCATCACACTATCAAATGCTGAGTCTTATGTCTGTTCGTATTTGAGTTAATGCTTCCGATAGACAATATCTCAGTCACATAAATTAAGATATCGGATTAAAAGTTGGTAAAAAGATTGGATGTCCAATTGGATGATCGCGATTGGAGTTGCAAGAGATTATTAACTGAGTATACCTTTGTTTTCGAAAGCAAAACAATTACTCGTTACTCGTAAACTACAAAAAAAAAAAAAAAGAACGATAATAGTGTCCAGCGTCCCCTCCATATATTCTTATGTGTTTGTGCTGTGATGATGCAGAAATTAAAAAAAAAATCAGTTAAATCGAAATTTTCTTTTCTTTTTTCCTATTTGCGATGCTTTGAACGCAAGGATGGTAGGTATACAAGATTCGCGAACACGTTTCGACATATAATTGCCTAACATGTTTAACTCTATTTAAATGATGCTTGACTTTTATTCTTAAAGATGGGCTTGATTGAATCCGTCATTGGTTGCTTAAATACTTTATCCTCTTCCTTGATTTACAATGAAATCTTGGCTTAATTATGGAAACTTTTGATGTAAAACTTACTACGAGTAATGTGGGTGTAAAACGCACTAAATCTCTGCATAAATGTATAAATTTTCAGCGAAAATTCAGTAGAATTAAAAGGAATTAAATATTTTTTATTCAATTCAATGACTTTCTACAAGCTTCCTATAAATGACATTATCTTACTCTTTTATAGAAAAGGTTTGGCTTTTGGATACAGAGACGCTAACGATGTTAAATGGGTTTTTACGCAACACGTCTAGAGAATAGAAGATTTTATTATTCAAATTGCTGTGCCGCGTCTAAAAGAATTAAAAAGAGGACAATAACAGGGTATCGAAATATTTCACGCTGGTCATAAGGATTTCGGCCGAATCGCTAGAGAGACATATGGTCTATATAGTTTTACTTTGTTGTTCTTTTTAGTCATAAATCGTTAGTTGGCGGGAGACAAGCTTTATAACTTCTTATGATACGAGACATCAGATGAGATATCGCAACCAAAAAAATCCGACTTCCCATGTGAAGTTTTATAAATGCAGTCGTGGCCGCAAGTGGTTGATAAGTTGATAAGTTTAGAGCATTCCATCTAAAATCAAGGCAAAGCAAGGACGATCATGTGAATCAACTCCTTATTGGATGCCGGCTTCACATTACGGACGAAAATACGGACTAATATTGCGTTAGAATGTCGTCGACTTCAATCTTTCGTTTCAAAAAGGTGTTAACACTCATTAAAGCCATGCCCACCGCTACGCATGATCCGCAATAATATCTGTGAGTTCATTTCATAATTCATACTATGGCTTTTATCTTGCCTTCGTACTGCACATAAGTTCCCAAAAAATATTTCTCGTATACTTCCCCTGTGTTAACATAAAAATGCTGGGCAGGCTTACTAAGCCAGCGACTTTGCTTATTTCCTTCACCATTTAAAATAACGAAAGGGAATGCTTTCTGGAACGTTGTTATGCCCACAAAATACATTAACTAATTAATTCACACCGAATCATTTTGCTTACCTATGTAGTGTTGTGGTCATTGACATGTAATACGAAGCCTATATTTATGTATTCCCTTCGAATTATTTGCCTAACACCTATGTACTATGTAAGCTTCTTTTAATTATTGTCTGCCAAAATTCTACATATTCACTACCTATACCCTCCCCGTACTGCGTACAAGCTCATATTTAGCCGTAATTTTGTCAACGTATGAACAAAGCATTGTCTACGTTTTTAGCGTAGATTTACGGCGATGTCAAAATTGAAACCAATTATTTAACTGACATTGATTTAAGCCCGATATAATCCTTAGACATGCCAATCAACAAATTAATCTTAGTAAATAGATGCATATATAGAATGCACGATCCGCAAACTATCCCAACTATGCACTGTTGACATTCAGGATTTTCAGATCAATATTTGTATAGCGATTTCTTGGAAAACTAGACTGCTCGTTAAAAGTAGTTCTGTAGAAAAAAGGGCGCCTCTCCGTTGATTTATTTAATTGATGAATAATTGAAAAATCGATTTTGAAAAAAGTAGTTCACGAAATATTTCCCCCTATCTTTGCTTACATTACAACCTTATGAATATTTCTGTGTTGCTCGTATCGCAATACATACATATGTATACTTCATTATCTCTCACTGTGAAAAAAATTGAAATAATAAAGACTCTGGGGATAAGAATAATATGAACTCAAGAGAATAATCATTTAGCTCTGAAAGCCGATAAGTCATCAATTAGAGAGAATTTTTGTTAATTAAATTGCATTCATACGCTCTGATGAACCAGAATTCTTTTGCATAAAAGCGAACATGTCTATTAAGGTGAGGGAATTTTTTTTTCTTCCTTTTTTTTTTTTTATTTTCGTAATTTGCATAAGGAAACTTCGAGTTTGTGTTTTGTTTTGGATCAGAACAACTGAGAAAAGCCCTAGTCGTGTTGGAGAGACTGTTTGAATTTTAATTGGCTAACGTTGTTGCTTTTCTGTGAATGCAGTTGCTACAGATCTTATGTTTCCAGACCAGAAACATTTTGAAACTTTTTTTTTTATATATAAAATGTTTTTTTGACTTTTTCTTTTTGTTTTTGTTTTTGGGTTTGAAAGGTAACTCGCGGACTGGGAAATAACTTGACGGTGCATGTGAAAAGTAGATTTTTTTTTTTGGCAATTTTTGCAATATTCAGAACTTCTGCCATGCGTCATGGACGGTCATGGCTTTAAAAAGAAGAATATTCCAAGAAAGAAAGAAAAAAAAAAAAAATTGGGAAATGCTTTGAATTTTCCTTTCCTTGAAAACTTTAAACCATTGAAACTTTTTATTACAAGGATTTTGTGTTTTCTTTTTTTATTTTTTTGCACCAGGTCTTGCCTTCTGTAAGTGATTCTTTAGCGTTTGAAAACACAGCACAAACAGTTATGTTGGAGGAATTTTCCTTAATGAATATACGAAATGCAAAATTTTCTCGAAACACAAGTGCAACATGATTTGTGCGAGTCAAGGTATGTACCTGTAAGGGTATCTATCGAAACAAAAACAAAAAAAATTAGATAAATAAACAAAAAAAACAAAAAATGGAACAGAAAATCCATTAAATGAAATAACACTGAATACAAACAAGCAAATAAACTACAAACAACGAAATGCACAGAGATAGTGTTAAAGGAGGCGAGGGAAAAAAAAGAAGCAAGACAAAGTAAATAAAAATGTTTTTCGGGGAGGGATAAAAATACCACAATTGCACAACATATACATGCCATAGTTGTACCAGTTGTTGCCATATTCTTAGATACGTTGCATATATTTCTTGTTGCATTATTAATGCAATAGCTACTCGTTACATACGTAAACAATTCATGCTTGCCGCACCTTCTAAGCGGTAGGAGGATATGCTGATGAATTCGTTTTCACTTACTGCTGCTATTCCTAATGGAAAAAGTGAGTGAGTAGTAAACATTTTTGCACATATATCGAAACCGTAAACATATTTGGTTGTTATTACAAGAAAACACGAACGCATCACCCCATACACAATCATATGGAAAAAGGAGCACTTTAGGGGATTTATGTGTGCATAGCATAAATACAAAAAAAAAAAAACCGCATGATTTGCAAATACATGAGCAAGCTGTTCGTGTTTTTTTTTTTTTTTTTTTTTTTAAATATTTCTAATAGTTGTAAAAAGTGTGAAATATTATGTGCATGTGTTAACTGGGGTAAAGCGAAAGTTTATGCACAAGGAAATCAAAAGGGAGGAAGGATGAAACAAAAAGTAAAGAGGAAAAAAATAAGAAGAATTTTGAATAAATTAGAGGAAAAAGTGAATTTCAAATGAAATCTCCAAGTGCCAGTAAATCACAAAAAGACAAGTGGAAAAGTCGTGCACACCTTTGCGTTACGTATTAGATTGTAGAGTGCTTGCAGTTTCCTTCATTAATTTTTAATGTGCACATCATCAAAGTTTGCATAGAGTCTGTGTGTGTATTTTCAGTTTTCTATTTTCATTTAATTGCTTTGAATATTCTATTTGCATGATCTGCAACAAGGTTGCGCGTCGTTTACTGCAATCCCTAAGAGTATGCAATAGAATTAGTCGCCTATTTCTGCTTAAATAGCTTTCAAATTCATCGCCACATCTAGAATTTTCATCAAGTGTGTCTTTCTCTCCTTCTCTCTCTCTCTCTCTCTCTCTCTCTCTCTCTCTCTCTTTCTTTCTTTCTTTCTTTCTTTCTTTCTTTCGCTGTCTCTATCTCGCGGAAAACAAAATTCAGATATGGCGACGAAATTTCGATTAATGCTGTGGAAAGTTGCCTTTGAGTTTGCAAGTAGATCGACGGAAACCTCTGTCTTCAATGCATTTGCTTAATGCTTTAAAAAAAAATCTTT
The DNA here is from genome assembly GCF_014805625.2 of Glossina fuscipes. Classification (NCBI taxonomy): domain Eukaryota; kingdom Metazoa; phylum Arthropoda; class Insecta; order Diptera; family Glossinidae; genus Glossina; species Glossina fuscipes. Next base: position 25,087,725 of record NW_023998414.1, on the reverse strand, counting down.
TCGGGCACAAAAGTTCACGATTATCGTAAATAAAATCTTCACTTCGAGCGAATTTTATGGAATTTCGCAGTAAAGGTTTTCATTTCTGAGATCTAAACAAGGTTTGCCTTGAGTGGAAGTGCCATTTGTTACAATTCTAGTCATGTCGAGGAGAAAATATCGTAACCTAACAAACTATTGCCGAAGAAATAGGTCAAAAGGATCTCTCATGAATGGAATTTTAAACTGTAAATTCATTGCTTAGATCAAATCAAACTAGGCATGTTAATCGGTATACTATTTTAAAACATTTTTCAAAGTTCAAATCGTAAATATATGATTCCAAATTCTTTATATACTGTGATATATCACATTTGATTAAATCTCTGCCTTCCTGCTTGCTACGCATGAAAACAATATAAGGTTTTATCATGTGATTGTCCTGAAAATTATTATTACGTCAAAATTTTTGCAGCTAAAACGTTTGTGAACAATCACTTATCTGTAGTCCGTGTCTTTGTATTCGTTATATGAAGACAAAATAACAGAAATGATATAAAATACAATTTATTATAATAATATATCTAATGCCAAGTGAGCAAATTGCTTTCAATGAGTTGAAAAGTTTTCCATTTCTGCTTTTCTTTCCCCTTTCTTTATGAGTGCAATTTTTGCTTTTCTTTCCTCGCTGTCTAAATAACAACTTTGTCATAATGCAGTTTGTTAGTTGAATGTTATGTCAATTACAATGAAAACAATCGAAAACTATCGCAAAAAGAAGAAAAAACTTAAAATGAATATCTCAATTTTTTTAATGACACTTTAAAACTAAAAAAGTTCTATTAAAATTATATGAAAATATTCTTTAAGCGTATTACGCTATGTGAGTGTACCTAAACGACATGTTATATAACATTTTACATTACATTAATAGCAATAACACTGCTTGCACACATGTCTGTCGCCTAAAATAAGCTTCAAATTTAATAACACAATTGGACGGATGGACAACGAAAGGATGAATAAGTAGATGTATATAAGCTTTTAATAAGACAAAAGCACACATAATAATAATCTGATAATCTGGCTCTACATCGTTCTCAGATATAGTAACATAGGAATACTTTTTGATAATTATGTTGAAAGCAGGCTCTCCGCCCATCGAGCTTGGCGAGTGTGAAAAATAATGAGCAAAACGTAGCAATTAACTGTCATCGATGCTCTCATTCATGCAGGATGAAGGATATCGCCCTCCCAAAATATATCAATATATATATATAAGCAACTGCTGCAAATTTCCGAGTAGACAGGAGTCGCGACACCATACCAATGCTCGGGGTCGCAAATGCCAATGCACTCGACTATACATGGTCGTGGCTACAGCATACATACTAATTAGGCACACGGCCACTAAGTTGAGGTCATTGTCTATCTCTTCCTCATTTCCCACTTCTTTCTATAATAACTATCCCTATATTGCTGGTACAAACGGTATGCTCTGATTGAAAAACCAAAAAAAAAATCTATCTTATGGGCCTTCAGTGGCAGGTATAAATGTTTTTAACTTTGTGATGAATCTCGGAAACCTAAAACTTCGTAGAGGTATAAAAAATTGCAAGAACATGCTTTTTTGCCGGCCCATATTGCAGATTGCCAGCTCCGGTTTTCACCTAATATAATTGTAGAGTAATGTGCAAGAACTACATTGAAGTGCTTGGAAAACTTTCTTGATTCCTGAACTTAAGGTTGCTTGAGTCTCGATTTGTCGTGCCCACCAAATTACTCGTTATAAAAATCCGCCTCTAATTACCTATTATTATTATTATTATTATTATTATTACTACTATAATTAATATAATCAGAGAAATATTGTCTAAGACTAAACACAACTAAAGCACTAGCATCTAAGGCTATCTATCGGCTTTATTGGAAACTCTAACGCACTTGAGATTTGAACCCACGACCATTGAAGTTGCTAATCGAGATTATTTGCTTACTTGGCCATTCAGGCGGATTTGATTAATTCAGACTTTGCTACTGTAGGGTAATCAAGATTTACTTTTTACCTTATTTTATATATATATATATATATATATTTTTTTTTTTTTTTGAACTTTAATTTATTATTCATTTAAGTGCGAAGTCTTAGACGACTTTATTTATATTTTTCTTTCAACGCACATAATGAATAAATAGTAACGATGGTATATAAAATATACTTATGTCAAAAACCAGGAAAACGTTGAAACTGTATAACAATAAAGTTTTATGGCGCTGTGGAAGTTTTTTTTTTTATTTATTTTTTTTTTTTTTTAGAAACCAAAAAGAAAAAAATATATAGAAAGACATTATTCCATTGATATTATAGTTGGGAAATGGAGAAATTGTAGTTCTATGTACACTCGTATATCTCGGATGGTAAATAAAATGAAACATTTTCTTTAGTTTCCTACATCAACCACTAGCACCGCCGTCAGCGCCACAATTTGTCTTTCATATCCCAACAATTCTAGCTGAACTGCACACAATACAAAAGTTTTTCTTTTCCCTTCTTTATAATAACTAAAGAAAAGTTTCTATGCCTTCGTGCAATAACAGAGAGAGAGAGAGTTTCACATTAAGTTGAGGAATTATAAGGAGAAATTTTCTTTTCAAAAAAATTTTTTTAAAGTTAATTTTCGAACAATAAAAATTAATTTCGAACAGATAATAAAACGAAAATTAAAGAAATACTCTTTGGGGTTGCATTAACGTATGTCTGAGTTCAAAAAGAAAAAGGAAAGAGAAAAATAAAAATTGAAATAAAATTAAATTATATCGTTCACGACAACTATTTTCTAATGTAAATCAGGTCTCTTTCAAGCCAATTCGAAAAGACTGTGTCCTAGATCTGTCGAATAACTCCTGATTATTGGAATTTAAACACTATTCGCGCTAATAAATAGCAATAATCGCAACGATAAACAATCATTCGAGGTACGGAAGCATATCTTTACGAAATGCGTTTTAATATATTTTTTATATTTTTATTATTATAGTTTCATATAATTATTTATTAATTTTTATCTATAATTTAATATATGAAACATATTTTAATTTTTGGTTATTATATATTTTATTTTGTTGTGTTTTTTTTTCATATTTGCTATTCGTTAAATATAATTTATTATTTCTTGTTCATTTTTAATTATATTTTTTTTTTTTATTTTTTACTATATACAAGTTACTATTATGTCTTAATATTTACTGTTTTTTGTTCATTTCTTATTATTTATTATTTACGTTTTAATTAGTCATTATCTATTATTTATTATATATTGGAATTTAAATATTTATTTTATTTTATCTATAATTTGTAATTTTTTTAATATTTTTTTTTTTTATTTTATTCACAATTTATATATTATATGTAATACTATTATCTCTTATTATTTATGATTTTCTATTTATTATTTTTTTTGAATTATTATTTATTTCTGTTTGTTTGTTATACATTATTTATTTGTATCTTATATATTTTAATATATATTTATTGTTTACTATTTATTGCTTATTATTCATTTAAGTGAAGCCTTTAAACATTTCATTTACACATAAGATATATAAGAAATGGGTTTAACGCGTAGACTAAATATGCATTTCTTTGTCTTGTTGAATAAGTTGTTCATTTCTGTTCATAATTACCAGAAGAGATTTAAAACCCGGAAATTGTGTTGAAAATATTTTAAGCGTTTACCAGTAAAACCTTACATATACCTTAAGAACTAAACGCAAATCAACTGCCAAACAGCTAACCACTAATATATGATGACCTCAGTAATGGTAGCTACGGAAGAGACGAAAAAATTTTTTTCAGTTTCGTCAAAAAAGAAAGAAAACGAAACACAAAAAAAAAAAAAAAAAAAAACAGACAAAAAAAGAAAAGAAAAGATCCCCTTTCTACGTTCGGTATGTTTTTATGAACCCGTTTCTTCCAACTATTTATAAAAGAATTTTAATTATATTACCTTCTGGGCTCCGGCCTCCTATGTAGTTATTTAACTTGTTGGTTGTTTGGGTGGTTGACTGCTTGTTAGCATTTGATAACATTTAATTAAATGTTTGCAAATGTAAACGTGTTTACGTTTAGCTCTTGCTATTTGAATATTTTCTAAGCCACCGTTAAACTGACGGTTTTAAGCTCATAAATATGCCAACAGCTAAAATATGTGTGCAAAAAAGGATTTTAATCTAAATTAAAAACAAAAAAAAAACCAGAACGGAAATGAAAGGTTTGAAAAATGAATTTAAAAATATTTTTTTTTATTTTTTATTTTTTTATGAAAACCTAAACAGCGGGTAAAACCTTTTAGAGTTAATTACTGCACACTATACTGGATTCCTATTCAAACTGCTATCAACACTTGTCAAAGTGTTAAAATGTGGAAAAAATAACACAAATTATGCACTGAATGAAAGTGTTTTAGTTTAGTAATATATGTAATTAAAAAATAACTGCTTTTTTAAATGAAAAATGAAAAGAAAACAAAAAAAAAAAAAAATATATATATATATATATATATATATAGCAATAATATATTTAATAATTTAAGATAGAATTTCTAAGCAAATTAATATATAATATTTTGGTGTTAGATAAATTCGAAAAATTATTCACTTAAAATTTTATTGAAATATTAACTATTCTCACGTATCAATTCGCCGTAAGAAAATTTCGAGATCCTGCTCTATTATCTTGCTAAGTTTAATTCATAATGTTCTTTAAATTGCAAAGAATATAACCATCTGTTTCAAAATAACGCGAAAAGTAGGCTTCAAAATGATATATTGATATACACTAAAAACTAGGCAATGTAAAGCTTAAAGATTTAATTATGGCGTGTCATAAAATTGGATTGCATTGAATTGAAATTGTTTGATGGATTTTAATAGATTAAAATTTGTTTTAACATCGCGAAATTTACATCTTTCTAGCCTTTAACTAATATAAGATTCTGCTTAAATATCGACTCGAAATTGATTATAAATATTCGCAAGCCAAAGGAAAGTGGATGTAGGTTACAAGCTAAATGAAGAGAAATATTTGCACACTTGACATAATCTAATATTGAGCACAAATGCGACAGCAATTGAAACACTGACTACTGGCAAAGAGATCTTTTTAAGAGGATCACGATTTTCTTCAGCATTTCTTAATCATTCCAGCCAACCGTGAGAGCTCCCACCTCATCTGAAAGCGAAATTTTCCAATCTAACAATTATTGTGTCCCAGTTACTGATATATAAAAAATGTCAGGCTTTAATTGAATTTAAATTCATATCGCTCCTTGCAAAATGAATGTCAAGGTTTTGTACAATTCTCCAAAAAATCGTTTAGGAAAACCGTATAAGCTCCTATATCTCTTGCCTTCTAAAATGAACCAAACAAAAATGTTTAATGCTCGTCATATTGTACAAATAACGATATGTTTGCTAAATATATGCTTTTTAACGTGCAAAGCAAATCTTGTTAAAAATAAGAAACAAAAACAAATTTTTCAAAATCATATTTTCTCCTTTCCAAACCGTTCAAATGAAGCTTTGCATTAATTCAGCAGAAAAATAATGGTTGACCTTAAACAAAATTCCATCAGAAATACATTTCTAAAAGTATAATTCAGAGCCTTATTTGCATAGATATCCTAACACTGTCAGTCTTTATTTGCATATTGGGACATAAAAGAAAAAAGAAAAAAAAAAAATGAAAAAAAACCTAAAACGAACAACCACTGAACTGAAAAGAAATGAGTGCGTGTAGTGAAGTAAACAAATCAGTGACAATTGTCGCAATAACGTACAGAGTTACGCATAAAGGACACATCATATCCGTTGTCCGTCCGTACATATGTGTACCTGGGTGGAAATTGGTTTATAAATCGAAATTTTTTTATAAACAAATGATAAAATAGAAAAGTTTCATTTTTTTGTTTTTTTTGTTTTTTGATTTTTAAAATCACTCTTCGCAATAGCCAGCAAAAAGTGGTGTCTTATATAATGTATTTATATTCAATTGGCTAATTGCCACTTTTTTTCTTCATACAATAAGTTTTGTTTCGGTTTTGCCTAATTTTTCTCATAATATTTTCTATTTGCATATATGTTTTTTTTTTTTTTTCTTTTTTAAATTTTCATAAAATGCAATTTCCTTCCTTTTCTAGTGTTTTTAGAAAAGCAAAAAAAAATGTTATGATTTTTTGCTTCGCCTATCCATATCCGTACACGCTCTTTGACATTTAGCTCAGTTGATCTCTTAGACAACTTATGTTTGCCTGCATTTGATTCATATTTCTTGGCAGTCTATTATGCCATGTAAAGTCAACATTGGTTTGCTCTTTTCATTCATTTACCCATTGTTATAAGTTTTTGAGCGCATTCTAATATTTAATAATATGAAAGATCACTAACATGTGAACCTGTGAAAGTTAGTTAAAGTTACCGCAAACTGTTTGTAAAAGATTTTTAGTTTATTTAAAGTGAAATGTAAATGAAAGTCTTCATAGGTCAAATTGTGCAATAAAATAAACATTTAAATATTTAAATCAATTTTATGAGTAAATTCATTTTATTACACATTATATTCCATAATTTATTTAAGACTCAAGTATCAAGTGCATTAATTAACGTAAATATCCCCAAAAAGAAGCATAGCAGTAAGGTATATTTATATGATACACATGCATATTTAGTGTATGCCTATCCTATACTATACAATATATGATATAAGTTTATTTGCTTGTTGCACATCAGGTTTTAATTATTTGCATTCATTTCATATAATACTATGTGTACTAATTAAATGAATTGCTTTCTCCCCTTTCTTTTTTTTTTTAATTTATAAATATATACGATAGAAGCATGCTTAAATAAGCAGCTGCAACACTCGTTACACAAAGATTTTAATAATAAATGGAAAAGTAAAAAATTGTAATACGATAAATAAGGAAGAATTCTACGATTCATTTGAAGAAAATCATACCTAAAATAAAACATATTTAAGAAAAAATTTAAAAAATAATTTCTACGAAAAAGTAGGCAATGAAATGTTTCATCAAGTTTTCCTTAAAGTATACCCATAAATTAAATGGGAGAATGCAAGCATAACAATTGCTTAAGACAGAGTTGCAACACAATACTATCTAATATTTATAGATGTTGAAAGAGTTTCATTTAAATGGAACATACAATAAGATACGATTAGATAGGAGAGAACTTTATTACTTTCAATTTCTTTCAAATTCTGACAAACCATCGTCTGTGCTGCAACTACGCTAATTCTTTACCATATTTCTTAAACATTTTTCGTAGATTTAAAAAGCTACGACTTTTAATTTTCTGAAAGAATTTTTCCTTTTTTTTTTTTGTAATTATAACATGTTTGCGTATGAGAGTAGAATCTGCCAATTATGCTGCAATTTTGCGCAAACTTAACAAACTCGGAGATTTCGATCTGATAACGTAAGCATACATATAGCGAGGATTGTCCTTTTCTTCACAATTCTCTTAATACGAATATCAAATGAAATGGCTTGGGTAACAGAAGACAAATAAAATAGAAATAAATAATAAGAAAAAAAAAAAAAAACATGTCTGGAACACATTTCAAAAGATCAAAAGCGTTTTTCTCTAGATTCGATTTTTCAAAAGGACTGAAACCATACAATTGTAACATTTTCATTCTGTTTATTCGAGCAATACTTTACAATAACTTTAAGGAATGGTTACGGAGAGAGAGAGAGAGAGAGTTTTTTGCACATTAAGATCTTAAACGTGAATAGTGTGAATAGTTTCGAACGGTGTTAATTCTTTAAGACTCAGACGAAGATATCTGATTGATTTTCAATTTTACCAATGCTGTTATGGACCGAGATCGTTCATCGCAGGCAAAAATGAAAATAGCTACGACTTTTTTGGACATTTTCAACTGTTTCACATTATTTATATGTGCATGGTTTTGACGCAATTCCAATGGTTTCACCAATTTGTTTAATGAGATATTTTAAGGGGCCAGTATGCCTTTAGCTCTCATGCAGATATAATTATAGTAATTCAAAGTCTATTGTTAGTCAATTATAAACGAACTTTCCATGTGTGTTCTTCCGTATTACAAACGGAAAGGAAAAAAATGAAAATGAACATGGGAGAGCGCCATATATAATACGCCCAAAACAGGAATTTTCTTGCTCTGCGATAATTTATTTACGTAAATAAAATCTGTATATTCTCTGTATATCTTTTTAGGTATAAGAAAAGATTTTCGTGCATATTTTTTAGTTTCAATTTGCTTGCGTTCGTTATTTTTCTATTCGCAACATAGGTATCCATTAGCATTCATTTAAACGTATTGTTTACTGTGGTTTTTGTCAAAAACTGAAAACCCAAATTTCTAAATTATAGTTCACAGAAAAGTTTGCTTAGATCCATTTAAATTACTTTGGGTTTATTGTAAAAAACTTCTGTGCGTCAAGAGCTGCTGTGGAGGATATAGTAAAAGTATGCTACGTTATTAGAAATTAATTGAAATGTTTATCAAAGGGTTCTAAATCCTTACAAGTTGTACAACACTAAAAACGACGATTGATGTTGGCAAACAAGGGGCACGTAATCTCCCACTGGCACTGTACATATAATTTAGTTAGATTTTGAACAAAACTTGAATTTTTACATAGGCCTTTCATTCAACAGCGCCAAAGCAAAAGAAAAAACAAACGAGAAATGCATTTTATCACCATGGTTGCTCATTTTACTTTCCCCCTCGCTCTCTCTCCCCCGCCACCCACTTTTCGGCGTAAAAAGCCTTTTCTAAAATCATGTAGAAAGTAAACATTAACCTGTTCCTGTAATTAAAAAAGTTGTCAAATATATGCGATGAACTTTTATTAAAAAAAACTTTTTATTTTTAAAGCATTCTTTTAGGCATGCCTTTTATTAAGCACTACTTGAAACATATTTCTGAAGGAACTTTTAATATGAATTTTATTGTCAAATTTAGGGATCTTTGAACAATTTCAAGAACATGTACTTGAAAAAATTCTATCAAATTTAATAATATGTAGTAATGTTGTAAGCAATATCTTTAATATTTATATTTATGCTCTGTTGTCTTTTTTACGATTTCCTGTGTTCATTTCAAAACGACTTTTTCCACGTATTTTTTCATCCTTCGCCGAATGCTAAAATGTGCTTTTGAGCATTTCTTAGTTTTGAAAAGCTTTTTAAGAATTTTTCAAAATTTTATTTAAAACCCATATAGTGAGCCGCGTACCTTAAATACCCGGTATCACTCTACAATTATTTATATAACTGTTTTTCAAAATAAAAAGTTAGTAAATGGAAACTAGGAAACGTTGCGCAATCAATGAACGATGCAGTGTTTTTGGTTCTTATCTTATTGTTCGCTCAGTTAGAGATCAAAACTCATTTCCATGCAATAGTGTGTACATACTAAAAGCAAGTTGCAGGGCTTTCAACTGACTTCATAAGTTAATGCTAATTGAGTTGTCGCTGATGATTACACGTCAGCAGCCTTCTACGATTGCATCTTGAAATAATCTTGTTGTGTATTTCAAGGGATGAATATTTCTAGAACTAATTAGCCAGAGAGTTTGCTAAGCGAAGAAGTGTCACAAAATAAACAGAAAGCCTTCATAAATATTCGAGCCGGGTTTTACCCATCCATCATAAGACTTTCCGATACTATCAGGATTGTAATTGAATTTCTGCTGACTTTATAGCATAATTGATAATATTTTGTGAAAAGATTGTCGTAAGATATTTTTCCAAACTATTTTCGAACGCTAATTATTACTTTTCCCAATGTCTTGCAGAAAGCTTAGCTGGTCTTTTAAAACTATCTATCCAAGCAACATTTTCCAAAGTTATTCCCATAAAAACGAAAGACCTGCTTGACCAGACAATAACTTGCCGATTCAAGTTAATGGTAATCGGAAGGTCGGAAGTTTGCTAAACACAGTCGGAAATTTAGTACACTTCAAGTTACTGCTGCTGACGCTTCATGGTCGAGTTCTGCTATATAAAGTCTTATTCCGTTTTATTGAAAACTCACTTTGCTAGATTTAGCAAAATACATAATACCCAATACACCATATGCCGTTGGTTCTTTCAAAACCAGCCGCAATAGATATTTAGTTCTATGATCGACGTTAATGGCTCAATTAAGGTTATTTGGCCTACCGTAACACATTTAGTGGTCATCATCCATTACAATTCAGCAGCACTATCCTATCCGAAGTAAATGGAAAAAGTCACTTTTCTTCCTAAAGACCTATTTTTTGACCTCAAACTAGTTAAAGATTCCTAAAACTGCGCTTGATACACTTTCCGCGAACACTTATGCCGTAGTGTAAACCTGAAAGACAGTGCATTCGAATTGAATATATAGTTGTAGTTTTATTCAGTAACGAAGTGAGTAGTACCAGTTTCGCCAACTTTTGATAAACACCGAAAACTTCTTGAATGTCCCAATAGAGAGAATTATTCCGAGTTAGTGTCTATCGAAAATTGTGACCATATCATTACAGTGTTAAGAAGAAAGTGAATTAAGTGGAAAAAAGGGATGTTGCTAATCCAAATGCCTGAACGTCTCTAATACAAATTTCCGGTTGGTGCGCTGATCCTTCTGTATGCTGTACACTGAACAATCGGTTGTTCTCAAAGATTTGTGGTGTCTCTGCTTTATAAACGAAGAAATTGGCTTTCGCTACGATTGCTAGGTATTTTTGCCACAAAATTACGTACAGAGGCAATAATGCTTTAATAATAAATTCGAAAAGACGAAGAAAAAGGCTTTGATTGTTTGGTAGTTTGATGAAAGAACAAACAATTTCAAAACTCTGCTGGCTTACTTACAATAATGCTTAAGTAAGAACTAGATTTGCATAGTTACTATTGTGGCGTTATTGTTCTTCTTGTTGTTATTGTAAGAATGCTTAAGATGTAGCATTAATTTGCATATATTGAAAACTTGCTATTTTCTCAAATTCTAAAAAGTGAAGCGCATTGCTAAACGAATTCCACAAAAAAAAAAAAAAAAAAAAAAAAAAGAGAAGAATTCTTTTAGGAAATATTTTTCTGAAATTTAAAATTACTTTCATTTATGTAAATAAAGAGAGAGAAAAGCAAAAGAAAAACGGAAACTGTTTTAACGCTTTAAAGCCTTTACTTGTGGAAAGAGGGTAACAGAACAGTAGCACTTCACTAAATAGTTCTGACGTTTTAACGAAAAATGCAAACAAACAAACAAACAAACAAACAAACAAAAAATATAAAATCCTTTTACAATAAACACATGTATATATATATATATATAGATATATAGATATATATATATAGATATACACATATATATATATATATAGATATATAGATATATATACATGTTCATGCTTTTGCAATTACTTTGGATTTTATTTGCCTGACTTCTCTTAATGAATAACGAATGTGTGTTTGATAAATGCTGAGGTTTGACGAGATATATATATAGCCCTAGACCTGTATGTAACAGCATTTATTGTACATAAGTTCCACAGTTTTATTTTCTATGGATATTTTTATAGAGATTTAAAGGTGTTTATTTACCCAAAAGCTTCTCGTCGTGTATATATTTGTGACGGTTTGTGACGGCTTGTGACGGCTTGTATTTCATACAGCCATAGTCTGTGTGTGTTTTCAGCTTGTTTCCTGTTATCCTTGCTGGGGCTCTGTTCTTTATTCACAATTATTCTTTAGCAGCAGCTCTATAACAGGTCTATACGCATATATATAGCTGCTTTATGTTTTGTTAAGTTGTGGTAGTAAATAAGAATAATAGTAGTCGTAGTAGTAGTAGTAGTAGTAGCAGTAGTGCTAGTAGTAGTAGTTGTAGTACTGGTAGTGGTAGCAGCCACCGAGAAAAATACCATATTTATATATAAATTTGTAGTTATTCTGCTGTTTCCGTTTTATTGCATATGCGAACACATACAAATAATGCATAAGCAGGAATCACTGTAAAATTATTGCACGTTGGTTTCAATAGGTTTCAAGAGAAAATTATAAGAGGACTTCTTTTTTCTTTTTTTTGTTTTTTTTTTTTTTCTTTTTTGTTTTAAGCTATTGATTTTCTGTTACCACAGAATTTTTCTTTTCGTTTTCCTCTTCATATATATATATATATATATATATAAATATATAAATATATTTATAAATATTTATAAATATATGAATAAGAAGATATAAGAAAGTGTCTTATTTGTTTTATTAATTACAAAGCATACCTTTAGGCTTTGCATAAATTCTTATATAATATTATTTTTCTTTTCTTTTTTGCTAATGTTCATAAATTGATTTATTTTTCATGTCGCTTTGGCTTTAACCTAAAACATCACACACAAGCACCTTTATTATCTTCTATATACATATATGTATAT
>NW_023998414.1:25040809-25075182 GCF_014805625.2 Glossina fuscipes | reverse complement strand
TATGGAATATATGTATGTACATGTGCATTTAGGTGAAAAGGAAAAAAAAAAAAAAAAAAAAACTTATGAACTATGAATATCAGCAGCACAAATTTCTCATATTTTTTTCTTTATTATTATTATTTTTTTGTGTTTCATTTAGCTGCTACTGAATTGCAAATGCAAAGCCTGTTACGATATATAAGATGTTTTTACGCTTTGCTACCGTTCACCAACACCAGAGAAAACCAACTAAACTCAAACAACGAGTGAGTTTACCCTAATTTGGAGGACACTCGAGACGGGCTAGAAAATAAGCTTTCGAAGGCTTGAAAGCTTCTTATGCCTAACATGTTAAGGGTTGTTTTGCATATGTTACATGAAAATATAAATATCATCTGTTGGTAGCAAAAACTGTAAGAACTTTAAACGATAAGGAGAAAACGATTCAAACAGAACACGGAGGGATATATATATATATATATATAGAGAGAGAGAGAGAGAGCGATAAGTTAATAAAGAGGGTAAACTGTGCGCGCTTTTAACAATCATTACATTTCATTTGCCGGTATTTCTTTTCAAAGACATTCCAAGACAACGTGGCTTTTAAAGAAATGTTTACATAAATTACTCCAGTTAACGCATATTGAAATTACCAGAAAATCTAATGAGCGAGGAGAAGAAACAATGACTATTATTGTTATTAATTCAAAGGAAGCCCCTTCATACATATTGGATCTATTTGACTAAATAAATCTCAAAGATTATAAAAGAAAAAATCAAATTTAATTTTTAATAATTTCTGGCAATGTTTTCTTAAACCTAAAATATTCATATAATTGGTTTAGTAAAGTTTACCCTTCACCAGTTATCAATTAATTGAAAACAAATAAAAGCATTACAGGTGGTCAGCGCCCACCATCAAACACTCTACACTTATTCATATAATGAATTTACAAACAAAAAGGCGGTTTATGCAGAATGGTCGAAGAGGTGGTGTGCTCCGAACCATTTTCAACAGTATTTTTCCTTGGGCGAAAACACGTCGCTTTGCAAAATTTCATTAAAATATCCAAAAAATTGCAACCTTATAGATTGAACACACAAAGCTTCTAACATAGACAGACGGACAGACAAACAGACAAATTTAGATCGATTCAAAGAGTGATTGCGATAATTTAGGAAAAGTTGGGCATATTCGAAGTCCTTTTAGAGTGTTGTATATATATATATATATAGGCGCACAAACCGTACGTGCTGTAGAATATAAAATTTATGCACAAAAACTATGGACTGAAAATTTTTGTTCATATCATCCATCATAAACTGCGATAGGTTGCTTTAAATCAATCATCCGGGATTGATAATCACCTATGATCAGTAAAATAAACTTATGTCGTATTTGAAATGCATTGTAATGCATTTCAGTCAAAGGGAATCCACGGTGCCCTCCAAGCACAAGTGCTCGCTCAAAAGTTATTAATTGAATTAATTTTACTAAACGCATCTGCAACTCTCTCAACTAATTCAGTTTTCATACTTCTCTATAAGTTTTCTTATTCCGCACTTGCGCCTTCTTTCGTTTACTTCCCGCACTCGACGCGCTGCTATTCTTTTCGCTTACTTTCACCGAAAAGCTTCCAATCGCTTATTACACTAGAAAATGTTGCAATGGATATAATAAAAAATTTTTTTTTAAAATTGTATAGCGCGTAGAAATATTAAGGTATTTACAATGAGACATGACACGAATGCTTTTTGCTTTCTGCTCTTTACCTTCGAAGTGACGGAGTGAAAGTATCCTAAATGGTAAGTCAAGTCAACGTTATTCTTGCGTTTTTCTTTTCACATTTTTCAGCTGTGGCAGGATACAAACATACACATTGTAGCAAATATGATATTTTTGTCATAAACAACCGTAAAAGCAACAACAAAAATAAAAAAAAATAATAATAATAAAATTTTAATAACGAGTTGGTTGGTTGTTATTATTGCAGCGAAGGATGATAAGCAAATTAAATAATTTATGACGCGTCACCCGCGTAGGGAAAATCAAGAAAATTATTTCGTTAAAGCTAATAAAGCATAAAATTGTAAAAATTGATTGCAATAATTGGCTTATTATGTGAATGTATGAGGAAATATTTAAAATCACGATCATACTCACTTCAGTTGACGATCCCGATGCCAGACCGCCAATTGTAAACGATCTTCATCTTGTATATCATCGATGATATCATATAAATGCTTTAAATTGAATTTAAAGCGATGATCGAAAAATGGTCGGCTCGAATGACGGTGAACGGCAGTACGTTGGAAACCCGTCCCAGGTTGTGACTTGCATATGACCGCCACTTTAACATAAGCATTAACCGAGGAGCAGCCATTAATTCTCTGCAAATCTCGGCAGCGTATAACTGCAAATGCGTTCATATATAAGAAAGCTTATAGATTATTTTTATTTTATTTTATTTTATTTTATTTTATTTTATATTATTTTAGTTTCTTCCCATTTGGAAAAAAAAAAATGTCTGTTTGGAAAGGTAATCAATCAATTAATATTTACGCCCTACTAAAATTTGGAACTCACCGTGTACATTTAAAATACCCTGGTGAGCGTATACGGCCAAATCCAGGGAACCCTTAATCGGTGCTGTTGAATTGCTGCTAAGCTGTTCCGTAGTCGAACTAGCTATAGACGATGCGACTGAATTACGTTTCGTATCAAGTTGAAGAAATTCCTCGCCCTCATCGTCTTCGCTATTGCAAGAGAAACTCAAACAGCGCTTGATTGCTCTTGTCTCCTCTAAGGTGGGAGTACTGCATAGTTGCAATTCTCCGATCGGTGGCGAAGGCGTAAACAATCCTTCATAGCTGTTATGTTTAACGAATCGCTTGAATTCTGGGGTGCCCGGACTGGGTATACCATTAGGTAATGTTAAACCAATCATTTCCGTTTTTCTATTCATTTCGTTTCCGTTCTGCTTCGCTTTTTTATCCGTTTTCTTACGCCTCACCACCTTGCGTTGACGTTTCAAATGCTGCGGCGTCCTTACTTCCATTTCATGCACGCTAATGTCCATACTATTGTTGTTGCCGCCATTATCCAAGTTCTTCTCATTTTCTCTATCCTTATGCATATGATTCAAGGGTTTGGCTTCTTTTCGAGCACTTTCGATTATCGCATCGAGCATACGATCTAAGGTAACATCTCCCATTCTAGATGAGGATAAAGACTCTTCTTTGATTTTATCGCGGAATTTAAAATGCTTCAATGGCGTTAAATCGTTCGCCTCACAAAAATTATCCGAAAATCTCTGATTTTCTGTTTCGGATCTCCTCTTCACATTTACCAATGGTGGTGTTTGCTCATTAACCGATCTACGGGGACTTTTACCATTACTTAAGTCGTGCAAAGCAGTCAAACTAGTGTTACCGAATGAATTACGCATAAAATGTATATCAAAATTTTCCTTATTATCCATGCTTGTTAACGAGACTCTAGAGGTTCGTCGATTCCTTTGCTCTTCATAAGCGGCATCCAATTGATTATCGAGCGAACGCCGATGTAGACGTCTTTCCAATGTGTAATTGTTCATCGTAGGCATTTTATTGTAATCTGCTTTCGTTTTAGAAGAAATTTGAAAATTTCCAGTAGAATAGCGCTTTTTGTAGATAGATTTTTGAAAAGTCTTTGGTTGCTGCTGTAAAGCCGAAGAAGATAGATTTGACAGTTGCTGTTGTTGCTTAGTCCACTTAAGCATTTGGCCGATCTTAAAAATTTTGAATAGCTGCAATAAAATATAATAAGCATAACGATAAAAATCAGAGAAAATCGCATTCAATTGAATCGTTTCAGTTTCCGTTTCAGAAATCGATTGCCTTTATTATTATTCGTTCACTGAACATTCATGGAATGTTTTGTGGTCTTACGCATGTATCCATCACGTAACTATCTGCCCTCTGGCAAACGGAAGAATATTTACCGCAAATTCTAGATGGAAAAACTAGATGAATACATACGAGGACATACGGACGGAAATTTATAATTTAATGCTGATTAAAAGCATATACACTATATGCGTAATAAAATGGAAAATGAGCACTGCTGCAAGTTTGGCAGCACATTCTGCCCTCATTTACTCATAATTTTTAATTTTAATCCGGTTAGAGTGATCGGAAAAAATTTTAAACGAAGCTCGCACTTCGAGAAAAAGTTTGGAGGCTGTTGTAACAGGTAGACAGACAGTTAGGCAGACAGATAGATATGCGGACAAACAGACAGACACAGATATCTCATAGTGCAATTCGATAAGGAATTAATAATTGCGGGATGTATTAAGAAGGTATCCAAGTGAACAAAACAGGCACTAGCTGTTCAAAGGCTGTACGCGTTGAGAATAGTATCAGTTGACCGCACAATTTCAAAATCAGCGACAGCGATCTTGGCAAGAAAGAACAAACAACCGGTTAAGGATATTGTAACGATGCCTGCAAATTAACAACTTCTAACAGAGCATGTTAATGGCATGGCAACAACAACGGGAAGATGATACGAAAGTAAAGTGGATCTACACCCTGACGCCAAATCTAGAATAATTGGTGGAGAGAGCAGTGGGAAGTAAATCTTTTCCCAACTCAAGTTATTTTTTTTTTTTTAAGTAATAATAACTTTGGGAGTTATCTGCACCGCTTCAATCTACGGGCAAACAACGCATGCGACTTATATCAAAGTACAGACGATGAAGCGGATCATCCTGATTACGTTGGTTTGAGGGAAAGTTCCTTCAACAAGTTAGTAGCGCGCTGACAATATGTTTACAAGAAAGAAAGCTACAAAGTTCAATGGATAGACGGATGAGCATGTCATTGGACAAACAGATGGATAGACAAATAGACAGATAAACATAGATAGTCAGATAAAGAAAGCTCATAAACACACATAAATAAAGTCCATTGTGTTTATCAAACAAACACTATGTTGCCACTGTAATACCGATTTCAACACACACACACACACACACACACACACATAGACCGTCTCAACCGCCAAAACCAAAATATATGCGATGTTATATGTTGTTATTGTTGATTATACGAAAAATCGTAATGACCGTAATCGATTTGAACTATAAATTACGGCAACATTGGCCGCATTCAAAGCCAAAAAGTGCTTAAATTGGAAACTTAAACCTCAACACTATTTATGGTTTGTGCCTTTGCTAAGTTAATTGTGAGAACAATTTATGTTACTTTTCAATAAAAACAAAAACTTACAAGACGACTTTATCAGTTGTATTTGAAAATTTTCTAATTGGAAATAGAATACTTTACGGTTTACCTACGGTTGTTAGTTTATATATAAAATATACGAACACATAGAAACGATGGATATAATGCATGTTTACTTGCATTGAAGATTTGATTAAGCACTTTTCAGTACTTCTGCGGACGATGTCGTGGATAAAAAGATAAGTTTGGCGAGAAAGTGTTAAAAGTGAGGCGGTATGAGTTTGTGCAAAGTCAAAAATCGATGCCTTCATTATTATCTTATAAACGATAGCATGGAACTCAAGTGACAGTTTTAACTTTAAGTGCGTATATTGTACTAGAAGCGGCGGAGTACCGGAATCAACTCTGGAAATAAACACTAAAGTACATTACGAAATAGCTTAAGAACTATACTTAAAGCGATAGTAAGAGTTTCGTTATATACCACTGCTTAATTGGTAAATCCAAAAATGTGAACTACACTCAAAGTTCTTCATTCGCGGGGCATATGTGCCGCGAATATAGAAACCGTCAATATGGAATAGTAATTGGATACCTATCGGAATCCTTTTATTATTATGTATGTACTTTATAGATCCGCGAATAAAGAAATTTATAGCCGCGATTATAGGAATTTAAAAAATTTCTTTTTTTAATCCGCGAATAGTGAAAATGCGAATGCAGGAAGCGCGGATAAGGAACTTTTACTGTATAATATTATGCAACCTTACCTTAATTTGCACGCTTGCAATTGTATTAAGATTATTAAGTTGAGTTAGGTTTTGCAAAGGCCTGGATGACAACCGAACTGATAACTATATATTTATATAAATAACATATATATATATATATTAATATTTATGTATATATAGTATTTAGTGTAGCATATGCTATAGTGCATAGTGCATTGTTTGTTGATCAATTTCCAAAACATACAAAATTTAGGGAAAAACAATTATTAACTAATTTATATTACATTCCTACATTATATATATGTAGTCATAATTATTTCATTACATTTATATGCAGTAACTTATTTCCCATATAGGCGATGTTTTTACGACGAATTCGTACTAGAACAATATATATATATTTATATATATATATATACTCGCTAGGAAATCATCAAACATCAATTAATTTTTTTTTATACATAACGCCAAACCACGCAGACAATTGTCTCCTATACGTATCACAGTGCGTTCATCAGAAAGAAGTAAGCAATGAAAAGGAGATAGGGATAGGTGTTGATCTCAGTTTAGTGAGTATGCGCTCAATCAGTAAGTATTATGCCTTTCTCAACTGAGCACTCGCTACAACATTAAGGATAAGATACAGGCACGGTTTATGATCGGCTGACAGGATGATCGTAGTTTATTTCTTAACAAGAACAGCAAGAGTACTCTCTACAGTCAAAGTTGAGGTAACTGACAAAATGATGAACGATTAATTGTTTTGAATTTAAGCAGGCATCGATATTAGAATATGACTGAATATTTGTTATCAAAACCCTAGCATCCCTAGTATCATTCGGTAGTTTACTAAAAATTTGATGAAATCGTTTGTTTAAATGAATAAGTTAGCAACAACTAACGTTTTGGAAATCAAAATATGGTAAGTTAGTTTGAATATGTGACCTCGAATTGAAAGAAGATATTGAATCGACCGGATGTACTTTGGAACAACACTGATGTTTATTTTCCTGAAATTACCTTGAAATGATCGAAATGATAAATAAAAATGTTCGCAAAGAGAAAAATCATTTCCAAGCACTGGATAGGTTCGACCTTCACCTCGTATTCATAAATAGTGAGCACGGTTTGGAAAGAGTACGCGGACGAGCATGAGCACGAACCCGAGCATGAACACGAAACCTTTACAATTAGTAATCTTCCATATGTTAACTAGTATCGAAAAAACTGAACCTATGGTATGTTTGAGTTGTTCTGGCATCGATCTCGATCGAAAGCTCCACTGCAAACAATATTTCGAAATGAGAAATCCAAGGACTCTCCATCTTATAACATTTGAGCTCGAGCAAGAATTACACTCTTACAGTCATCCTGCATTCCAATTGATATTTCAACCATTAAGGTTTAGGATTTAAGTTAACCTAATCGTGATAATTGAAATTTTTATTATTGTCAATGACTTCATTTGAAAGGATAATACTTGAAAGGAATTGTAAGGGAAGTGAAGTAACAGAATTCATGAAACATGAGTTTCGCTAAGTGATAAAATGAAAAGCTTGTCGTGACATGTAAAGTTGCGGAAAAGTCCACTTTTTATAGCCCTTGGCTGCACGTACACACAAAGCAAAGTGAAATAATAGAAAACCTTTAGTATAATACATGCCATGCTCCTTAGCAGCAATATCCGCAAATGTGTGCGACCAAGTAATTTTTTTTTTTTTTTTCGCTTTTTTATTAATTCTACGGCCATTTAAAACATTTCAGACTCTGGCTTGTCTGTTTTACAGAAAAAACGAAAATCAACATTAAATTATTAAAAGGCCGTTTATTGTGTTCCCTGTCCCTATGCCTGTCCCTATGCTTGTCCTCCGTACTCCAACATCAAGTACGTGCTCGTACATGCAAATGGTACATACTTGTGTACTTTTAATTTAATACCATACATACACATATGTTATTAACAGAAGGATCCTTGACATTGAAAGTCAATGAATTCTTGTCTGTCTAATTAAAAAGCATGTGCACTCATAATGAGTTTATTTTAAAACACGAAAACGTAGCTCCCTGTTTTCGCTGCTAAATATAGATAACAGTCTTCTCTACATGCAATACGTAATAAAACGTTTGCTTAATAATCTTAAATGTCTTTACAGCTTTACTGCAAAAAAAGAAAAAAAATCAAAAAAAAATGCTTATGAACATTTTTTTTTTAATTTTAATTATAACCAAGAAACGAAATGCCATTCTTTTCATTATATTATAGGAGGAAAAAAAAAAAATAAATAAAAAATTAAGGAAAAATCAATTAAATGCCTGATGATTTTAAGCAGTTTCTCCTTTGTTTCTTTAGCAATTTGCTTTAGTCGTTGTACTGGTTTTTTTTTTTTTTTTTTCTTTTTTTTTTTTTTTTGTAAAGAACTTTTTTTTCTTTCCTCTCAATTCAATAAATAAATGCCGGAGACGAATATAAAAAAAAAAAGAAAAGAAATAAAAACAAAAACTTTGAAAAATCAAAATATATATATATGGTAGCCTTAAATAGCCGCGAATACAAGCAATAAAACAAACCAGAAAATTATAAAAAAATTTGTTTTTTGAAAGACACAAAAAAAGTCTCACACAAAACCGATGCAAAACCAGCAGACCAACAGACTGCGAAATCGAAAGAATACACGTAAAAAACAAGTTTTTCTTTTTGTATTTGTTTTTGGTTTTTTTTTTTTTTTTTTTTCTTTTTTAAATTTTTTGCAAAAATAAAGAGCACTAACCAAAGGATTTTTTAGTTTACCTCGCAGCTTAATTTTAAAAATTCCTTTTTATTTTCCTTAAATAAATGAAATATTTCGCCCTTTCGATATGTTTTGTTCTTCTCCAAAGTGCGTTGAGATTATAAAGTATAAAACATGTGGAGAGAAAGAGAGAGAGAGACAGATAGATCAAAAGGACAGAAAAAACTGGAATTATTAGCTTTATAATAAAAAGCATTAGCGATCTTGCAAACCATTGAACACAGATAAGAAAATTTTTTTTTTTTTTTTTTTTTTTTTCTTTATAGCTTTTAAAGCGCAATTTATCCTTCGCACATAATCATCGCATATGTTAACCATGTATAGCACTGGATAAGATAAAGATGCAGATTTAAAGTAAGAAAGAGAGAAAAAAATCAAAAAACTACATTAAGGCTCTTGAGCTATATATGTTGTCCTTAATACGCATACAATGCATTACACAACAACATTCGGCAAAATATTAAAGTACAATAAATCAGGAGTAACTCGAAGTGATAGTATAACGATCGATTCGCATAATTCGGCCGCGTATTTACGCGTGTTTTACATTAGTATTCGATCAATTGATTTCTTTCATCTTCTACGGCTTAAAGTGCTTCATATAACTTCTAGTGATGCTCGAAGACCAAGCTCTTCCTTTAACCTGAATTCGACTGATTTGCCGAACATCATCATATATCATTTGATCTTTACTACTAGTCGAACTATGCTTCTAGTTTTATAATTAAGCCGAGATGTGAAAAGGCTTGAAATAAAGGTGGTCCAGCTTAATAATGACAATTTTCTCCTTTCGAACTTCAAGTTCTAATAAAATTTTAGCTTAGCAAGCATCATATGTTGAATACGAATAAGAATTCGAACCATGGTCTTCCTAATATCTTTCTTGTGCCTTGAAGTATAGGTTTCCTAGACCTAGTATAAATCTAGTTACGTGTGTGCGTGTGTATGCGACACCTAGAAGAAAATAGAAAATCTTTCATTATATCGATCGTTTCAGAGTGACTTCCTCAATCGATCTAAGCTAGTATCTTCGTTTATCCGTCCGTCTGTACACCTTCTTTTTCTTCCATTCTGTAGGTTGGGCCCGCAATTTTTAATATATTTTAATAAGATTTGATACACTGTCGTTTTTGGGCCCAAGAATGAACTCTATTGAAAATTGCATGGATATGATCACTGGATATGGCCATCTCTTATAAAATCCTTACTTAAATGCGTAACTGTGGCGTGTGGTATGGTATTTAATGATTGGTCATGTCCTAATCTTTTCACTTGCTATCTTGTGAAACAATTACAATCCTATTCAATACAAAATGAAACTTGTTCTATATGCGATGACAAATAGCCGCACTACGATATATTGCTTCTAATAACCTTAGCACTTTTAATCGGCGATTAACGATATAGATCGCGATTTCCTCGGGTATCTTCTATCGTCGGAATCCCGACATGTTTTGCTTATAACCCAGTTAGATTCTCTGACTATGATATTGTTCGTAATCATAAATTATTTCTCCATGTTGTGGTTCCGAAATTAAACATTACACACATTACGTAACACTTTCGATTGAGTATCGGATTATATTCTTTTGTTCAAATTTATTATGAAATCAATGAACCCAGAGTTACCAGGATCTCATTCATGGATGGGATGAAACTCATGTTTGGTTAAATGATATCGTAAATGCGGATTATTTACCCTTCGGTGTGAAGGTGTTATGTCAAGAAGAAATTATTGCACTTTCTAGTACGATTTAATTATTGAATTACCTCTGCTTGTATAAAGTCTTTGTAAGTGAGCGTGTAAAGCGCGAAAAATTGCTTCTTTTTTTTTTCTTTTTTCTTTTTCTTCTTTCTAAAACATCCGATTTGTAATTTAATTAATCGTAGTCTAAACTATTCAGCCCCATTTCTAAGCAATTCGTTCAGTTTTCCGTTTATTTATTTGAAATGGAGATTTTAGCTTTGGTCCCAACTTTGTCTT
This sequence comes from Glossina fuscipes, assembly GCF_014805625.2. Taxonomy (NCBI): domain Eukaryota; kingdom Metazoa; phylum Arthropoda; class Insecta; order Diptera; family Glossinidae; genus Glossina; species Glossina fuscipes. The sequence goes on along the minus strand of NW_023998414.1, from coordinate 25,064,467 downwards.
TATCGTGCGGCTGAATACTTTAACTGGTATTTTTGTTAATCGAAAGATCTTCAACTGCTATTCTTAATCCTGACGGAGATGTTGTTATACGTGTAGGTCAATACACGAATAGTTTTCCCGATTAGCATTCAAGTCTCGAACAGATTGCTTTGACTCGAATTCAGTTTCAATTATCATTTTCATGTACGTTTGTGTCTTATCCCATCGCCAAGAATATCCTACGGATATGTATATCTCTATTTACATACATATCTATACATAGATATTTTAATTTCTGAAATATTACAGTCTCTCTCTTTCGTTTTTATATTAGACAGAGATGCGAACCTTTTGCAATCGCTTCTCTGGCACATGGAGAGAAGGATTTGCGAACGATTTACAGGCGAGCGACACTGTCTCTTTTGAAAAACAGATAAGGATTTATTTACACACCTTCTATAGCGTACAGATGACGTGGCTAGCGTAATTATTCATTTTCTGAGCCCCTTATGGGTCTCGAGCTCTAATGTTTATCGCACACAATTAAATTGCTTTTGTGCCGTGTTTTCTTAGGTGCTTTTTATTTCTATGCGACTTGTGTTATTTGCGCGATTTATTTTGCGCAATTATTCTGTAGACAGTGTATGTATAGATATGTATAGAAATATAAAGGAAGGGGAAAAGGAAGAGTATGTGCGTGCATTTTAAAATTGTTTCCTTTTCCTTTTAATATTTCGATATGCAATGTAATTATTTTGTTCATTTGGAAGACCTTTTCTCGGTTTTTCATCGTCAGGTTTTAACTTGTTTTCTAAGAAGAATTTTTTCCATGCTGTACCTCTACGCAGCATACAGCATTTATTTATTTAATTTTTTTTTTTTTTTTTTTTTTTTATATATCATATTATGAAAAATGATGTGTCATGTGCCATTTATGATGCACCCGAATCTTTTCCTACGATCCCCACTTACTGCAGACAAAGGAATAAACAATTGCATAGGTACCTGGTACCCCTTTCGATACCTTTCCATATCTTAAACTATTGTTTTAATTACTGTCGAATTAACAAAGTATAACTTTTGGGGGAAATCGTTTTATTTCTAGCGAATTTTGTGCATAAATTAAAATTCGATCGCAGTTGAAAAATTTCTAAATAATTCTCTATAGTTGGTTTTTTAGTTATTTTGAACAGTTCAAACTCCATCAGAGAAGATCACATGGCCTAACGTATCACTTCTGGAGGCGTTTCTCGCCTTTGTGTCTAATTAGCAACTCCAAGTGGAGTCTGCCTTTCATCTTAAGCTCATTTTAAAGCGAAAGATGATTTTTGTTTTATATCAGGTTCGGTCTGTCCGTCTTGTTTTCTCGTGTTCAGCCCGCAGGTGGCAAATTTCGATATATTTTGGTGCAATTTAATGCACCGACATGTTTTGGCCCAAAAACAAATGCTACTGGAAAACGGTTCGGATGGATCGGAAAATTTTTTCGATTACTTCCTTATTTTAAAAAGTTGTCATATGAATAAAAGTTTTAAGCGAAATGTAGTGTGTAGTGGTATTTAAAAAAGAGCCACGTCCAACCACAGTGGGACGTGGCTTCTCTTAATGAATATAGTTATGGCATTGAAGTAAGAATTTTCTCTCTTTTTCTCTCTCCTTTCATACTAAAAACGTTTTACGATCGAGTCTAAATGAAATGCAAATTGCTTCAATATACTCAAAAGTGACTTTCATCCTTATAAGGGTTCTATCCAGTGCAAGTTGCTACAAGTTTTACTACAAGTACTGGTATATATATATATATATATATATATATAGAGAGAGTACAAGATTCCGGCTGTTTCGCTCGGGATTCTTATTAAGCATTGATCTACTGCATCCTTGTTACCGTATATGTCTTTATTTTACGTCATTTGTTATTTGTTTTCTAGTCTTCTTCATTTCCATTTTCCCTCCTTTTGTTATCTATCTGTTACTACTTTGATTGTCCTACCAAAGAAACAATGGCAGCAAACTACAGTTTGCCAGTAAAGTAACCTTGAAATTGTTCCTTATTGTACATGTGCGTCGTATTCTTAACTATTTTTTCCGCCTCACTTTTATTAAAACCGTTTATTTAATTAAACCTAAAAAAAGAAAAAAAGAAAAAGAAAACGCCAAAGAAAATGTCCTTTTTGAAAACTGAACCCCTGTCTTGTTGCGGAATTGTTATTGTGCTATTGTCATTGAATGCACACCAATATACGCGCAAAAACCAATGTCTAGCTAATCATAAGGAAACATGAAAACAAGGGGAATACGCATATACATACACCTTTTCGCTTAGGAATGATAAACTTTGTTTCTTCCTTTTTTGTTTATGCTTGTTATTGTTGTTATTTTTGTTGTTGTTTTTCTGCGTTCTTGTTTCTTCGTTTTTTCTAGTTACGTTTTCGTTATAATTAACAATTTTCTACAATTACCCCGATGAAGATTTTTCCTTTTTCATAGCTTATATCGCCCATGTGCTCTATTTCTGTCCAGGTTTTCAGTATTTGGGGTGACAGTATTCGGATTAAAAAAAAAAAAGAAAAGAAGCCTTACCTTAAAGCATTGTTTCTCGTTACGCTCTTCTGTCAATTCTATTATAGGCTTAAGGCCTAAAACTTATTGCGCTAAGAGAAAGATAGAAAGAAGGGAAAACTTCTATTAACAGATTTAGGCGAAAAGGAAAAAAATATTCTCTCAAATGCTTTCCAAGTCTTTAAGGATTAAATTCTCTAACAGAAATCTATGCATTGTTATGCATTATTCTTATTATATTGTTACATTCAACAGAAAAATTCCAAGGGAGAAAATTTATGATATCTACCTATGCATAGGCATATGCATATGTATAGGATTTGAGGCTTACATACGGACAGATCATCGAATAGTTTAAGTAAAACGAATATTAGAATACATTCTCCGGCGACCAGTTACCGTAGTTTAAATAGTTTGAAACATGGTTCATCCATCCATCAACGTTTTGTAAAAAATTTCCTTTCTTTTTTTTCAAATTGCATAACTTATGAGTGAAAGTGAGTGAAAGTGTTTCAAGACTTATTAGTTTGTTATTCGTTTGCTTTATTCAACTCAATCAACTAACACCTGTGGGTAGACCGAAATTCTTCTAAAATTCTAAGTACAAAAGCATTTTATTCTCTCTATCTCTATCTCTATATCTATCGCGCGCTCTCTCTGTCTCTCTGTCTCTCTCTCACTTTCCTTTCAATATTTCCTTTTCATTATTTTCTTATTGAATGTAATTTAAGACATTCGCCTTGCATTGTAGCAAATTGTCATAAGGAAACTTTGTACGAAGCCGTTTGCATGTATCTCTCGAAAACGCACTCTTAACGTATGCGGGCAAATTGAGTCCAAAAGGTGTATTAAACTTATTGTTCCAACGGAATGCATTCATCATGTAAATGTATCACATTGCAATCAAATCAATCTATCAAATCTTATGCACCGTAAGCGAAGAACAGATGTTGAGCAGAAAAAAGAAAAACAAGAGAAAGAAAAAGAAAACAAAAAGAGAATCTGTAACAACGTCATTTCAGTATATGAGCAAGAATTGTTTTTAATAATGCAGATGGAGATGAGATCGCGGCGCGAAATCTCAAAGTAGTTCAAACATTCCTTCCTACAGTTGATCTTAAAGCGCAATTTCATGCCTATACGATATCCTGCCTCTGTGCAAGTCTATGTGTATCAATAAGTCTCTGCCAGCTCGTCAAAGAACTAATGTTTCCTTACTTTTTTTTTCAAGTATTTGTCAAATCGTTAGATTTTTTTCCAAAGTATAATCCTTAGGATTCACCCATTGATGATTTATTGATACACTTCATAATCAGACCAGATATGAGAAATTTCACCTCAATTAAAAATGTTTTTGTGTGTTACAACTAGAGTATCGAGAGAGAACAGTCTCTAAAGGCTTTTGCGGCCGACAACAAATCTGCCTAACTAAGTCGAACCATAAAATATGTTTTTCGTAAAAATAAAATAATCATAGTTAGCCACACCAAGTCGCTAACTCGCTGCGCCAGGCATAAAGAATCGATGCCTTTCAAAATACTTTCATAGACTACAGGCAGTCTTCGTTTCAACTTGCATTAGCTGCTCGAGATACTATCATATATGATGAAAATGAAGTATTTAATGAAATATTCAGGGGCTTTATGCTAACCCGTCACATCGTGCCCCGCAATTTGTTTTTCTAAATACTTTATCGGCCGCAGTTTATGACTCGATTCGTGGTAGGAAAACGATTTCAGGAAAATTGTATTAAACGGAACAAAAGCACAGGTCCATTGTTCGTTTGTAAAGGTATGATCAAATTTATTACGATCGCTACATCTAATAAGTATTTTATATTAAAATCTATTGAAATCCATTTTTTATCGATTACATCGAGTCGTATCGATTGTGGGAGTCATACCAGAAATTGTTCAGTTAAGTTTTACCGGTAATCATAGGATGAAATCCCGAAAATTATTTCCCCTAATCACACTTCGGCGCAAATAATTCGCATATGTAGCGTTAAGATTGTAAAGCCCATCAGTCGATTCATATTAGCAATTGTAGACTTGTCTGTAGAATTGAAGTTAAAAATTTGAAAACCACTACCCGAGAAATCTCAGTCTCGTGCACTAGAGACTGTGTTGTTCGTTGAATGAAATTGTAAAATAGAAATTATAAGCCTCGTAACCGCCGGTAGAGGGCCGGTTATTGAATTATCTGTAAAAAAATGCTAATATGTAAACTGATTTTTGTCTTTCCAGACTATGTTAAGGAACCGAACCGGACCGAACACCTTCCGATAAGTCATAGCTTTTCGCGTATTAACGAATGCTAAAGTTATAAGTTTGCTTATAAAAATTTAATAAAATCTTTATATATATATATCTTTCTCTATCTTTATGTATGCATGCATGCATGTATGTAGAGCAGATTTTTTTTCAATGTCCCGTTAGACTTAACGTTTTGATTAAAATGCTACTGCCAACATCATAAACCAATACTTTAACCAAACTGTCAAATCTGAGCGGACACTGCAAAAATGGCCATAAGTAATATAAAAAAGTTTAACTAAATGGTTGTAAAGCTTATTAAACTGTATCAATAATTAAAATGTAGCAGAGACGTACGTAGGAACGTGCATCAATTGATTGAATTATTGCGTGTTTTAAATGCAGAAGTTGAACTCCTCAAGCGGTATGCAGTCGCAATTTGTTAGCATGTTATATATATAGTAAGTGTTTTGGCAACCATTCCCAATAGATTTGAAAATTTGCTTACCTTTATGTCTTTTCTAACTATTTCCAGAATGAAAACATTCGTTGCTTTCTGCCCATTGCCTAAGGCTTTCTTAAAGCGTTGCTTTAAAATTCATACTTGTTTCGTTTGCACTTAAGCGTTGAACGATACACTCTTTTTCTATTATATTTTTGCGTTGGGTTTGTTTCTTTATCCAAATCACTGTTAAGATGAAGTTGAAAATTTTTATATTATTTTCGGGTTACGGGTTAAAATTTAGGAAATTTTGTTGAAATTTTTATTTTTCCATTTAAAATCTCATAAATCACTTGAAAATTATTGCCAAAATAATTAACGACCACCTTTGTCCGCTTATACGTTCTTTAACTAACGAGTGTAAAAACATAAATGTGCTCTTTAGCTATACACATAAGTATTAAGCGCCTGCGCACATAACTATAGTGAAGCAACCGGTTGCACGTTCTTATAGCTATGTGCGGCTGATTGCGTGTAAATAATAAATTCACTTAACCACCCTAGCGAGAGAAGATTTACCGCCCATATCATGTACGTTCTCTTTATTTTCTGCTTTTCTTGTCTTTTCTCTCTCTTAAAAACTGAAGAGCAAAAACCATATATGAGTATGAAATGTCTTTAGGATATTTTTAATGATTATCTTATCATTAGCGTTAACTGTATTTTTTTTTTTATTTTTTTTTTATTTAAATCCTACCACCAAAAGATAGGGAGATAATCATTTTGTTGAGACATTTGCTATAGGCAGAAGCACTCTTTTCGAGATCCTATAATATGAGTTTTGAATCGATTGAAAAATGTTCGTCTGTCCTTCTATCCGTCTTTGCAATGTCTACGGTAAACGCTCCCTTGGTTGCAAAGATGAAATTATCGCGGCTTCAAATTCGGCAAAAACCTTGAAAACTCTCTTCAAAGCAAGTTGCTGCTGAACATGGACGAAATCGGTTGAAAAACACGCCAACAACACGCAAATATAAACGAAGAGCACCTTTGCTTTCTAGGGTTTTCCCACATTATCATATCAATCCACGCAATATTATCGAATAAGAACGTTTTGCTTATCTCTTCTTCTTCTTTAATCTTTTTTTAAATCAATATCGGTGGTATAAAAGGATCGATTTCCTTTCTTTTCCCTAATTCGGACACAAAGAGCTGTCAAGGTTCATTTGAAGTTTATATGAAGTTTTTTATGATTTCAAATTACGTTTCCAAATATTTTTTACTTTACTTTAAATAAAAAAAGAAAAATAATTGTAATCACGAAGTGAGTTATGATATCAAAAATTAATGACTTTTACAAAATGTGTGCCTCATAGACACATACTCAGGCAGAAATCAAGTATTTTAGATAAAAAAGGAGCCAATCGAGGACAAAATTTCGGACAGCGATTCGTTGAGCAGCACACATTCCAGAGTTATGAACAGAACCACACGCGCGCACAGACACACACACACATACAAAATTTATGCAGAGTTAACATCTACAGATAGATTTTTTTTTTATTTTTTTAAGTTTTTTTTTTTTGTTTCATTTTTACACAACTCAAAGTCGAAAAATGTATGTATACCCTGTGTGTATAATATTTTACGTTTATATAAATAATTAAATCAATTTAATATAATAAACAAAAACCAATCCCATTTTAATTGCTTCCAGGATTCTCACTAGAGACTGAGAGTCACATGGTACTACGATTCGTTATGAAAATGCGTGTCAGGTTTACGGTCAACACAATTAAGAAATGTGTTCGTTTTATCGCTTTCCAGAATTAAAGTGAAATTTCATGTGGTGTACGTGTTGTATTTCATGACTAACAAGCAAACAACACAAAAAGCGCAAAAGTGTTCTCAGTGTTTGTCGCAGAGGTGTGTGGGCATTGTGGGCGGGTGCTTTGCAAGGTCTGGATGGATCATTTTCAAATTCTTTTGTAAATTTGCATTTTTGCTACAACACAGTTGGGCAGATGAACAGGCGAACAGCCGGATATGGCAATGATTTCTCCGAATTTGAAACTGGCCAAGAATTCATATATTTTATGGGGCGTTTGAGGCTTGGGATCGGTACTTTTTAAAGATATTAAAACAAAAAAAAGAAAAAAGGGTTTTAATGCAGTCTTATATTGGAGAAGCGTGGTCAATTTGTTCCCTTTTTATGCAGGCGCTAGAGAAGGGCCCTTAGAATGTGCTTTAAAATTTTTAAACAATTATCTGTGAGCAAAAAATCAATCTTTCATTAATTTTGGAAAACATAGATGTTGTCGGTTAACGTAGTACTGTAGCAGCATCATCCGACCGTTTTGACCCATTTTTAATACCAGCTTTCGTGCAAGGTTTCCCGATGTTGAAGTCTGTAACTTCTTCGTTTGCGGCCAAACGAATGTTTAAAACAGACGGACAGACGGGCCTGCTTAAACCGAGTCTGAATTGAATGCTGATCTCGAATTTATATACTTTGAAGTTTTGACCCGATTTTTAATAAATGAAAAATCCATGAACAGGTTTGTTGCTAACGAATCACTGCGCATTAACAGTAAGCTGAAGAAACTTAGATTGATATTCGTTGAGAATTTCAATATTAGAATTAATTGTTATTTGCCACAGCTATATGCCATAGACCCACATGGATCGGCGGATACTCTTGTACAAAATCCATTTATTTTTTAGATTAACTTGAGACTCTGGAGGAATTAACCAAGAGATTCTGCTGCCTTTTAAGTCAACTTAATGGCATTTAGCTTTTATATAATTTTTCCATGTTATCTTTGATCGGTCAAGATCTTGTACACAGTTGTTACTAGGGACAAAAAATAATAAAGGACAAAATCCCGTGTGTAGCATGTCCGTTCTTGATAATAGTACTTACTTGACTAGTGCAGGTGTTCTCGTAATAGCATCACGTCTACGTTCAAACTTTATTTGTGCCATGGTTTAGCTTATGTCATTTTGCCAAACCAAGTCGGCCTCGGTTAACCAAACTTACTCGAAATCTTAGACTTACCAAGACTACTTGCAATCGATGCAATCGACAATGACAAATCAGATCTGTCATTGCCTAGCGTGAACAACAAAACAAAAACGTTATCCTCGTACATTAGAAAGCCGATCATTTCGTCGATTGATACAACTTTTCCCAGCGAACTTTTTACGAGTATATATTTATTATATATAATTAATGGTAATATATGAAATATAAAAAAAAAAAAAACAATATTATAATAATAATAGAAAAATAAATATTTATTCAATTTGAGATCGATACCTGCGATGTGTGATAAGACATCGATGGTTTGAAATTTTCGATTTTTCAGTGTCAACCACCGAAAGCGTTCGTATACCGGTTGTGTTCATTTTGTCAAAGCATTTGCCGAAGGAGACTTCAGAGATTTTAAAAAGTATATGTATTTCCGGTGAATACGAAATTGGTCATCGATCTAGAAATAACTGCACGTTTGTCCCGCCGTTCCCTTGGCCTTCTTTGTAACTGCCAGTAGTAAACTTCTTAGACATGTTACTGAAAATGATCAAAGATGGTCGGCGGACACGCCTATAACATAACATAATTTGAGAATACTTTTACTTTCGAAAGGAAAACAAATTCAGTTCCTTGTTGAATGCTCATCAACTGCAATGAACAGAACGACAATATTTCTTCATATATTCGATGGGTGATCGCGGGTAATACCCAGCGAATGTAAGTAAATTTAATTTTTTTTTTTTTTTTATAACAGTGTTTAGCAAAAGTTCAGCCATCGTTGTATATAATTTTCCTTGTAGTTCAAGTTCGCTGGCCTGTCTTAAGCTTTTAATCTATACAACTAATTAAACAGTATAAGTAATTACTATAATTATTTCTTATTATAACTATTTTTGAAGCGTTACGCCACCACGCAAAGGAATCAACTGACTTATCTAAACTTCTTCAGAACTGTTTATAATGATTACAAAAAAGTTGAAAAATGTAATCGATGTTCGATGTTTGGACTTCACCCGCACTAACTTCCTGGTTATGACACTGGTTTCTAAGACACTTCTCCTTCAATGGTCGATCAATTACGATAATCAAATTAAAATTTAATTTATTTTAAACTGTCGTATGATGGCCTTCAAAGCTGATCAATCAAATGCTTCAAGATTTTTGCGATTTCTGAAATGAATTGACGTAAGACTGCATCTCGTATCATCATCAGCCATGAGTGCAAAACGCAACATAAAAGCTCTTTCGTCTGCCCAAAGACTTCCTTCTCGCAAATATTGTTTACAGATTTTAATTGCCAGCAAGAGGTGCAAATTTCCGCTAATTTTTTCTTACTTCAGTGAAGCTCAATAACATTGCCACCTTGTGCTTTTTCGGTAGAAGCGCAGTTAGACGTGACTTCCCTAACATCAAACAAATTCTAGATATAATTAAGCATTTCTTTTAAAAGGATTCCTTACAATTGATTAGATTTTGTTGACCTCCTTGCCGCAAACTTTTTCACGTCACTAAGTTCAGTTTTCAATTGCGTTAATAATGGATTCAATAAAAACATTAGAGGCTTTCTGCAGAACAATAAGAAAAGTTCATCTACACGATTAGGTTTTTTCTTTTTTTATTTTCTGTGCTGTTCTCCGCCTAGATATGTTGTTTCTTTTTTGCCCCTTGCTATCACTCCATCCTCGATCACTCTCTCATTCCCTCCAACTTTCTCTTTATTTCTCTCTATCCGTCCGTCTGTTTATCTCTTTGAAGAGCTTCAGAATTTATATTTATTATCTTAATCTTTTTAATACAATAACAACGGATGAAATAGAAATCTTCTACTTGCTACCCTAAAAAGGATGCTTTGAGAATGAACGTAACGAACGTGAATACTTTGCTGATGTTTGCATGTTTTTTGAAAACAACTGTATAAGCTTTTGATAAACAAATAACGCTTTATTCCGCTCGCATTCCCATATAACGTATAATGCATATTTTGTTCGCTACATTTCTGCACATTTGATATGGCAGATCAGGCAGGCAACACATCTGTTGCTCTATAGCTGATAATAAATTCGAGATTTTACACATCGGTATTATGCTTTTCAAATGTTAAGAATATTGACAAATTTCATAGCAAGGTGTCGTGAAACGGTAGCAAGCCGAACACAATTTCACGGAAAGGGAACAAAGTCATGCATTTGTTTAAAATTTTCTTTTTGTCCTTTATTTATTCTCTGGTTTTCTTATCCTTAAGTACATTTACTCTAATTGCAATTTCGCAACTATTTGAACAGCTGTTCATACACTTCTTTAGCTAATTCCTTAAACTAGACACTATGGCCTGCTATTTTTCTATGAAAACATTTTAAAGGTGGTTATGCTTTAATTTCTCTCCATTTCTTGCTTAAATTTTTAGCAATTTTCAATTTACGATGACGTGCGTCAAATATTTTATATTTTGATACAATAAGATGTTTTATAGCCTTTGGTCAGTTATTATAAAATTGATAGGAAAAACATTTTATATCCATTACGGATCGATTCGTTATGTAGTTCAATCGAAAGGTGATGAAAAATTGTGGGATATAATATTTATATAAATATATTTATATATATATATATATATATATATATATGTGTGTGTGTTTGTATGTGTCTTGTTTTGTTGCATCTTTTAGAAATAATAATAACGACAAAGGATGCAAGGGATAAATGTTTAACGATTGTGAAAAATTGAAAAGAAAAAAAAAAAGTTTCTTAAACGTATACAATTACACAACCATATGGATACTTTGAAGATAGTTGGATTTAAGCGTTTTTGTATAGTTCGTAAACTTCTTTCCTAAACTAACATAAATATTGCATGCAATTTATAAGCTAGCTTTCACATATACATATATATATTGCTATATTTTACTCCACTTGCGATGCAAGGCAGACGCAACATCCATAGCGACTTGAGATGGACCGGTCAATTCAAAATTACTTTCTGAAACGATCTAAGCTTATCTGTCCATCCTATTTTCTTGTGTTCGGCCTGCAGGTCACACTTGTTCAGACATTTTGAAGAAATTTAGCGTATAGACATCCTTTGGTTCAAGAGATCAACTTTGCGCCTTATTTTGAAAAGTTTTGATACGAGCAACTGTCCAGCAATGTACGGTAATTAACGGTTAGTCATGGCCCAGCTGATTGCTTTTGCTTATTATTAAATAGATGAACTACAAGGAAGAAATAATAATGAAGACCACTGCTTAGGATTAGGTCCCATAGGATAGGAAAGCTCGGTACAGAGTGGATGGGAAAGCTTGCAGATGAAGCTTGCGGAAAATAATTAGACATACATAGAAAGAAATATGTTAGAAAGGTAAGATAAGAACCCTTGCCGAACCTCGTAATGATCGCTATCATATCTAGGCCCTGATTCCTGACTTCGAAGAAAATAGTGAAGTGATAGTTTTAGGAGCAACTACTTTTACAAATCATTCGAAATGAAAGGTATCAACAAAAGAGGTAAAGAAGGCAAAACTCAAAATCAGTTCATGGTAAGCTTACCTATGGAAGAGATCCATCATGTAATCTACGCTTCTACGCGAGTAAAATTATCTTTTCCTTACTAAGGCTGGAATGATTGATGGGATCTTCAAATTTGCATTACCTTCATCATACTGCTTCTGATTCGAACACATTCGATATTGGCTTACAATGGTGCAGGAAGTGGTTTCGCTTATAGAAGTAATGCTGAAAGCTAACAAATGAACAAATGAACTTTCGGATGCTGGGATCGGAGATTACAAGCAGAGCGAGCTCACTCAGTTCGTATTTGATTGCCTTGAAAAGACGTTTGTGATAGTAAAGCGATTATCATAGAATTTTTTCGCTAACTTAACATATGTCGAGGTTATGGTCGATGTTCACGCGATTTTCTTCAAAAGAAATTAACTTTAAGGACACGTTATTTTTTTCTTTTCTTTTCAATCATTTTCAATCTAAGAAATGGACCGACCTTTGCTTGACTTTTTGGATTATATTCTCAGAAAATTTTGCGTTCGTTGCGCTAGATGTCAAACAACGACCTTTACGGGGACACGCTAAGCGAGATTATACGAAAAACCAAAGTTTAGTTTTAATTGAACTTCCACGCCCCGATTATAATCTTGGAAAGTCTAAAAAAAAAAAAAAAAAAAAAAAAACTTTTCTTATATACTAAGGCTTTCATTTTAGCTTATAAAAATGTACCCTACTTTCAGTGCACGTTGAACTCTTCAATATTTGACGAGATATTTGCCATCTCTGTGTCATCGTTTCCCATTTAGTATTGTAGAGGCCCGTAAAGTAACTAACTACAAATTCATTTATTATTTCCAGTGATATGGAAAATTTTTGTGATTCTGAGACGATCGGTTTAATATGAAGTTAGGTCGCTTTTATAATAAGTCGCTTTGGGTATCTGAATGTTGCACATACATCCGTGGAAACCTGACGTTGCGTCACCATTCACTTACACAGTACTGTCTGTACAAACTAATTAATTTCACGTATCTTTAAGGCAAACTAATGCCAAACGGCCGTCCCCACCATTTCGTCTTTTCCTATTCTTCAACTTCATGCCATATATAATTATATTAAAAATTCGAAAAAAAAAAAAATTATGAAATATATATTGATAATGAAGTATAACATGTTGTTCGATAATTACGTTCGAATTTTCAATTACTCTCAGGAAGATTAACACAAATCTTGGAAGAAAACAAAAAATAAGTAAATAAATGCAAATAAACCTTAAAGGGTTGTTTCGTTAAAATGAATAATCACTCAAGGGGTTTAGCAAATATTTTCACATTTAAAGGTAAATTATACTAATTACTGCGCATATACAACAACACATTAAATATGCAAATAATTACTTTAAACAAATTTATTTAAAATTTGCAAAATTTTGTAACCCTCGGAGATTTAAGAATTTTATCTTATGGTTATGGTGTTCGCATAAAATATTTACGTGAAAGAAAGAAAGTAAAAAGCAAATGCAAATCTCTGAATGTAAACAACTAAAGGCTCGTCTCAGTCAACTTGTAATAAATATTCTTTTTAAATATCATGCGAATACAATAAATGTAAACGCATTAACATAACGTATCAGAAGCTGCAGCTGCAGCTGCCCAAACCTAATTGATTACTTGCTTTAGCTAGAAAATATTTCAATACAGTCAAAATATTGACAATACTTGGGAATAATAATTTAAAAAAAAAAACAATATATATATGAGAAAACCAAATGTTATATAATCTCTCACCTCAGCAATGGCGCACACATTATCGAACAAACATGAATATAAGTATGTGCGCGACAAGGTATGTCTCATTTCTCTTCAGGTGTTATGTGAGCAACGTTTGTGAATATCCTATCACCTTTTTCATCAATTTATGTTTGTTTGACAAGTTCGCTAAATATCCTTAAATTTCTTCCCTTTTTTTTTACTCCCTTCCCCTACCTGCAATTCCTAATGCATTAATAGCTGGTCGTTTTTTATTTTTATTTTATTTTAATTTATCATGAGCTAAAATGCAAAAGAAGAATTAAAAAAAGTAATATAAGCGCACCCAGCAGCCAAAGATATTTAAATTTTCTTTTTGAACAACTTTATCATTACCTGCGAAGGAGAATTTATGGTTTAACCCGTTACGGCTTTTAGATATGGCCCGTGAAGACGAATTGTGCTTATAATTTATATGACGCGGAGCCAGTCTAATGGGCTCATAGTGTCTGGATGACATTACTGGAACGTGGAAGTCAAACTCGTTTAGTAGGAACGAGAATTATTTTGCTGCCTCTTATAAGCTTTTTTTGAGACACACAAAACTCTTAGTTTCAACCTTCTTTTCACTAAAGGCTGCCTATCTTCGCATGAAAGGAGTGTTACAGCAACTAAAGGAGCAAACCACCGAGGCACTAACCAGTGACACGGGGAACCCCTTTGGTTATACGGGGGTCGTCATTTAGCATCAAAACAACACCCAGTTCGTAGATTCATGAAACCGGCTCCAACATATGATCGTAAATGTAATGTGGTGAACTTATTGTAACAGTTCTCGAGAAATGCAAACATTCGCATTTAACTATATAAGGAATCATGCTGTTTACTTCACACCATTTCATGAGTAAAAGCAAATCCATCCCAAGACTGTCAAACTTACTTACATCATTAGACGAATGAAGCAGTTTCACATCATCCGCCTACATAAGTAAGCGAGAGGCGCTTACAACAAATGGTAGCGAAGGACCCAAATGGCTACCACGAGGAACACCTGATCTAACAGCAGAGTCAGCAGTCATGTAAGTCTTGAATAGCACGTTATGAGTGCGATTATTTATATATGAGCCAAACCAGTTTATAAGAATCTGCGGGAAATGAATCTTGAATAACTTCAATGTAGTAATAGGTCGCAATTGGTTAACTCAAACGCTTTACTTACATCAGTGTAAATCACGGAATTCTGATTGCAAGCCTCCTTAAGAAGTACCAACCAAGTTCAAGAAGGTTAATAATAGCATTTTTGCGTTTATTTAAATCACGCTATTGGTTAAAAACTATTCATGCAATTCACTGTTTCACGTTCAGTCAGTCCCCCATTAAATGTCATAAATTTCTATGACGTAAAAATAGGACGGTAAGAGTTGCGAGACGGTTACTTGCTTGACGACGGGGTAGAAGTTTTCCTTGCGAAGTTAACAAATAGTTTTGTTTAGCGCTTATGCAGGCCACGTAACCAGCACTGAAATCAATAATTTTGACCTTTCTAAAGAGTTGGTTTCTGTCATTTCCTTTTTCGCTTCTTCGTAAACCGGAGCAATGTTGAAGAAGACGGACATACTACGATCGTAGGAACGTAACACGATTAAGCACTATGAAGCTTTCAACGTTCAAATCAACGCTTTAATAATCTACAAGCCAATCTAATACCTCGAGCAATTGCGACGGTAGGTTGTAATTTGTTAACGTAGGGCTACGTTTCTTCTGGAAAACACAACACTTAGGAGGCGTAATATTTAGACCATAGATGGTAACGGCTATAGTCGGATGAAAAACATCTTACGGATGCACTATTATTTTAAGAGTAAGAGAGAGAGAGCAAAGACTATATCTAGCAGATTGTCATGGGAGTTATGCATCACATTGAGTTCCACCAAACTGAGATAATATAATTGTGCAAAATTCTCATCAAATCTACTGGAGCAATAAGATGTAAGAGAATATCCAGCCTCTTCACCAAAACACCATATTACCCCAGAAACAAGTAACGCGTCATTTGGCCTAAGAACGAAGGGCTACTAAGCGTTCTTAATCTAGAATAGTAAATACGAACCCAAATAACCATAATCTCTGCCGGACCAGATTTGTGTGCATAGGTGAGAGAAGAGAAAACCCATTGTTTTTTTATGTATATTTTTCAAAGCTGGAGGGTATCCAAGCACCGCTCCAAGGCTTTTTTACATTTACTTGTTTCTGGTAGATCGATAAGGGGTAGCAAACGAAAAGTGTATGTCTGCCTTGTATTCAAAGAAGTGTAAGAAAAAACCATGTAAGAAAATTAAATTCTGTTGGGACCGAATCTTTTATGCCCATCACCGTTCACCTCAAAAAAGGACAAAATAAGTAAAAGAAGAAAATTCTCATAGTCTATAATAAGGAGTGGCCGCAGTTGATTTCTTGTATTTTCAAAATAAAAGTTTTTGTCGTATAGGCATGTGGGCGTTGTAGGCGTGTCCTTTAAAAAGTTAGATCAATTCCGAATTCTTATAGGCGATATGTTCGTTTTCGCTAACGGGAGAACGTTTGCCGCGAACAGACAGATGGACAGACGAACAGGCGAACATGCTTGGGTGCATTCCAAATTTGATGCTGGCCCAGAATTTCTATTTTTTAAAGTATTTTTGAGATTTATTTCTGCGCGTTATAAACGTATTGAAAAACAATTAAATGCTGATACAGTATAAGTTTGGCTAGGTGCGGTCAATTTTTTCCATTTCTCTGCAAAAATGCTACAACATCGCCCATAGAATATACGTTCAAGTTTTTGAACATGTATTTGCTATAGTTTATGAGTAATGAGCAAAAAATCAATTTGTCATTCCTTTTGAAAAAAGGGAGGTGTTCTCAGTTTACGTGGTGCTGTTGGGTTGTCCTTCGACCGGTTTGGCCCATTTTCAATACCAACCTGCATGTAAGATCTTCTAATGTTTTTGCTAAACTTTCAGTCGATAGCCTCAATTTTATGGCCAGAAGAATGCTTATAACAGACATTACATAGACGGACGGACGATTGGACGGTGGACAGATGGACATGCTTAAATCGATATAGGATTTAATGCTGGTCAAGAATATGTATACTTTGTGGGATCTTTAATGCCTCTTTCTGGGCGTTGCAAACGTTTTGACAATATGAATATATCGCTTATCGTTCGGTGATGGGTATGAAAAGCAAAGAAGATAAATAAAGTAAAACGTTCTCAGTCACATTGTATAAATGGCTTAGCGTTAACGTGCACTTCGCTGATAATGAGATGCGTTGCTTCGAAGCAAAAGTCTGCTCCTTGTGTACAAGCATGACGTTGACCCCTTCATTATTATGAATTTTTTTTTTTTTTTTTTCATTTTTTACATAGAAAAAGAAGTAGAGAGATTCCTGGTAGCATTTCAAGTATTTTTTATTTTTTTTTTTAAATTCTTTATGCAACAAATTACCGTCAACGTCTGTGAGAGTGACAAGAATTCTTCTTGCACCTAAGATATCTCATATTTGTTCATTTGTAGTTTAATTAATATTTCGAATGAATGAAAGAAACGAGGAAAAGAAAAAAAAGAGGACAAAAAAGCCTTTTTTTGACTATGAAATTTGCATTTTTTCGGGTTTGTGTTTTTTGTTCTTTTTTTTTTTTTTTCTTATTCGTCCCCGTAAACGTTTGCTACCAAGTCCTGTGAATCTTTGGATTTTCTTTGTTACTATAGTCGTTGTTTTTTTTTTTATTTTTTGTTTTAATTTTTTTGCCTCTTTTTTGTTTATAAAGTTTAGTTTTTTGTGAGAATTTCATTCCAGAAATTGCATCCTTTTAGTGCATTCATCGGTACTGGTTTTATAAACAATCCTTTGAATTGCCAAAAACTCGCACTTACTTGAATCCTTTAAAAACTTATTGTAATCAAAGCAATTTACGGTTTATTGACATTGCGCAGACGCATCAAGTCTCGGTTAGGGAAAAAGAAAATTTAATTTGTTTTATATTAAACTGGTTTCGTTGCAGTCTCTTTTCAACGATCGAAGATCAAATCAGATCGTCATAGTAGTTCCGATTTTTTTAAATAAAATTCAATTTTTGTCTTCATATGCCCAGTGATTAAGTCAAAGTCGTGATAGTTTTTGCAAAGTTAAGGAATAACAGAATAGAAACTTCAGGAGACAGTTCGCCAGACGTAATGGATATTTGTGAGAAAAATATTACAAACCATCGTTGTATAGCTGTGTATGCAAAGTGAAAATTCGAGAAAAAACGATAAAAACATCTATTAGCAGATTCCTTAATAGACCCATACAGGGAAAGAATTCCCTATACCATGTAATTGCGTTTCAAACAAGTCGATAATGCTTGGCAGTGTTGTGACTTTTACAGCGAAGATTCTATTAATAAGCCCGAAGAACTAGGGAAGGTCTGCCCATTGCATAATTGCAAAGAATAAACGCATGATTGAAAAAATTGCTCTAAACCGACATTTAACTGCTTTTGCATATGATTAAAAACAATGAGAGAATCGATCTTTAGGTGAAAATTTGAGTGAAAACTTGAACGGATCGAATTCCCATTTAGGAAACATTGCAGAACTCAATGCAGTCGACCCAGTTCGACCCAGAAGAGATCGACAACACATGATAAAAGGGCGGACAGTAATATGTGCGCGATTTTGTAGTTTAGGATGAACGAAGCTGCCACCAATGACGTCAAAGACAATATTAGCAACAGATGAACAGATGAACATATGGATATGCTTCGGTGAATCCCAAATTTGATACAAGTCAAGAATATATATGATTTGTGGGGTCACTGAAGCTTCCTTCTGGTTGTTGCAAGCGTTTTGACATCTGCCATACGAGGGTATAATGGATCGAGTCGGCCCAATCTAAAGTTAGTAATTTGCTTAAAATTATGATTTATGATTAAATAAAAAAAAAAAAAAATAAAAAAAAAATGATGCTTATTGGCGGTTTGACTGCCATACAAAGTAAATCTCTTTACTTACTCCTTTTTGCAAAGTGATAGAACAAAAGGAGTTTAACAAAGTCCGGATGACTATTTTATGAACCTGCTTCGTTAGCTGAAACGATAAGATTTGAATGCTTGAATATCTATATATATAGTCATGCAAGCACGCAGCAGCTATATAAGCGATGCAGCCAAAGTTTCAACACTAGAAAGGCGATTGAAAAATGATTAGATTTAAAATCTGTATATTAATTCTTTTCTTTAACTTGAGAACAATTAGAAAATATCATCAACCATTCCTCAATGATAAAGGAACATAGCAAAAAAAAAAAACAGTTAACATCCCAAACCGTCTCTGCCTGTTTCGTGTCTGCTCTGTTTCGGTATTTTCTACGTATTGCATCTTCCGCGTGAACACTGCAACCTTACTTATGTCTATTAGTTCAAAAACTTGCTTAACTGCGAGCGATATTTGCTTGCACCTTTCAACCCGTTGCTGCAATTCTGCCAATGTAGGAACACTCCAATTGACTTGCATGTTTTTTGCCTTTTACTCCTATCTCTCTGTTGGAACAAGAAGATAAATTTCTTATTTCTTTTGTAGAAGTAATATTTTCAAGTTTTCAAAATTTAGCTGATTTGGCTAAAAACAAAAGGTTGTATTTTCACGTGCTGAGTAATTACATTGAAAGATATATTAAAATTAAAAGTACCTAAGTTAGTTGTCCTCATAAGCACTTCAGATGGTTTCGTGCTTAATAGTCTTGCGCGAAAAATTGGATAAGAAAATCGGATTGGATTACAATCGATTAAATTTCGATAATGATGGAAATTCGTGTAAGTGTTGCAATAATTAATTTAAAGATATTCAAGGCCAACTTCTTTGTCGTTAAATAGTTGCGGATGAAACAAGCGATGGGTTCAGCATCGACCAAGGGAGTAACGAAAGAAAAAAGTGGAAGGATGCAAACAATGATGGGAAAAATTACGATGGCCTTGAAATAAGTATGAGAATGATAGCATGGGGATCTTACTTAATATTATGAAATCTGTTGATCGGGTAGATATACAACCAGCTTGATGCAATTTCGAACAGAAAGTGTTTAGCCAGCTTTTAAAAATGCCTTCAAACAGATGATTGATTAAAGATAACATTTTTGATCTCTAAGTTCCCCGTCATAAGGTGGCACTTTTAAATGATTGAAACTTTGGCGGAACAAAGGCGGGAATATCTTGAAGTTCAGAGCATTGTGCATCTGATGGATATCTTTGCGTGACTTTGAGAACAATTCGTAGGTTTTTCGTGGGTAAAGCAACGTAGTGCCATTCGTAACCGGTTTCTCCTTTACATTCAAAATAGAAGTAATGCTCTTATGTCGAGGCGATCTCGAGAGTTAAATCCTCAAAATTTATCGACATGAATTCTGACATGAGTTTTCTCAAAACCTGCGGTATGTCGCATATTTGCCATAGCTGCAAGCAAAGAATGTATCGTAACCGATGAAATAGCACGGAATAGTATTCGGGACATCAGCCTCTGATCTTCGCTTCTGTTAAACAACATATCGAAGAGATGCAAATTGTCTCAAGGCATCTCACACCAAGAACAATTTTTGAGAATTGCGCGACATAGGAATATTCGAATATTCGTAAACGCTTGCCCGCAGATTTGAGCTATTTATTTTAATTACTTGGGTGCTTCTACACCCTATTATTATGAAGTGTACACGGCGACTCTCAAATGCTTTCACGAGAGTGTCAATTGTTCGCTCATTGCATTACATTACAAGAACCGCAAATTATCGCCGGGGTATAGAAAACATTTTTTGCAAATGTTGTTGAAAGGTTTTTTTTTCTTTTTTTAATTTTTTCGTTTTTTCGTTTTTTGTTTTTTTTCTTTCTTTGGTCTTTTTAGCAAGTTATGTATGATCTCTATTAGTGACATTATTGCTTACTTACCACTTTCGATAATTTTTAGTTTGAAACATATTTAAGTTAGGTCAACAAGAGTTCTAAAGCAGTAGCAAGCAACATTTTTAGAAAATAGGGAGTACCTGTTATAAAGAGCTCTTGCCCAGCTAGCATATGTTACGGTTTCTTTACAAAACATTTGCGAATGCTTCCGCCTCGATATCCACCTATATCCTGGTGTTCTCGTGCCGGTTACACAATAGACTCTTAATTAATTATTCATAATATTATTAATAAATAGACGAAAAACGTAAAAAAGGTGAAAACGTGGAAACGTGGAAACGTGAAAATGCTTTAAAAAACCATAAGTGTCCTAATTTTATTTCTAATGAAAACTTTGCGTTACACTTTAACAATGAAACAATTCCGACTGCGAAATGTAAAATGCTGCTGGTCACCAAAGTGTGTCCAAGAGCAAAATTTTGCACAAATTACCAGCATATATGCGCGGCAGCTTAGCATACATTGGTGGTAATTTGCATTAATTACATAAATTTCATTTGTATGAACAGACAAGAAAACAATATTGGCACGCTTTTCGAGAGAGTTAGACGTTCAGTCAGACAGGCAGTCATTCAAATAAGCAAGCAAGCAGGCGTTAAGTATTATTATATTATGGCTTGAAAAATAGTGGGGGGAGTTGATACGAAGTGTAAAGCAATTGTACTCTTGCGGTTACTCATGTTACAATATATGCCCGTATTGTAAAGTTCTTGACTTTATTGGTCACACTATTCAACTTTTCCAATAGGTTATGCATTGTCTTTGGAAATAAAAATTAAAAAAAATATATGTTCGTTTACTTATATAATAAATAAAAAAAAAAAAAAAACTTTCTTTTATTATTTTGTTTTTTTTTTTTTTTTTCCATGTAAAGGCAGCATGTGCGCGTGCTGGTCGGCATAAACGGTCTACATACACTCATTAAAGATTGTCAGTAAAACTATAAATGTGTATGCGGTGGTGGCGTTAGGGCATGAAATTTATTCATCGTTTCAACTTTTCGCTAAAGGAAATTCATGTCAAACGAAGGACTTTAAGTGGTTGCTGTTAAGTGGTTAACGCAAAAAGCCAACACCAACACCAACAACATACCATATGGTGGCATTAAAGAAAAACCACATCAAGTACGACACATAGTAAAAATTTTAAATAATAAAATAAAAAAAAAAAAATCCTCTTTTCCCTAAAATTCTTGATTCGAAAAAGATTTCCATAATTGCATGCTCCTCTGTTGTGCTGAGAGTCGAGTGTACAGCATCAAAGACATTACTTTAAATTGAAATTTAATAAACTTATGAAATATGATTTTATTCAGATAAACATTAAAAAGTAAATCTTTTCCCATAACTGTCATAACTGTCAGAGTGATCTCAATGCATTCTGTATATTCAATAATTAATAATCATTGAAATGGAAAAAAGGCATTCAAAGAAGGTCCTGTCAAAATTCTGACCACATGATCAAAATTTATGAAAATTTCTTTGATTTCAATGGAAAAATTATTAACAGTTTTGTTACACGACAGTCACCAAGAACTTATAAACAGCCGGATAGTTTTTAAAGAAAGATTTCCTTTAGGGGATGTTTCCTTCAATTATTGATAAAGAATTAATGAGAAAATCTTTAAATAATTCTTATTAAATAAATGCGAATTGATAGAGATTCTGTTGTCCGGACAGCAATAGGCTGCAAAAGCTTTCACAACTCGTGACACTTTAATTACAGTGAAGAAGAAGTTGCAATAAATGATTTATCGAAACTTCTTTTGCATCGCACGTATAAAGCACGATGTGATGTCACGCAGTGCCTTATGACTCTAAATTTCTAATATGGAAATACGAAGACCTAACTGCGCCACATTGGGGGGATATCGAGTGCCATCCCGACCCCTTTAGGGAAAGCCAATATTAATTCGATAGCATAGAACGTTTCAATTATTTACTAGCTACTGCCTCTGAATGCCTTACGATGTGAGCTGCATTGTAAGCAATAATAGGTTTCGTCGCCGAGCCCTACGTGACTTGCTGCGCGACCATTTCTTTACGATTTTATATAATCTAAGGGCAGCTTCGTTTTAGTTTTTCAATTTCCCAACTCAAGGAGCACACTAGCTAGCTATAAATTCATTTAGATTATATAACAAAGGATTATCGGGAATATGTCTTAGTCGGATATAGTTTTCTTATTAATTCATGTAAAATTTTCACTTATGTTATCTTCATTGGCGCAGAAGTCTGACATAAGTTTATTTTTTCCTTTTTACCATACCATAAAAAGAACCATATGTTACACTGCCTTCATTTGGAGAGCATGTGCATGCAAAGTAAACTTGAGATCAATTCAAATATTTAAAAAAACGAAGACAAGCAAGAACCATTCGTTACGGTTTATGAAATTCTTGCATTGAATTTACATAAATTTGAATAAATAAATAAAAGAAATAAACAAAAAAAAAAAAAAAAAAAATTCTTTTACTAGATGACGAAATTTCCGGCAGAATTATTCTATTTCTATTAACACATTGTTGCTGCTGCATTAAACCAATATTTGGCTAAAGTGAAACAACTTAAATTGAAAGGATTACAAAGCATCTTCATCGATACATAGATATTATAGGCTTTATGCAATGAGTTATAAAATTGTATTGTGAAACGTCAAGTAGAAAGAAAGAAGCCAAGCAAAACGTCCATAGTTCGCTGCAAACGAATCTCTTTTGCGCACACCCTCCACCCGTATCTTAAAAAAGACTAAAAGAAGAAACCGAAAAAGCTAAATTTTTATATTATATAATATTGAGTGAGTGGAGCAGAATAGACGCTAAAAATTTTTATCGTATATTCCCACTGATAACCTGCAGAAAATTAGGCGCTGAAAAGAATCCGTAGATTGCAGCTGTTTGTAAAAACTGTGGCGATGACGGGACCCTATTAATTGTGCATTGTTTTCAGAAACCGATAATTTCTTCTTCTTATTCTTCATTTCTACTTGAGTTAAAATCTCATACAACACTGAAATGCCGCAATTCAAAACCCCAAGTTTAAACAAAGTGCTGAATAATCCTAAGATAGGGTTTGCATGGAGAAACCCCACCCGTTGCTATGTGAGCCTTTTCAGCTTTTCTTTCTACTAGGGGCGCTTTTTGCTCTTTCCTTTTTATAAATACCGT
>NW_023998414.1:25039344-25040709 GCF_014805625.2 Glossina fuscipes | reverse complement strand
ATCTTATTTACTAAGCTATACGGCAGCCTGTTGCGGTCCTTTAAGTAGCATGGCGAATAGGTTTACACAGAACAGCTCTTCGTTTGGGAAATTTACCGTCTGGCGGTGACAGCGAGCCGATATTTTAAGCTCCTCGCCGTCTTATCCTGAAAATAAAACGGATCATCCCTTTGGCAATTTATTTTCGATTTCCGAAAAGCGTGACGCTCGGAATGTCTTCGATGAAGCAGCTGCCACGGAGCCTGCTCAAGCCTGTTGAAGCTAAACTAGAAAATGTTTGCTTTTGCTTGTCCGTTTGCATTACATTTTTAATCTTTTTTCGCATTCAACACTAACGCAAAAGGGAAAAGAAAATATTAGAATATAAATCACTATATAAATATATATATATATATATATATTAATCATTAATTCTTATGGCTAAATAGAAAAACCGTTTAAAGGATTTTGGAGCATAGCAGAAGTTACTGTAGTGGCACAAATTTGCTTTTCTTATTAAGTATTTTAAATATTTTGATGAGAACTCCTTCAAAATATTGAAGACATAAAGATAAAATGACGATCGAATTGCTCGATCGATATTGCTTTAACGAGTCAAAAGAGTTTCTTGTATCTGTCGCGGTTTTATAAAACTTTCAGGTAGAAAAAAAAATTTAACATTTCTTGAGATATACTGTTATGCCTATTAACTAGATATATATATGTTTATAATATACTTTTAGGCACAGTTTTTTTTTTTTTTAAACACATACTCATGTAACCGCAATAACTGGTGGATATTAATACGAAGGCGATTACAAAGCCTTTTCAGTTTTATTTGCTTCTAAACAGTGGAAGTTGGTTACATTTAAAATCCGATAAGTTTTGCGAAAGAAAAAAGAAAAGAGCACATTTTTATGTGAATGCAACAATGGATGGTTAACGGTTGGGTTGAACTTATAAGTGTCCACTTAGGAAGTACTTTAAGCTTTTCATAATTTATTAAGTATTTATGTATGCTTTTAACGAGATTCTTATGGAATTTTGAAAGCAATTTCTTGAACAAGGGGTTAATTTATATTTTAATTTTATATAACATATATTTATAAAAGACACCCTCACTCAATTTAACTAATGCTTAAAAATTATGTGACTCCTTGACAATACCACAAAGGCAAACTTTTACAATTTGCTCTTTTGCTAGGCACGTGGCTATTAACGTTTGTTTGTGTGTTGTATGTGCGTGTGTTTATGTATATATATATATATATATGTGTGTGTGTGTTCGTTTTTCAATTATAAAAAAACAAAATAATCTAGAGTTGAAAACTTAATGCTAATCTTTGTATTCTGTTTTATTTGCTTATTTACAGGTGAGCTAAACTC
>NW_023998414.1:25012179-25039244 GCF_014805625.2 Glossina fuscipes | reverse complement strand
TTAACAATTTTTATATAAAAATCGTGATCATTAGAAACAAAAAAAAAAGGAGAAAATTTTTTTTGTCCGTCCAGCAGTACATTTCTGTTTCTCTTTCACTTTCAAACAATGGCTATAGCAATTCACCCCTTTTTTGAACATTGAACAGACCATCAATTCGTCAAGCTGTGCTCGTTAATGATTCATACTGTGTGTGTGTGCAGTTTTTGCACACTATGTGCACCAAATTGTATCATTTAAAACATATCGCGCAATATGTTTTCGACATGCGTGACAACATTACATTAGAAAAACACGTTCATGAATGACTTTGATATAAGAAAAAAAAATTTTTTTTTTCTTTTTTTTTTGTTTTCATATATATATATATTTTTACTATATTTGTCATGGTGGGATATAATAATATCTGCACGAGCTTTCTTCAAAGCAAACAAAATTAGAAATTAAACCAAAATGGATTAAAAATAGAACACAAAATATGAGAAATCTGAAACAAAGTGAAGCATGTAGAGGTAAACAAAATTGACTTTCCTCACTTACTTACCTTGCTATCGTGTGATATGTTAATAAAAGACCATTTCTCAAGTGGGGGTTAAAGATTACTACATCCTATTACTACTAATCAGTCCAGGATATATATAACATCCATATTGTCAGTGGACACGCACCCTACTATGTTGATCTATTTCACTAATTCGCCAATCCTTTAAAATTAAGACCACGTGATGAGAGTGAGCTTATAAGGATTTTGTTATATTTAAAAAAGTAAATTTAAGCAAAAATTGCATTCCATTCTAAAAAATACAGCTAAAGTACAGATAATATAAGAGAGTAGTCACCGGTTTTTTTTTAAGTGATAAGTTTTACGGTCACGAAGAGAGAGATAGGCAGGCGATAAACGTAGCCGGTTAGATGTGTATTTAATCGGTAAATATTAAGTTGTACCAATCCCACGCTATCTATAGATACCCCCAGACATCGATCGCAGCTAAAAGATGTACTGCCGGAGTGTAAGACCTTATTAGAGACCGCACTAGGAAGTCAATAGACACGCTTCGCTATACCTGCAATTTGGCAGTCATTTGAGTCTCGGAGCATTTGTCGACCTGTATCTGTCTTCTCCAAATTCAGGTTTCATCTTTAAATATTACGACGGAATTGAAGCTACGGCTGGCTACGATACGACATCGGAAACGCAGAAATCGATAGTACTAGCCAGGAGAACCATTAGCATTAATGATATAAGCGGATATTGTTAGCCCTTTTACCAAGTACCATGAGTAGTGGGTTGCGGTCTATTATGAACTATTTTATTGCAGAACGTTATTGACTGCAGAACTGCTACGATTCCGCCGATCAATAAACGAACTGCAATACACGAAAACGCACTGTAGGTTCAACTTTCAGGCTGCTGCGCTGCATTCATTAAACATATCTCCCGCTGTTTCGCACCTACGACATATACCCTCGGTGAGCAACGCTTCCATTGTTATGAGGATATAGAGTAAATGAGTATTCGCGTGGCTCTCCTCAAAAACATTCTTTCGCCTTGGAATTCATATTTTATGTCACAAAGTATACTGAAAATGTTCAGCTGTTTTTGTCGATATTTGTCGTCCATTTTTCCTGAAAAAAAACCGACTTATTTTCATCATTGTCAAGTAGAAGCCTGAAGGCAATAAAACTTTATGTTTGCATTTCAAGGTTGTTCTGAATCTCAAAGTCAACACCGATTTTAATTTCTAGTCTTATCTACAGATCCACTTGATTTCCGTTAGATGCGCATTCGTCCAAATCAATACTTCTCGTTTACTAGTGTTAATGTGACATTTTTGCAAAGTGTAGATGGTAAGGGCAAGGATTTCGTTCAACAACAGGCAGCTGTCGCTGTCTTCTTAAGAAATGCGGATTTATTCAGAGCAATGTCGATTATTGCGTCCATTGAATAAACTAATAACATACTTCGCACCTGCAATAGAGGACAAATTTGATTTTAACTGAGTTTTTCTATTCCTTAAAGTAAATAAAATTTTTATATAAGGGTAGTGTTTATACATACATACATATCTCTGTGGTGCTTTATAGAAAACAGCAAAAACATATTTATTGTAAGTAAAATATGTCACAAATACCGCTCACGCTGCAATCGATTAATGACAATTACAAACCGTATTTATCTGAATATTTGTGCGTGCAGTTGTTTTAACTTTAAACACATGCACTAATTACAGCTTAAAAATTTAATAATAAACAACAAGCCCATAACGAGAAAGAGTAGAGAACGGGAGTTTTAAGCGCACAACCCTCCACTTATTGACACTATGCCCTATAGGGGGGAAAAAAAAAAGAAAGTTAAACGCAGGTTAGAGCATAGTGCACTGAAAGCACAGATGTTTTGTATAAAAATTATACACATTTTATGCATAATACAAGTCCTGGTCACTGGCTACTGGCTACTGGCTACTGTTAACAAATGTTGCAAAAAAAAAAAAAAAAAAAAAAATCAGCCTAAGGCAGGACCAGACGAAACTACATAATAATAGTTAATCAAATACATATTTGTATGCATTTTTCATTATATGCATTTTTTCATTATATGCATTTCCTTTTTTTTTTTTTTTTTTTTTTTTATTTATTTTTATATATATACATTTTTTTATTTTTTTAATGATGGTCAGTTGATGACATTATTTTGTGATGCGAGGTGACTTTTGACTGCTTTTTCTCGCTTTTATGTAACAATTTTGAAGGTGTTGACATCAACCCTCATCTTTGCATAGAGCAAGTAGATGTTAACCCTCTTCCGTTTTTGATGCGATGCATAACAAAATAAATGTCACATTTTATTCAAAATGTTCATTCATACAATTCATTCCAAACGATTACACACGAAACAAATATTTAATTAGAACAAAAAAAAAAAAACTGTCATAGAAAGTTATGATTTCCCGTATTTGCATATTTGAAGCATTTAAGGATTTTCCTAAACGCATGCGTGCACCTTTTTCCAAACGATTCGCAAAACCTATCTAAATCATCCTCCATTAAAGCCAAAAGTATGATGTCTCTACGCTTGTTATATACAAACGTTTATTATACAATTCCGCATCACTTTCGACACTACGACCGTGGTTAAGACGAAATAACTGATCCAGGGTATAATAATATTTTTTTGCGATTCAAGGCTAAGTTGAATGGCATACCTGCAGACTAAAATCGACTAAATTTGAAATAAACTTTCTGATCACATACGGCTTGGTACATAGTCTAGTGTATAGAGGCAACTTGCGACTTGTAAGGGTCGCTTAGGGTAAAACGGGAGCGCTATGTTTCGTAGTTCTTAAAGCAACAGCTTTTATGAAGATGGGAAAGTCAGTGGTAGGAATTCAGAAAAGGAAAATCTTCAACGTAATCACATCTATTGACCTTATCCGTGTTGACTATGTCGTCTTCAAATACAGATAAGAATCAAAGAAATTTCAATTACAAATTACTTCACAAGAATAGCGATTTTAAGTAAATAGTATAGTGCTGTCTAATCGGCATCGAGTGAAATTTCGCTAATGACTTTAAAATTTTCTCTTATATATATTTGAGCAAAAAAAATTCATCTAAATATTTTTCGAGACGAGACAACATACGAGACAATAAATAAAAAAAAATTCAGTTACAGAATGCGGTTGGTTGTGATGGAATAGAACATTACTTTTTGACTTTCTCTTCCTGGGGTCACTTTCGATTAATTCCATTACTCACTTTAATCCGGTCAGTTACGAGCAATACTTAATTAAATTATTTGTTGTTTCTCGGTTGGCAGCAAGCCCGTGCCGGTTGGTATTGAAAATGGACTAAAGCGGCGGAAGGACAGAACAATAGTACTACGTAAGCTGAGAAAATCTCTGCTTTTCAAGTGGACATTCTATTTTTGAGTCTTTGGCATCTGTAGAATAATGGGAAAAATCTAATTTGTTTTTCAATATCTCTATAAAGCGCAAAAGCAAGCTTCAAAAACACCCTAAAAAGTATGCAAATTCTTGGCCACACTCTCTGCTAGTCCGTCCATTCAGCCAAGCCCACTCAATATCTACACTGTATTTTTCTTTTTTTTTTTTATGTCTTTTATAGGAGAACGGCAATGGGTGTAAAAGATTCGATCGCAATCGAATATGATTTTTTTACTTCTTTCCATCGAATTTTTACTATAGTCTATCCCAGAGTTGCTTTGCTCTAGCAAGCAAGTCGCGAAGCAATTGGTTCAGTCAATAAAGAGACTTGAAAAACAGTAAGAATCTCCAAGAGGATACTATCTAAGAAGATAACAGATCTAGATGAGAGATTTATCGCAAATTGCAAAGGAAAAGTAGCTCAGTTCGTTTCCGAATGCTCAAAACTCCTTCCACAGTCAATATTTAATTGAATCGAAATGTTGAAAAAGTGCAAATTTATCGCAAAATGTTATAATTAAAAAAAGCATATCGAGCTTGATATAGCCTGAGCTGAATTAATGAGATACTATATGTTCCTATCAACTGAAGTTCCCACCAAACGCTATTAACAATATCTCAACTGGTTTGCAATTAATGTCTGATTTCTTGACATATTGTTTTGTAAGCGATACCGTCAAATAACATAATTTCTTACCATAATTAAAATTTAATTGAGAAACTGAAGCAAACAAGAAAAGGAAAAAACGACGAGAAGACATAGTTACAAAAATGTTTTTTTCAATTAAATTCAATCATTCGCTACTGTATTGCAAGCGTCTCATCAAATCAACAAAAAATGAGACGAGCTTGACATATAACTGCCACCAAAAATTGTACTGTTTTTTGTTTTTAATTTCTTTGTACTACTACTACTACTACCACTACCACTACTACTACTACTACTAGTACTACTACTGCTGCTGCTGATATTGAATGAAGAGCAAAAAGAAAAATCTTTATCGCAACTGGTCGTCAAGGTGGTTTTTCATTTTGGAGGGTTTCTTAAAGCGCAGACGTTTTGTGTAAGAAAAGGAACAAAGAAATCCTCGCTTAGAGCGATATGCGAACGAAACCGAATATATGTTTGCATGCAGTTATTGTTTGGTGTGTTTGTTAGGGCGTGCTTGAATATACAACAAACAGTAACAACAACAAAAAAAGGAGAAAAAAAAAAATATGTATATATATATATATATATAAATATAAAATTCAATTGCAATTCCATTCATTCTTCTTTCATTTGTGAAAACAGCGCAGATTTCTTTTCTTTAATTTGTTCTTAATTCATTTACAATTCAGAAAAATGCACCTTTTTTTTTTATGTTATGCTCGATTGTGAAAAGTGGAAGAGTTAAAGTAATGCCAAAAAAAAATATATATATATACATATATATATATATATATAAATAAATAAACGATATAAAAAAAATAAATATTTTCATGCGCAGCAAACTCATATGCATACGAAACGAAATGAAATGCTTATCCTTGCTTATATCCTTACGCGCTCAGCTTAAAAACAAAAAGCAAACGAAGACTTATTTATCCGGTTTTTGCTTTTTTTTCTTCTCGTTTTTTTTTTTTTTTTTTTTCTTGCATGTCATAGAAGATTCCTTTATTTCATTAACTGACAAGTAATTCTTTTAAAATAAACAGAGAATTTCTGTTAATTGTTTGAATTTCCTTTGGCGAAATATTTAATTCTTTAGTGTCGAGATTGTGGGCAAAGACTTGTTTACTTACATATTTTTCTTCATCTTTTTTTTTTCGGTATTTATTTAGGGTTTTTCTCAAATTTATGTAAACTTGAACATTTACCATTAGTCATACACTGTAAGAGAAAGGTGCGATAAGTTTACATAATTATGTCAATAAAATCCGACTCACTGATCACTACATATTTAAAGTTGCTTCGGCTTTGTCGTATATTAAACTGTTTCGCATCGGAATCGTTTATTCCGAAAAATAGAACGCTTAGCGTAAAACATTTAAGTGTCTTAGTGTTTTCAAACCATTTTTCTATATCTAACATATACGCAAATACTTATCTATTAATAAATTGTTGGGCTTAATAAAGTCCGTTGCTTACAGAACACTTGCAAGTCTTCGGGGAGTAGATACGTAAAGTGTTTGAATAATTCCCATCACACATCCGCCAGCTGCTTTAATGCTGTTGCAAGTGGAAACCTGCTCTTCACCTGCTCTGCTCTCTGCAATCCCGATATCGGTTCGATTATGTTGACGTTTGCCAATTTTTCTGGACAGCGAAGAGGCGTGATGAGCTTCTAATCCCCCTCAAACGGAAATTGAATCCTTTTTTATGTGTATATATACGAGCGCTTAACCATCTTGGAACATGGCCAGTGTTTGGTAGCTATATGCTAACGATACCAAGATCTTCCTGTCAGCGATGTGCATGAAAGGACCTACTGAATACCAAATCGAAAACCACCGAACCTCTCCTACGATTGGCGGTAGTAAGCAGACAGTCACAGATGCGGAGTGTATTTTATTTGCTTTTCCTGTTATAAGATAACGACGTATACATCAGGACCAATCTACATGCAAAAATTTTTGATCAGGATGAAATTCCGAATCGTTTTAATCATCCGCATACTTTCCTTCATCGGCTGGCCATTGATTTTGAAGCACTGGATGTTAAAACGAAACGATTCAAAACGAAAACTTCTTAGCCAACGAGAATGCAGGCTGCGTCTTTATTAGTCAACAAACTCGAATCATTCGCACCCATATCGCGCATATCTTATTTTTAAGATTTTCGATTCGATATATCTTTGCATGAATTCATAGTGAAATTAAATAGAGTTCGATCGCTAGTCAAGTTAATCGCAAGCTGAAACCATATTCGACAAACTCTTTATTCCCAGCTGGGGTGCAGCGTCCGAACATTCAATTTAAATAGATTTCCTAAACTTCCGCAAATGTCTCGAAACATTCGATTAATCAATGCTGCGACTCAATGTTCAAGTACCGGTCTGAGTCCGTCAAAGCTTTGATTTATTCGATGTAAATATCGGAAAAAGTCTGTTCTTTTCTTTTTTATTTTAATGAGAATCCACTCACCGTATCTCCTTTAAATAAGAAGGTGGATGATTAGGAAGAATTATACGTAAGAGAAAAAGAAAAGACCTCGAAGGTATGTATCATTTATAATGGACGTAAAACGAAGTAGTTCGGGTTGACTAACATTTTTGCGACGATCGATGCGTTATCTTATAGGCTTTGGCACTCATGCGGCGACATACTTTTTTCTTTCCCGAATATTAAAGAACGAAATGAAACGAAATGCGGGGTTTTCCCTTCCATGCTCAAAATTCATGTATAAATAGCTATCCGCGAGGAAATTCTTCTTAGAACAATCATTAGATTTTTCCAGCTTTACGTCCGTTTTTTCCTGGTAAAGAACTAGAGGAGAAAGATATATAGTAAATTTCGTTTTCTTCATTTCGTTGTTCAGAATGACACTGATCTTTGTGTATATCTCAGATCCTTCGAATATCCTGCAGTATGTCGACTCAATCTGCAATTATTTCTTAATGCTTAACGATACTCCATACGTCATGTTCATCGTTCGAGCCGATAATCTAGAGAAAACCACTGATGTCCAAATTTCCATACGGAACTGATAGAGACGCAATATTTACCAGAGTCATTTCGGAATGTTCAGAAATGGATTGCAAAAGGTCAGGTACACTTATCCCCGCAACTAACAAGAAACCGAATCCGATGCTTAACCATCCATTTAACATGATTGGTGATTCAAAAATTGTCGCAAAGCGAATACGACATCCATCAAGTATTTTTTGAAAACAAAAAAAAAAAAAAAAAAAACAACGCCAGTACAGAAGTATATGTGTTGTGTTGTCTAAAGTAAGTAAGGAAAAAATATATGTTGAAAAAGTTGTTAATCTGTACCGCAGATGCAATTGGTCGAAGTTTTTGAATGAAATGACCTTTGCTTTCGTTACTCCTCTCGTTTTGAAGTCTATCTAATCTTATAGAATACGAAATATGTGACTTTTTACGTAATAGTACAGCAGGGTTAACATAGAAATTAATTGAAAAGTTAAAGATGTTTAAAGTATGGTCAGCTTTTAATTCTAGAGCTTGATGCCCTCAATAATGAAAGAAAAAACCAAAAAAAAAAAAAAAAAAAAAACAATTTTATTGACTGTAAAAATGTTTATTAAACAAAGAAAACAGTAAACAACAACATTAACATATTTTTCTTATGTTTACAAAACAATAGAAAACAAAATTGAAGAAAAGGGTAAGAGAGCGTTAGAGAAAATTTATGTATTATATGTAATATAAGGGTTAAGGGATTTAGTGAAGAATGCTATATCAGATGTTAAGTGATGTCATGCGGTGTTGTGCTTAAGAAAAATAACCATAATAATCAAACAAGTGTTAACAAATAAATCGTTAAACGTTCAAGTTACACTAAACGATTTTCTTAAACTTAACCTAAAAAAGAAAAGCCAAAAAAAAAAAAAAGAAAAAAAACAAATAGAAGAAATTATTTATGAAATTTTTTTTTTTTTGATAATTTTTTAGTTTTCTTTGGGTATTTACTTTTACCAAGCACGTGCTGTTACCCTTATATCTCGTATATAATCTCTATATAAATGAAGACATCCCGCATCGCTTAAAATATAAACCGCACTTAAACCGCCTTATAAGAGAAGAAAAACGTTCATGTCACACACAAGACCACAAAGGAAAACTACACAAACCTGTTAAGGTTAAGATAATGGAAATTAAACGAAAACAAGAAATTGGCAAAAAAAAAAAAAAAAAAAAAAAAAAAAAAAAGAGAAAAAAATAGTAGGCTTCCAAACCACCCGCATGACTGCCAGATTAATGAAACACTGAACAACTGAACAATTGAACAATTGAACAACTGAAGTAAAAAGAACCTTTTCAAAGCACACACACCTGCTATGTAGGGAGTATCTGTAGGTGTTGTAGCAAACACAATAAATATTAATTGATTTTGTGAGCATTTACCTTAAGTAATATGTCAAATAGATTATCGCCTGGCTTTCAATCCTAACAGCGATCTAAACATCTTTTGTCTATAAAATGTTTTTAAATTAAATTTTAAGGACATGACGGCACGAGACTTTTGTTAATGTTTAACTTTACCTACGGCTCGCTGAATTATTTCTCATTTTCTTGTCAGGCACAGCCACAGTGTACACCTGACACCTCAGCTCACTGATTTTCTGTCGAAATTCTTCATTTCCCTAATTAAGAAAATATGGACTTTTCGTGTTCGCGGTAAAGTTTTTATTAAAAAAGTCAAAAAGTGAGGTCAAATGTCTTTCGTGACCTTCATGTGCAACCACTTTTTTATACCATCAATGTAAAAAATTTTAAAAGCAAGATGGAAGAATCCACACAGCTGAAAATCCAAGTACAATACAATTTATACAGTAAGTATTCAAAACCGGGAACTGAGGTATGTAAGTGAAAAACTAAAAACTATATGTGGAGAATTGGATCGCACTAAAACCGACAGATGTAGATAGATAGATTGATAACATCACGCCTTCGTATATGGTATTGAAAATTAGACTCTACATGATAGGTATATGTTACAAGTGGTAGGCTCGATAATATATACAGAGTAGGGTAACAAAGCGCAGTAAATTTTTAACTTAACTACTCATAGTCGACAGCGTAGTGGAAGTAACGTTCCAAAAATATGCTCGAATTGCACGGGACACTAAATAATAAGAAATAAGAATGGGATAAAGGTGATGGCGCGTGAAATATGTAATGGAAAATTCCCATATATTTAAAGACTTTATCCTGGTGGTTATGACCGGTGAACCGATATAATTTAATCACCGATAATATGGTATGAAGATGCGACAGTTTCGGGAGTTTTCATCTCAAGTACTGAATCTTAATATAATTTCGAATTCAGATATAATTAGGATGTTGTTCTATTGTCAGTTCATGCATCATACTGTTATAATACAACACTCAATAATCTCATAGGATGACATATGGATGTCGCCAGTATTGATGAATCGATATCATTTTTAAATAGTACCAATGTTCTATAAATTTACAATTTGAACTTTGGTACTAAAAATTATATGGGTTCGTCATCTGCATAACATACTATGAATTTATTGAGTGATACGGTAATGTGCACTAAGCATAGAGATTGATCTAAAAAAAATGCGTCAACTGTTTTACAAATATCGTTCGAGAATTCTTTACGTGCTCGAACAGACTCTTCTGAAATGCAGCATTCTGTAACGCCTAATGGATCTCTCCGATGCTTGGCTTATTGAATTAACTCAAAATCATTCTTAGTCATTAGTATTTTTGAGATAAAATCATTTGAAGTAAATTAACTTTAAATACTGATTCCATGTTAATAAAAAAAAACTTAAATAAAATCATTTATTTTCTTTTCTTTATTATAAAAAAGCAAAAAAGAAAAAAAAAAAAAAAAAAAAAAAAAATTATATATAAAACAAGAAATTTTTGCTAAATACATTTATTTAACAACTTGAAACTGAACTTAAATGCTAAAAGCGTAATATGGAAATGCTTTCCCCTCGTTTGTCAACAAAAGTTTAACAAATTCTCTTGATAATAAAACTAAAAAAACTGCTCGTCTTCCCATCGTATTCTAATCACACATATATGGACGGTAAAGCAACTCCTATCTCGAGGTAGTTAGGTGAGGCTACTCTATACCTCTTTTTACCATTTGTTCTCAGATTATAAGGTTCGCTACGACGCTTTAGTATAGGCTGCGTTTGGGTATCTGCAAGAAAAGGATTTGCTTTTTTAGTGCTTGCAGGCAACGGAGAGAGAACTCTTTCGGAGAAAGTAGCTTTCACTGGAGTTGGAGATGGAGATGGAGATGGAGATGAAGAAGTCAACACATGCGCCGCTGGCGATTTCAATGTTGAAAAGCTTAACTCATTAGCTGGATCATATCCAGCGGTGTACGAGGGCGACAATGACAACTTTTCACTGTTAATATCAGTTTGACTTTTTAATAGAGTCCGCCTTCTGAGACTAAATGATTTACGTGACTTTTTCTTCTTTTCATCTTTACGAGCCGAATCCAAAATGGCGTCAATTAGCCTATCCAAAGTGTGGTCGCTCATTTTAGAGGAATTCAAATCGGTACTCTCCTCCACAACTTTTTCTTCGGGCAATGCTAAGAATTCGTCTGTCTGTTCACGCTTGCTGGCTAAGCTTTTAATTGTTTGCTCTTCTCGTAAATCGGGTGAAGCTAAATATCGCGTTTTAGCTATAAATGGATCCAATAATAAGCCGCGTAAAGCTAATTCTTGTCCACTAGGCATCACTACGTTGCTAGGCGAATACTCTTCCTCGAAGCGCGGCAAAGTAGTCGCATAGCGTGTCGAATGAGTTCGAGTCAGTTTTAGAGATGTAGGTTTCTCTGGTGTAATGCTGAAAACGTCCGCTAAAGGAGTTAATGGCAGTGGACTATTGCGTGACCTTTGCATCATAGGTGTTGAAGTAAATTGGGGCATGTCTCCTCTATTTGCTATTGTGACACGACGTTTGCACTGTTGCCTGGTTTTTCGGCGAAGGCAAGGAGTGTGACTTGCATTTGATATATTCACAGATTCCTGTAGCAATTTCTGTGCAGAGACAGACCATTTTAACATTTTTCTGATATTCTGATCACTTTGCAATTTTCATCGAATTTTTTTCCGAAAGCAAATTTACGTAATATTCCAAAAAAAAAAAAAAAAAAAAAACGAAAATCTAAAAGGCCGAATACTAGTTCAGTTGTAGGTAAACTTCCGTTGCCTTGCGCTTTTGCTGACAAACTGAGTGCTTCCGTTCGCTTACTTGACATTTATATCCGTTGAGTTTTTCAAAATAATTCATACTCTCGCTTAGTCGTTGTTTCTCTCTATATTTGCTGGGTGCAATAAGGGTGTGTTGCCCGCCAATCTCATAATCATGTGTGCTATGTTGCGGTAACTACCTCAGTGAGTGTTACAGATATATGTGCTCTATATTTTGCCAGTCTTCAGGTAGCTTCCGTTATCCTGTTGCTTACCAGAGATGACTTAATATTTGTTAAGACATTGAGACAAAGCAACCCTTAAGAATGCTTTCGGTTTTTGGTGGTGTCTTATAATCTTGATGGAGGATAAGTACACTGTTAAAAAAAAAAAAAAACCTCTGACATTTCCTACAGTTTTCCGATGAGTTCTCTTATAGATGAGTTCTGGCCAGTCAGTCTGGCCATGACTGACGATGACTTCATTTCACTTCCTTTTATCGTTGGCTGCTTGGAGTTGCTTGCAGTTAATAACTTGAACGATTAATAGATTCATCCCTCGATTAGTAAAGCTCGATTATCTCTGCTCTGATCAACTAAACAGTCAATTAATTTAGGAAAAAGAAAACTATGTAACGCTTCAGTTGCTAATTGTTTGCTTAGCTATTTCCTTCTGGACTCGTCCGTATCGAAATCTATATTTTTGAAAAGATTGAACACATTTTCATTTACTTTTTCTTCAAGTGTAGTCAAGTAGAAGTTTTGTCAAAAATCTCCTTTTAGAAGAATTTCCATTTGCAAACAAATCGAAACACTCTTTAAGATAACATTAACACGTGTTATAGATTCCTTCCCTTTTTTCACTCCTTGCTTTTTTCGTGTCTTCTCTTATAGCTCTCAGCGTATACTCTCTTTAAGGAAATTGCCTTTATTTGTGAAATCAAGGAGCAATGAAAATAAAAGGAACCCTATTTATCGCTCGGCTACATTTCGTTGCACAAGATTGCATGTGAAAGCAGAAATCTTCCTTCAGCTCTAGTGTACTATAACGTTGCTAGCCACGAATGTCTCTCATTCCTTCGACTTGCCTCTGATTCGCATGCGTTGATAAAAATCTGCGCTTTTGCGCATTTTTCGTCCTTCTTTCTTCGTTTCGAACATAATGTCAGATGTCGTCTGTTGGCATTAGAGGGAAAAGTAAAAAAAGGTAAAAAAGATTTTATCATAAATTTTTTTTTTAATTTTTTTTTTTTTCTTCTTGGCTGGCTTTTACAAAGGAAGTGGTTTTCGTTCGGCTTTTGAAGCCTCGTTTTTTAGGGTGACGTGTTGTAGGGAGATTGTTTCTTAGAAAGAAGGCTAATTTTTGTTAATTAGAAAATCTTTAATTTACTTTTAAAGAAACCGACAGGATTCTACCAACAATTACCATACAAAAGAAGATCTCATCATATTGAAATATTCCTAAGAGAATCGAAGCATATATGAAAGCATTTATAAAGTTTATCCATAAGGTAATCCCTCCCCCCAAATTATGTTTCTTATAAAGCCGGTTTGGACTTTCCATCTGATTGAAATCGAATGATGAAAGCATTTAAGTCGGCTAAGCCAGTTCGCTAACTGTTGTAAAGTTTTTCAAGAAGCCGCCATCCCAGATCATGTACTCCGCAAAACGATGATACCTGATTTCCATTTTAAAAATTATAATCAAAATTAGAACAAAAACTCTTACTTCTAATTAAGAATTATACTATTATGTACGGGAAACAGGCAACAACAACAACAACAACAACAATCGATTACTTTGAAACGACAACACGACTATGATATAAATAATCTCTTACTAGTTACTAATACAGTTCAATGCACACAGAAGAAAAGGTAATCACATCATCCTCGTGGTAAATTATTGTGAACAGTAAATAAGTCGAAACGGACTGAAAGTATATGGTGGTACACTAAGAGAGGTAGAATATTTGGAACGATAGTTCCTCGCTAATCAAACTTGATCGCAACAGCATTCTTCTTTTGGTCGATTGCCTTTTAAAATGATGAAGGCCCGTTTCTAACTATGAGAAATAAGGCATATCCCGTAGAATTAATCTGGAAACAATAGTCCAACTTGGGCGATTATAATAAAACTAATGCTGGCTTAGTCTAACTGTATTCATGAGCAGCAAACGTATTAGCCCGCTAGAGAATCTAAATGCAATAAAATCTTTATTACATATGACGGTTTTCCAGTTTTGCCAGACTATGGTTCTTCACAAAAAGCTGCCCTTCAGCCAATTTAGTTACACTGTTATTCGGCTGATTGTAAATTGTGGCTATTTGTTGAATTTGCATGTGGAAGATGATACAAAGGTCGTATAATATGTTTTGAGATAAAAGGAAGAGTTCGATAAAACTCTCACTTGCACTCACAATGTTCGCTTCAGATTTTGCTCTTGTCCTCCACTCATAATGCAATGAATGATGCTCTCGCAATAATTCAAAGCGTTTCGTCTCAGATTCAGTTACTTTTCTTCCCCACGGATTCCTATGCAAATCTGTAAATCGCACAGTATGCCGATAAGCAAAGATAACTAGAAACTTTAAAGAAATGGAGAGGAAGCGAAAGAGAAACGGACATCTTTGTAAGAAAACCTTATATAATATTTAAGTAAATTGTGTTCTTAAAAATTTCTTAATAAAAGCCTCTGCTCACAATCCTTATCTCTTTCTTTCTTTGCTTTGCTGATTAAGACGGTAAGCGTTCACACATTTCTTAATACTTCTTACGAAGGATTAAACAAACGCCTGCTGGGCTTATTATCTTTGTGCGAAACTCTTTTCTCACTATCTTTCTGCATAATAGTTTTCATTTTTCATAAGCGTGGATTCGTGGAAATACGAAGAGAGTATACGTTAAAGCAATTTTCCATGATTGCCTCTTTCCTTGTTAGTGTGAGAAGATTTGTTTTGGTCGGCATTTACTTGAGGCTGCACGTGGCATAACATATTATATGTTAACAATTTTGGTCAGCATAATTGAATCGCTTCAAGACCGAAAGTAAGAAATGAAATCAATATATGGCGATGCAAAAATGTCTTCTCTTTCGAACTAATTAAATGCTTCATATATTCACCAAAAGTAATGAAAAACATTAATTAACTAGCGATCAAAATTTTTGTTTTAATATATAGATAGATAGATAGATGTACAGTCCGAAGAATATCTATTGCATTGCATTATAGCTAAGAAATTTATTCCTTTCCTTTTCATATCCTCCACAGCATAATAATCGCTACCAGAATCTTGCAGTCGGCTAAATTCTTATGAAAGCGATTAAGAGACTAAAGTTATATACACTTCATTAAACTGAAGCTCGTCTTGCTTACTTTTTCAACGCACATCCAGGAAATATCAATAATATATGAATTTCCTCATCTTAATGTTTCAATTGCAAGTCTATCCGTCCGTATGCCCATCCAATTTCAAATACGTATGTGTTGGAAAAGAAAAAATATACGAGGAGTTTATAGAATTGTTTCGACACTAAAATTACCCTAATAATCTAATAGGTAATGAAAGAACTTTGCGATAGTTTAGATAATTTCATGATTCGTCCCAGGGACTTACGCTATAAACAATTACTGGTCCAATTCGTATGTTAGCTGATAATGGAATAATAGAATAGGGTTTAAGAGAAGAAATTCTTCAAGAGTCAACACACATTTTATTTCTGGCATCCTTCCTTTCTACCACTAACACCCCAGAGAATGCGATACATATAATAATTTGATTACTCAGTTTGAAGAGTGCCTTTCCATAAGAGAGGAATCAAGAGGAATGCGTGATTACTTTTTCAAATCCACCAGCATCATTATAGGCTGTTGAACGTATTTGATGGGCGTCGGCAGCAGATTGCTTCAAATTAAACAACAAAAGTAATGAAAGGTTAAAGTCATCGAATTTAATCGTTATGTGACGCTGGTATTTTCCATTTCTTCATCATTCTTACCTGTAAAAGTCGCTGACCCAAATTTTTGTCAGCACCTAATAATTACTACGAAAGCGATCTAAGTCCACTTCCCGCAAACGTATAGTATATCGGAAAAGCGCGCCAACGTAATGGATCTATCGCCTTACATTTCTCCAGTATCGTATGACTATTTTCAAAAGGTGTCGCATAACGAGAAAAGATTAAAAAAGTTAGAAGCGACTTAAATGTCATTAATTGAAGAAAAGTCTAATTGAAATAAAAGTCTAATCTATCTAATGAAAATTCCATACGAAATTGTTGCATAAAAGATATGTCCTGAACGACGTAGTCAAGAAAACTGAGGTCAATTAAAACATAAATTTCTTTCAACCTTGGAATACCTTAATAATGTAATATATAAAGAATTGTTATTATTATTGTAATTAAAGCACTAGCATCTGAGGCTACCGGCTTTATTCGAAACTAAACCGTAAGCATATTACGTATATGCGTAAGTTATTTTTCAAATCAACATACATTTAAACATTTCTTTCTTTCAAAGAAAACGACGCAAACATCGAGACTTTTGGCATATGTCCGATGTTTAATGCAAGTACTTACTAGTAAGTCTTGAAAGCTTAAAACAAAATTGCTAACGATATATCCATCAACAAAAAGAAGAGAAAGTCAATCGAAATTTTGTGATAATGAGTAATCGAAACCTAAATAGCACCCTAACAGCAGTCAGCTTTTTTGTTGTTTTTAAAATTCTTCGAAATTTCCTCGTATTTCAGTTTCTAAAGCTTCAAAAAGCGCTCCGATATTGACAATAATAATCATAATAATAATCGAATAGATCTTCCTCTTTTTTTTTTTTCTCCCGTTGATGTTTGTAAATACATTGCAAGCATTGACTTAACTTTTTTAAGTTATAAGTCGATCATTTTTTATCACCCTTTTAGACACAAAGAGCAGAAAACAAAACCGACTGCTTGCGATGGAAAAGGACGAATTGAGATATAATTATGTTTAATGTAAACCGCCACCAAATTGGTGATGTTTGAAAGAAAGATTTATTACTCTTTCATTGAGGGAAATGTTAACAGATTATAAAAGGTGGCAAGAAAATTATACTCGGTAATGGTCGAGTCTTCTTTATATTCAACATTAAAAAAGACAAATAAAATTTTGATAATTTATACCATTGTACAAGCACCCGCAGTGAGCAAAAACAGTAGTGCTCTCAGTTTAGATAATACTTCGATCGATTTGCCCCATATGCAATGCCCATGCAATGTCCCAATGGTTTGGTTCAATTCAAAGCCGATATCGTACTTTTTATGACCCTGAGCCATTGTTACCGTAAACAGAAATAGAAGGACAGACATGCATAGATTGATTCAAGGTTTCATTCATTCATCAGGCATTCCGCAACATGGCTTCTTTCTGAATGTTGCGAACCCTTTGATGTTGTCAATATACCTTCAAACTTTCGATGGTCGGTATACAGAAATGAAATTTACAAATATTATTAATATGTTTAGATAATCATTCAGATAAGAGGGAGAAAAAGAGAGAAAGAGAGAAAGAGAGAGAGAGAGAGAGAGAGAGAGAGAGAG
This sequence comes from Glossina fuscipes, assembly GCF_014805625.2. Lineage (NCBI taxonomy): Eukaryota > Metazoa > Arthropoda > Insecta > Diptera > Glossinidae > Glossina > Glossina fuscipes. The sequence continues at coordinate 25,021,858 of NW_023998414.1, read as the reverse complement.
AGAGAGAGAGAGAAGATTTCATGAAATGAACTGAAGGAAAAATAAAAAACCAGACTGAATGATATTCAAACATCGAAGTATTCAATGAGCATGCGTCACCTCGGCAATGACGTACATCACGCGCATTCGCCCGAAAGGGTGAAAAGAAAGATATCTATGCAAAAACATGATTAATTACTTAAATAGCGTTTATATGAAGATTAGGCAGCAATCATATCAATGTTCAGTTTCTGATATCCTCACATTGTAAACACATAGGATGGGGTTAATAATCGGCATTAAACTGAACGATTTATTTATTTTGCGTTAAATACTTAACAGAACGTAATAATTGTAGCAAAAAAAAAAAAAAAACCTTAAATGATTAATACTTGAAATGTTTATATCTACCACCGCAGCATAGCAGATAAATAAAATTATACTTCAAGAGTCTTCCAAGCATGCAAAATGTATTGAAAAACAAAGAAAAATAAAAATGAATAAAGAGAAATTTCGCTTCATTTATGGAAAAGCGTAAATAAAGAAAAATAATTCCAATTAAGTAAACAAAAAATTCAGATAGACAAACGAACCGTTCCATTCCGTTTCCATTTTGGTGACTTGGCCACATTAAGTTTACAAAGGCGTTTATTTTATCGACAGCTATGGCTAATACGCACATCCTTAGAAACGCAATTCTACTCTTCTCGGCCATATTGCGTGCAAAATTTAAATAAAACATTTATTTACTTAATTAGTAGAGCGAAAAAAATTTCTTTTACGTAATGGGTAGCAAAAGTTCGCTTCAGACAAAAAAAAAAAAAAAATTTCCTACTTGTACTTCTGATAATTTGTTGCGATGTTGGGTGTGGCCAACAAATTTCAAGTAAAGAATTTTTCTTTTCCACCTGAATAATTTTATTCGAGTTTTGCAAAATCGAAATTTTTGCTAACGTTTAAGATCAGTCAAGTAAACGTGACGATTGTGAGAGTTTGTATTAATTGTATCGTTTCATCTAAGGAAACGAATGAAAACTGTCAACTATAAATTACGCTTTAAAGGACCTCCTTGCAGCCCTCCCTTAATTACCACTCAAATTTATGACGGGGCTTAATACAATAAAATTCAATAAAATTGTAGACACAATGGTAACATTCGGCAAAGAAACTGATCATCATCTTTATTAGACATATACATAGAGAAACCTTTGATTTTTGCCTTTGCCGTCACAATTGCTCTACTTCTTGCAGTAGGGAAAAAACCTCTTGTTAAAGCATTTCATCTGTCAATTTGGTTTTCGCATTGTTTTTGAATAATTATTAACTATTGTTAAAAATAATCGAATGAAGGCTAAGAAAACTAAATGAATTTTGATAAAAATTTTCAATTAATATATCATTTATCGGATGCTGATTTATGCTGATTTTACGTGAGAATTTTCAAAAGTTATTAAAAAATAATACACATAACAAACTAAACGCAAACAATAAAAAACAAAAACAATAATAATAACAATAATAATAATAGCAATAGAGTTTGGCCCCATTTTCAACACCAATTTGCGGGGAAGAATTTGCAATGTTTCTGGCAAATTTTCAGTCGATAGCTTCATTCTTGCGACCAGGAGAATATTTACAACAGACATTACACAGACGGACAGACGGCCAGACGGACAGACGGACTGACCGACATGCTTAAATCGATTTAGGATTTGATGCTGATCAAGTCTCTGTTGCTTCCTTCTGGGCGTTGCAATATATCACTCATCCTGCAGTGATAGGTATAATAATAATGATAATAATAATAATAATGATAATTAATAAGACGTAGGAATTGAAGAACATTTGATTTAGAAGTGAAAAGAGAAATGAAATTTTCTTTAAATATTTCGAAAACTATTAAAAGGCTATACTATCACTCTAAATCGGGATATCGAAGGTATTTTAAGCAAAATACAATTTTCAAAAATAATAATTAAATTAAGATAAACAATAAAAGCAGAAAATGTTACAAAGGCTATTATTTTGCCAATGCTTTTTCTGCTCTCTATTAACCATTAAGTACGACTAACTGACTGAGTCAGGTCAACGCAGTCGATGTGAATGGATGGGAAGATTTTAAAGAAAAAGGATCACTTTGCATGCAAAGGAAACTCAATTTTTTATGAAAACATTGCGTCTCGCTGTATTTGAGTTTCATCAGCTTTTAAGTCGAAGGAGACTTACCTCAGAGGAAATTGTTTCGCATCAAATGAAAGGATTATAGCTTAACTGGTTAAATATTGCGAATGGATTTTAGATAATCAGTAGAAAGAAAATTGGATAATGGAAAGGGAAAAGAAAAGCAAGCTTCACAAACAAGTTGAATATGTATGTCACTGATTGTACCGATCTCAGAGTGAGCAGCTTCTGTCAGTCTTCAGTCGAGCTATTTTTATAAATTTATTATGCCTTTCTTGCAGAGATTTTTTTTTTGTATTTCGTTAAGGAGGGAAGATCAACTATTATAAGAAAATAAGAAAATAGATAGGTGATTGCTATAAGACCCGCAGTAGAGGGAAAATCAGCAGTATATGAAATATATTCACTTGTGTTCATAGCCGAGTATAAACATTTAGGAACGATTATCATTAGAGCAGAATCTCGCGTTTTTATCGAAACCTAAACGAGTTACTTGAATATTTTCTTTTTTTTTCTATTCTTTTCTTATGCACACAGTTAGCAAATTTGAGAAATAACTTTTTTCATAATCGAGAGGATAGAACAATCGAGTTTGCCAAATCGAAAAAACTCGTGTTTGATTTCCAAGCCAAACCGAATGCATTTAAATATTTGTTTGTTATTTATTCGTAGGACTTTGTAATTGATTTATCAGAACGATTTGTACACTGACTTCTGGCAGTGAGAGAATAAAAAATGCAATGAGAAATTAAAAAATACATATAAGTTCGAGTGATGTAAAATTTCTATAGTAATCTATGTGATGCACGAATAAAGCACAGAAGCGAGAATGGGAAAAATTAAACAAAAGGAGGAACAAACGTTGGATCTTTTTAGTTGACTCTTTAAGCTTAATACTTATTATTTCCTTATGGCTATGGAAATGGCGGAAAGGAACGAAAAAGTTCATAAAGCGTGTTATAGGAAGCAGCGAGGATGTGCTTGCCCTCATTTGAATCTTAATTCCATAAAATATTTTTTTCATAAAATAATTAACAGATCATTGGGTACAATTGTGCGTGTGAGTTTAAAAAGTAATTTTTATTTGAGAAAGCATTTAACTGTAATGCTTTCTTCGAGCTCGACTCTGCCGCAAGATTGCAAGCTAAATGTATAAGAAAACATTAAGAACCTTTAAGATACCTTTGGCTTTAGGTATTCGAAGTTTGGTATTGCATTTTAAACTGCGAACAGACATTGGGGTGTGGGTTTCGATAGACACAAAAACAATTTATGGGATATCTTCATGGCTTTCTATACATCTGTGACCCACAGAAAAATCGTTCATACGGAACGTTATTATCTCTCAATCAATATGAAATTTTCTTTCTTTTAAAGCGTTGTAAAGATATTTTAAACAAAAAAAAAAAAAAAACAAAAAAAGAAAAAGAAAAAGAAAAACACAATCACCCAACCACTACAATGAACGAATTTATTCTGCTGCACACTGTTTTTTGTTTGCTTAAACCCTTCCAAAAGCAAAACCAATATTTTTTTCCAAAAAAAAAATTGCAAAATTTATTTATTTAGGCAATGCTTTTGCTTTTCCAACACAAACAAAAAAAAAAAGCAAAAAATCAACAGACAAAAACCAAAGGCATGGAAAATTGTTATTGCTTTTCACTAAAAAAAAAAAAAAAATTGTGCATTTTTTTGTTCCATAAATTGATTATAAAGCCATAAATTATCTAATGATTAAAAAAACCGTATAAGGACGAATTTGACAAAAAAAAAAACGAAATTTTAAAGCAAAGGTATTCATAAATGATTATTTCTAATGAATTGTTTCGATCGATTCGATTGGCAAAGTTTCAACCATTTTTAGTTGAAAAAAAAAAAAAACAATCACTTCTTCATCCATCTAAAATCAAACCTCCTAAAACACTTCAAAAGCCTTCTATATGCAGCCGGTAAAAGAAGACAACGATTTAGTGACATAGTTTCGTTGAACGGCTTTCATCCTCAGGAAATTTGTGCCGAAAATCCCTTCTATTCGTCCCTTCGACTTTATTTGTTATTCAATTGTCTCTTGAAATTCACCTTTAGTTGAAATTAGTGCACATAATGACCTTGAATGACCATAAGTATACATTAAGCGAAATCGGAACAATCTTTTTGCAATTATTAATATAATACTGCCCGACGACCAATAACGATATAGTGGCTTTCATTAATTCATTGGCGTAACTGCAATCAATTAATAAAAGATAGCTTGAATTCACTTGGCTAGAGCTAGATTGCTCGATCCGCTGTATTCGCCGCACTTTTCCCCTTAGATTTGTGTTTATTTAAAGTCGTAAACTGACTCAATCGAAAGAGAAGGGTTTCTGGATCTGTACGGGAATACACAAATAACCGGAGAGATGAGACCAATACCCAGCCAACGATTGATATTAATTACGATTATAATTAATTTATTTATTTAATGTTTACATTAAAAAATCAAAAAGTTAGTAATAATTATTGATGAGTTCTGTCGAATAGAGTTTACTTGATTGATCGGAACGACGAATTTGTGATTTGTTTCGTGCCGAAGGACAACGTCTTAAAGGCGTTCCATCTAAAGTATACATATATACATTTAATTGAGATGAAACTCTCAGTCAATATAGTGTAGCGTGTGTCGTGTAATTATTGCAATTCCTACTTTGCCAAGAACGTCGACCCAACATTGCCTAATACAATTCTTAAGTCTTAAGTTATATTTAGAATGGGTCATATTGAAAGTCTCCGCGGTTACGAGCTTCGTTTTTGTAGCCTACTCTTTTCAAATGATTCCAAACTGTCATGTGTTTGATGTTTAGTATCTCCGCTATGTCCTGACAGCTATTTGTCGAAATACTTAAGACCGAATTTAACGAAATCCGATACAAGACGTGCGTACATCAGACCATTTTCAAACTTGCTTGAGAGTAATCGTTTTTAGTCTATAGAAACCATTAAGAAGGAACTACCTGGATATTTTAACAGGAATTGTAAGAGAAATGCTTTAGATGAATTTAAACAGTAGCAAAGCATCGAATGTTTGATGTCATGATTTGCACCAGCCTAACAAAAAAAGTCCCCAATCATATTCAAAGTATGCGAGTTTTTAAAATAAAAGTTCCCCTTATTTTTTGAACACAATGTCAATAAGATTTTGCATTTAGCTTTTGCTCAGCAGTAATTATTTGAAATATTCCCTATCCCTAAAATCGATTTACTACTATTGCATTTGCAAGAAGCGTCTTCAGATAATGGGAAAAAGTATTTATTGCAAAAAAATCGATTATTGAGTTAAACCTTTGGCACAAGTGAGTTACTCTTAAAGATGGCCACGTAAGCTTCGATAGCAAGTTTACAAGAATCGTCTGAATTTGCGTTGCCTCATGATAAATAAAAAGTTCTTTGAAATCAATGATTTTCCTATTACTTGCAAACCGCATTTATTTCGAGGCAACTAAAACAAAATTGTTGTTACATAGCATGTGTCTAAAAAAAAAAAAAAATAAAAATAAAAATAAAAATAAAAAATGCTTCCCACATTTAATTTTTATTATTTTCTTGGGACTTTTTAAATTGTTTTTTCATCGCAGAACCAAACCGTAGACATTAATCAAAACATGCCTACATTCATGTTCGCTGACATCCTCAATTTCCTGTGCACTCAATTAGTAATTAGTTGTCATAAACGTGCGTTCGTATCCTTTGCGTTTGCTTGCACCCTGCAGCATAATTTTCTTACCACTAAACCAAACCGCTACACCTTAGCTTCTGCAAGTGTAAAGCAGAATACTTCAAGGGTCAAAAAATATTCTCTAACTTGCCACGCTTGGCTGCATAAAGCTTATTGTGTTGTCGTCCCTTCGATGATTATAATTATAGTTTCACATTAAAAGAAATAAAATCTGTTGATTTACTTTAATTAACGGTTATTTCCTCATAGTATATAAACCAACAACGAAAATAAGATTAGTTTTGCGATATGATTTTCTTAATACTCTAGTGTTCGCCTCATTATATTATAGTATGTATCGCATATATTGGATACTATGTCCTCACAAAGTAGCTCACTTACTATTTCCTCTCGTATTACTTCTATCGTAGTTAACACTTCACTTATAATTAAATCTCATTGTATGTAATCATCGGTGCTATAAACTTCTGTTATGTTATAAAATGAAAATTCAAGCAAGTAATTGCTTAGCAACTCGTTCAGATAAGTTATTATGAACAACATGACCTATATCTCGTAGCCTTTGGTCCGGTAGAATTGTATAAAAAACTGGAATTTTTAACACACATAATTACACAACTGAGCATTGGAACTAGCATCTACAGCGACCTGCTGACGGACGCTAACGATTGAGGGAACAAATTCTGCTCCATTTGTAGTACGTAGTTTCGGCAGGCGTGATCCCTACTAATATATTCGTGCAGAGTATTTGAGCGATCCCTTTGCACTGCAAGAAATTTCTACCGTTTCACTGACTTTTTCGACTAACTGACTTTCTTCGCCAATCAAGGAATGTCTGATGCACGTGAAGGCACAATAACGATTACGGAGGATTATAGATAGAGAAGAAGAAGAACAAAGTGCTTACGAATATTCTCTTTATATATGACAAAATCTTCAGATAATTTATTCCACTGGGGAAAGAAAACTCTCAGCCGCTTCTCACATGGTCTTATCATAAAACCAAACAGTGAATGAAAAGCAATTTACCAAAATCGATGGACGGGAAACCAATTCCGATAATAAAGATAAAAAAGGATGATACGCATCCCTCTATGTGCACTAAAAGTAAGGCCATTCTTACAAATTTATTTAGAAAGAATTTTTTAATTATTAAACTATAAGTCTTAGGATACCTGAAAAGTTTTTTAAAAACAAAATGGAAGCATGGCAACTCCTATTAAGCAAACTACTTTTCCTTTAGCATCTATATGTTTACTAGATCCTATTTTGTCCTTTGAATATTTGCACTTATATCGTGCGGATCATTCCAAGCAAAACTTCATGCCAATTGACGAACTGTGCTTCCTAACTCTCATCTAGGAAAGCATATTTTTTTGATACGATTTTGCCTTTGGAACAATTACAGGGCATACGCATTTAAATCAGGTGAACAACTCGGTCAACGAACGAATAAAATATGAAGAGAAGGCAAAGCAATTGTCCTGAAATACCTTTGAAGACCATTTTTACGCTTTACGCATTGTCGACCATCGATCCAGTTGTCAATAAAAGATCTTTGTCTTTTAACAATTTACGCCAATCCAATCCTTCCTTTTAAAGAATGTCAATGACATGTTTCCAAAAATTCTTCTTATCTTTTTCGAATCTGAAATTTCATTCCTAAAACAAAAGTTTATGTAAACTCTTTATCGAAAATTTTTTCTTCCATTTTGAAAACCGTAGCTTGAAATTTCATAAACATATTAATTAGAGCGATGTGAATATAAAAAGATTGAAAAAAAAAAAAAAACATTTTTCTAAAAGGGATAATCCAGTGCCAGTTTAACTGAAAATTCTTGGTGAACGTTGACCGGACAAGCTCGAAGGCCGAACAAGCTCGTTAAGTAAGTATGTAATCTTACAATGCAAATGCATGTTTTGAACTCCTCCTTCCATAACAAATCGGTAATAACTGGCTAAGTGCCATCTGCAATACACAGATAGATAGATAGATAGATGAAAATGTCCCCTTCACCCAAGTTGGAAATAATCTCACGTTTACTACTATTATGGTTATATCAAGAGTAGAATTCAAGAAAAAAATACCCATCTTCTTCATTTCATAAAATTATTAATAGTCCTTAATGATGAGCTCATATGGTTGATTCGAATGATTTTGAACCGAAAACTGAAAATGATTTTATTACGCGTTACACGCAACGACTTGAAAACAAGTTGATTGCCATCAATGCGCAAGCAAGCAAGTCTAGTGCGTGAAAGCATCTTAAGACCAGGAAATGATTGCTATGAGTTTTCTTTACACCTCCTACCTCCAGCCAAGTCATCATCATAAGTGTGAATTATCTTTGGCGAAAGGCTTTCACAACTGGTACACTCTGTCCATCATTATACAAAAGAGCTTTAATTTGCCCTTAAATCCGAAACTGTAGCCTCTGAATTTATGATTTTATTAGAAGGGTAAAAGATTTCGAACAAGTCATAAAATAAAACAAACAAAAGTCTGTATTTTGCAAAAGGCACGAACTCGAAAAATGTCAAAAATTTTCTTTTCTATTTTATGACTTATCGAATTACTGAAAAGAACAACAAAACAAATCAATAGAATATTAAAACTTTTCCAAACACACCCTAAACAATATACGGAATATAAATTATTAGCAATGGTAACGCTTATGATTTCCTTAGATTTTAGTAGTAGTTTAGTCAAACGTACGGACCCTTGACTTCAGTCTTTAAAAAGTGCTACAAAATACCGCTTCGCCAGATGCAAACAGTCAATGGCGCTAGAAACGAATTGAAAACGAAATTGTTGCCAGTAGCTTCTTTTAAATATATGTATGTGAAATCCTAGAGAAGATTAAAAAATTTAAATTTCATCATTTAACCAAACATTTGTACTAGGTGTCGTTCAACTTAACTCAACTAACATGGACAGAGATGATACGTACAACAACTAACAACGACAGTCAATAGTCAATGTTCATTTACTTTCTCATATGTCTGTAGAGTATGTCGCTACAATGTTAATTGACAGATTTCCATCTTGTGAACCCAGCGAACCTTAAGTAAAAAGTTCTACTCTGTGAGAAGCAAAAAAAAAAAAAATAATAATAATAATAATAATAATTGTTACCCATGAAAAAAGGACATAAGGGTTACAATTACCCTAACAACAGATAATTTCTTAAGTTCTTGCTTTTATTTTTTTCTAATTTCAAATTAGTTACGATGCACAACGTTTCCTGTTACCTTTACCTTAGGTGCGCTGACGCCGTTGTAAATGCAACATTCTTGTTATTATTATAATTTATGTAAAATTTCAAAAATAAATCTGTTTTTCTCGTGCCCAACAAAGGCGGTTTGTCATAATATTGCAAGATTAGTGATATGATAATAAAATAGAATTAAAAACGTTTTCATATCTCTTTACTTTATTGGAACTGCCATATGGTCTCTAACATCTAGGTATTCGCATTAGCATTAGATGCTGAGCCGATTCATTGTCTCACTCAGCCCATTGACCATGCCTGTATACTAGACGCTAATTGTCTGCGTTATTTTACAGCAAGTAGCTAGTTTCGCCGCCCAAAAAAACTACGAATTAAAGTAACGCTTGAAGCTAATTAATGAAACGATGAACACCTGGATCTAAAGACCTGGATTTGGAACCGTTATTGATCTCTGATCCCTAAGAAAGCAATGAAATCGATCTGGAATCGATATAGATCTTCGATCCCTAAGAAATGAGATTCTATACTTTACTTAACTTGAAGCTAACTGCAGTCCAAAGCAAATGTTTTT
>NW_023998414.1:25010048-25012169 GCF_014805625.2 Glossina fuscipes | reverse complement strand
CTATGTATTACGTCGCTTGATAGGACTCCGGTCTAGTTAGACGGAAAATCAAGCGTAATTATAATCCTACGTTGATTTTTTTTCTTTTTATAGTTAACCTATCTTCAATATTACGCCATGCAAATCCCGGCGGTTGCCGGCAACTCAACCGATTGCTGATTTGACTCTGATTCCATGTTTCTATGTCACCTAAATACCTCCGACACGTTGTTGTTGTTGTTTTGTTTTTTTTTTTTTTTTTTTTGACAAAAGTGAATAAACGCGACACTCGCTTCGAACAGACCTTTCTCATGCATAAATGTTCATGCAGGTGTTTTATGAGGGTGTCAGCCACCCTAGGCAACTTGATGTTTTCGTTCGTAATTTTGTGCACTTTTGCTAAGCTTTTGTGGCAACTGCCAAATTAATGACTTTGCTTAAGACATTGCAAATTAGCCAGGTATGTTTTCGAGTCATGTCAAGAATCGTCACAAAATCTTTCAAGCCAATGTTGATTATTACAGATACTCTTGAATTTCAGAATTTTGCATTCTATTCCGGAAATAACAAGCGTAACATTGATAAAAGCTCTGCAACCTGTAGATCAATTACCAGAATGTCTTGAAATGTTGACATATACCATTTAAACGTTGCCACTATTCGCCAGTGCTCTTCGCGTCTAAAAATGGTAATTTAATTGATTCATTTAAAAGTTCATTTAGCTTTGGCATTAGTGGCGGCAATGAATGGGACCGTATGAAAAAATGTCACGATCGCTATACGTCAGGCATTGAAATAGATTGGAAAAAAATTCTCTCATTGTAGATATAGTTTTTCTCATTTGATTACCGCATCTCTTACTGCGTTTGTTTAGAATGGAAGATAAGAAATCTTATAGACGATGAAGGAGGAGGAGGAGATTGGAAAAAGTCATTGCATAAATGATACGGTTTCTGCATGTATGCCCCTACCCTGAGAATCTGACTAGTCCTTTCGCTGTTCTTACATTTTGTTTATCGACTTTATTATGTAATCATAAGAAGTGAAGATGACAATCAAAAATATTGTATTCGAATTAGAAGATAATTAAGATTTAGAAATTATTTCCTTTTCCTTTAAAATCTTAACATTTGCAGGAGATGAACCTATCAAAAGTTTATTCTTATACGATACTATACGTTAAGTTAGCAAAGACACGAATCAATTTGTTGATTTAGCATGTATGTATGCATATTTTTAGAGATGATGGCAAGATTTGTGTCCAAGTTATGCATACAGTTATCCTTGGCAATCCTTAAATCGTATTAACATAGGCCGGCAATGCGGTTTCTTAAATAAAACAGAAATTTGTCCTTTATAAAGGGAAAAAAGAAAAATAAAAATATTCTATATATTTAATTTGTATTTTTTATTATTTATCCTGCTTTTTATTTTATTTATTTGTTTATTTACTTATTTTTGTTTTGTTTTGTTTTTTTTTTTTTTATTTCTTTTATTTAATTATTTTCTTATTTTGCTTTTTTGTGTTGTTTTTTGTTTTTTTTTTTTTATTAATCTCGTTAAAACAAAATTATTTTATTTTGCACTAATGACCAGTATGTGAAACTAAAATAATTTTGTTAAAGAGATTATTTTCTTCATTATTTTCATATAATTATTTATTAATTATGTTTATTGCACTTTGTACAGCTTTTGTTGTTCTTGTTCTTGTTGTATTTCGTTTTTTTTTTTCTTTGTTTAGAATATTTTGTAATAATTATAATTAATATTATGAGAAGGGAACAAAAATAATAAAAAAAGAGAAGGAAAAATAAAACAATTAACAAGAATTAATAAAAAGTAAATAAAAAATAAACAAAACCGTAAAACTATATGCTTTACATTACAAATAACAGTGACCAGCTGTTATTTATATTAGAAATGAAAGCATACTTTAAGGGTTTTATTTAATAATCATTTATATTAGAAATTATAAAGTAATAATAATAGCAATTATGTAATATCAATTATTATAATTATTGCACATAAATATCAATTTTTTTTTTTTTTGAAAATATGCTTAAAACAATTATCATTTTAATTCTTTTTTATAGTGTTTTTTTTTTTTTTTTTTTTTTTTTTTTTTTTTTTTTTTTTTTTTTT
>NW_023998414.1:25008855-25010038 GCF_014805625.2 Glossina fuscipes | reverse complement strand
TTTTTTTTTTTTTTTTTTTTTTTTTTTTTTTTTTTTTTTTTTTTTTTTTTAGTTTAATAAATTTATAAAAGAATTGTTTTTAATTAATATGTCTAAAAAACCTTTTACGATCGTTATTAGTTTTGTTTTCATTTTAATATTATTTTTATTAGTTTGTGTTTGTTTGTTTTTGTATTTTTATTTCATTTTTTTTTTTTTTTTTTTTTTTTTGCTTCTTTTCGCTTTTGTAATAAAAATTATTCACAGCCAATTTTTTATAAAAAACAAAACTTACGCAATTTTTAAGTGTGTTGTTATTCTTTTTTTTTTTTTTTTTACTTTTGTTTACATTAAAAGATAAGAAAATGTGATAAAAATTCTATTCGGATTATAAGATGGACCAGATCTTATAATTAAAGAGAATTTAAAAAATAAACAACAGAAAAAAAAAAAAACAAAAACGAAAAAATTCACAATAAATAAGTAAGAGTGTATTTACATAAAATGAAAAGTAAACGTAACAAATATTTTAAAGTCAAAGTAGTTGACCAAACTACTTGAAAGCACTTTAAGATAATTGTTGAAGCGAATGCAAGAGGCTTTCTTTACCCAACACCTACGAAACTTTAAACTCGCAATACCTTTGTAATTTTGCACTTCACAATCAAGTTCCACAAAGTGTGGAGAGCGTCAAAAAATTAACGGAAATAGTTCCCTTTGATAATAAAACCGTAAGCAAGCGGTGTTTGCGACTTTGTTTTACAAGATTATCTATGAATTAGTTTGCTCACAACAATCGTTTAGGCTAACAGTGTTTTTTTTTTTTTTTTTGAGAATAAAAAGAGACACACAATAAAATATATGAAACAAAAGTTTCACTTTAGGTTTGATGTCGCGTGTACAATATCGTTGAGAATATTGGAGAACGATACTTATTTGTAAGAACGATATATCAATGCTTGCGCAAAGGGTTTCAAAAACGGCCAATTGGATGATTGAAGGCGTGCGCTACTCTTAGCTGCTAACAGCTTCATACGATTAAGAGAATATTGACGAAATCAAATATCAATTATTGCTAAAGTTCGTCATTTTCACCTGTCAATGATATTTTACACCGCAACAAACCAGTTTATAAGAATTCGATAAGTGATTTAAGTTATCACACAGAAGTGCATTAATTGAAATGAAGTTTGTTTTCAAGCAA
>NW_023998414.1:24943394-24998855 GCF_014805625.2 Glossina fuscipes | reverse complement strand
TATATATATATATGTACGTATACATATGTATACACATATATATATATGTCACACATGTGTATGTGTATGTATATATAATATATATATATATATATATATATATATATATATATATATATATTTTATTATATACTAATTTATGTAGCAGTTGGTTCAACTAATAGAAGCCTTTGTATTTTCTTTAGTCATTATTTTTAAATTTTTCTTTAGCCTTCAGTGTTAAATTTCTGTTGCTTTTCCAGAGTATAGTGAACGCTTATGCTTCACTTAAGGAACCTTTTTTGTTTTTTTTTTTTTCTCATTTAGCGTAAACTATATTTAATTATGTATATGTATATATATACATATATATATTAATATATTATATATATGTATATATATATATATATATATATATATAAAGCACCAATACCTATATAAATTATATATGAAATTTATCGCCTGTTCTAGGTTCATTTCTAAGTTTGTTTTTCTTGATTTGTAATATCGTTTCTAATATTTTCTTAACTCGGTCCTACATTTAGTTTTCATTACGGTTACGCTTACAAATATATATATGGGGTTTTCAAATAATTCTAGTGAATTTTCATATACGCTTTGCAGTTCTAGTTTTGAAATTTTGGTTCTTTTATGGTTGTTGCTGTTGTATTGTTGTTGTTGTTGTTGTTGTTGTTTTTGTTTTTGTTGCTATTATTATTGTACATTAATATTTACTTATATTTGAGCCTTTACGGGATTTCAAAGCCTCTTTTAATTATTAGAAAAGGCTTTTATTAATATATATATATATATATATTTTTTTTTTTTTTTGTTTTTTTAAATATTGCTTTTCTTGTCCTCGTTTATAACATTATTTAACATTCTTATAAAATACTTAAACGCCTAATCATTTTATTGTTTTTATTGTTTCTCTTCATATATATAAATATATATATACATATATGTTGATATATATGTATTTATATATATTTAAAATATATATATCCGTCTATTTATGTGTGAGTGTTTAATTTTTTTGTATAATTATCATAATAATTTTAATAATAATAATAATAATAATAATAATAATAATACATATATATATATATATATATATATATATATATATATATATATACATATGCGTATGTAATTGAAATAATCTTAAATCATTTTCTTCATATATATGACACAATTTGTAGTGTTTTTGCAGTTCTAGTATGGCATACTGTAATATGATGTTGCGGATACTGTTGGTATGGTTGTTGTTGTTGCTGTTGTTATTGTATTAGTATAATTTAATTATAATCATGTAACATAATCTCGACTTGTTACGTATTCATCGCTGTAGCGGCCAGCTGCTAAAACGAAAAGAAAAGCGTTTCAAAATAGAAATCAAAAATTTTCTTCTCTTCTTCAAAACAATTCTTTTTGCCAGAGAATAAATATCAAAAGTTGATGAATAGTTTGCTACCTTCTTATATATAAAATCTTACTATCTCATTTCTCCAATCTCAACTAAAGTTCGAGCACATTTTCGCAAAGCGTACATGTTCGAGGAGCATTCGTTAAAATATGAATTTATTTTTACTCGCACAGAGATTACTTGGTAAGAGCGTTCATTCATTAGTCTACCTGTTCGTCGCAATAATATATACTCAGATTAAATATAAAGATACGTGAAGTTTCTTAATCGATGATATTTCTTCTAGACATGATTCTTAGGTATAAAATTTGAAAGAGCCGAAAGTACACTTCTTTAGGATACCTACAAAGAAAACGTGTTCTCTATTCGAACATTAGTAACGATTTTTGAAACTGTACAAATAATCGAATGAATCGAAATGATTTTGAGTTAATGGATTGAACTAGATCAACAATTATCGTACGTAAGTCTAATTGCGATAAAAAGGGTAATGCGTTAACATAGTATAACAACTACAGGAAAAATGCGCTGATACATCGACAATCGAATTGCTGGTAAAAACAAGTAAATCTATTATAGTCGAAAAAAGCCGATCGTTAAATTTCTTACAGTACCTCGCCTAGTGCAAATCTTTATTTCTCTTCGTGATAAAATAGCACAAATTATACGGTGTTTCCATGTAAAGCCATACCCTCCTCTGATCCAAAACGTAAAGTAACGCAATTAAAATTTAGCAAAATTAGTTTTTTTCTCAGGAATCTTGTTACCTTTCAACTATTATCCTCACAAACTATTTAGACCTTGGCTTGTTTGCTATATAAAGACTTACTTTTAATGAGAAGCCTTATATAAGGATGGGGTCTAAAAGTTCAAATGTCTATGTCGTTCAAATTTGGTACAGTTAAGTGTTATATTAAATTGTTATTGAGAATCAAATTCCATCAAAAAAAATCCATTCAAAATTTCAATTCAAGATTAGACCTTTTCCACACATAAAAGCTTACTTTTCGTAAAAGGGATTATATAGGAGGAGATTCCGAAAAATTTATCCGATGGGGTCCGATGTAACCATTTCTCATTAGTTTTGAAAGCCGATATAATGATTTTTGTGCGAAAATTTTGAAGATAAAAATTTATTTTGTTTTTATGTCACTTTTCCAATATAAACCGTCTCGAACAAGTTTCAAATTTCGTCAAAGTATCTTAAAAACGATGACTTGGAGATTAAACGCGGACATACACAGGCAGACAGACAGAAAGAAAGGCAAGGTTAAATCGATTCATAAGACGATTCTGTGGGTTTATCTGACGGCTTTCTAGGCGTAACACGTGCATCCGCCCAAATTTAGTATAACTTGATATGTTATGTTATTCATTAGTCATACTTCATGGGATTTTCCGCTAACAAGGATATATCCTTACTATTGCGATTAACATGAAAAATGAAAGTTTTCCAGTAAAATTGTTCATAAAATTTTAAATTGATGGCAAACAAGGTTACATACATAATGAAAATATCGAAACATGACAGTTTGCCGAATAAACTTGATAGATGACAATTGGATGATCGATATGTTAAAAGAACTTGAACGAGAAGAACTTGATCAAGAAAATCAACCTCATTATCTATCTATTTTAATGAAGACTTGCGGTTCGACTTGTTACTTGGATGTTGCAAAACAAAAGTTCATAGTAATTGCTATGGAGTTGAAGAATTGTGCATGGAGAAGAAAATTTTGAAAGTAGAAAATAAAAATCATTTTTAGTTCATGTCCTGAAGTTGATGGCAAAACGTAAATTCTTAATATTTCATCTGTCATCTGTCGCTGATTGATTCAAAGAATTAATTTAAAGAATTTTAAATTGGACATCGAAAGCATCGGTAGTAATATCAATCTTTAAAATGATACAATTTTTTTCTGATAAGGAAATCGGAAAGAGGATTGAAAATATTTTTCGGGCTTGTGTTTCTACTTACAATCTTCCATTAAGATAACAGGGGTTGCCTCTGGATTTGTGCTTGACAATGTGTGGGACATCATATTGAAATCATCTTCCATCGATAGAAACGGGGGATTCCAACGAGTACGTGGTGTTGTGCGATGCGTTACAGCAGGTGAAACACCCGCTGCTGAAGCCGACGAATATAAGCTAAGATTAGTTGGACTAATAACACCAGACATGGTGGAAATGGAGCTGGTATAACCCAAAAGCTGCATCCAAAAATTATATAACGTGAGCTCATATCCCAAAAAGTAATTTTAAACTTTTTCTTTAACTTACCGGCGTTGTTTGCGTATGGAAATGATTAAAGTATGAATCTCGACTGTTTGTGTTGCTATACGGTTGTGCTGATATGCGTGTTAAAGCCGAAACTGAAGATACCGCTGAAGCGGCCGATGATGTTGGTGATGTTTTACAGCGTGCCACATCAATTATATGAGACTGCGGACTTTGCGTGGGTGCCGGCGGTGGCGATGTTGAAGCTGAGGCTACTGCCAAATCGCTGGAATTATTCGAGCTGCATACGGTTACAGTGCTGTTGGAAGAATCTTGACTGGCCGCTGAGGTGTTGGTTGATTTTGAAGTCATAACGCTTAATGTACCGCTCGTGTTAGAACTATGATCAATCGTGGTGTGTTGCTGGTGCTGCTGATGATGGTGATGATGTTGATGATGTTGATGAAGACTGTGATGCGATTGATGATGGCGTGGGGAATCTCCGGAGCTCGCAAGAGGGGGTGGTGACATGGCTGTGGACGTTGGTGGCGAACCGACCATGGTAAGATCTCCTGTAGAACGTATTATTGCCACAGGACGCGCCATTGGGGGTAATGGTGGCGGAGGCAACATGGTGCTGTATTGTTGATAGTGAGCAGCAGCCGCTGCTGCGGAAACCGCTGACAATTTTGGACTGCGTCCAACCGCTGCGGCGGCAGCTGCGTGCTGCAATTGAAAATGGGAGGACGTTTGAGGATGGCCATGTTCGTCGGCAGAACCACCACCTGGGGGAACGTTTGTATCTTGACAAACATAAGCCACAAAGTCGGTCATATCGTGGCCGTGGTTAATAATTTCGGCCGAATACTTAGGTGTCGTGTTTGCCTGTGTATGATGCAAATGTTGTTGATGATGTTGATGATGTTGCTGTTGTTGTGTTTGTTGCTGCTGTTGATGCGTCTGCTGTTGTTGCTGTTGCTGCTGGTGTTGTGATTGATTGGGATCGTCATTAGACTCGGGAGCTACAGCCGAAGGACTGGCATGCTGAGGGTAATACAAAGCCGGACTGACAGCATTTGGAACCAGTGATGAGGCAACATTATGCTGCATAAGCACTGCATTGGAAACGGTAGACTTTAAAGTAGCTGGTGCATATTAGCAGGAGTAAAAAAGTAACTCACCTTCCCCTGGACGCATTTGTCCCATACTCAGCAAAACTCGATTACTGGTGGGTGTGTACCTTTGCAAGGCTTCATCGGATAGATTGGCGCCTCCGTTACCACCACTATTGGAGGCATTGTCTTCATTTTGTCTTAATATCACAGAAAAACTGCTGCTGTGATCCTGAGGAGAACTATTGGGATCAGATTTGCAAGAGGCTGCAGCTGCTGCCCTTAATAGTGAACTGTTAGATATATGCATACTACTCCTGGGATCAACAAAGTCAACTGGAAAAACAGAGCAAAGGGCATATACAAGCAAATTCTTTTTTCTTTTGAAATTTTCAACTTACTGCTGTAACCCGATGGTAGTACCATGGAAGCGCTCACAGTAGAACGGCCATCTCCCGTTACCATTCCTGAGCCACCGGACGTTGCTAAGCTATTGACACTACCCACCACTGAACCCAAAGGAGCGGAGGCAGCGGACATTTGATATGTATTGCATTCGTACGCAGCCGTCGGATGCTCCAATTTAATTGAACTTGCTTGTATCAAATCGCCAGTTGTCTCCTCAAGAATGGACGCTAAAACAAAAGTGTTAAAAATAATTTTTATATCGTTTAAGACAATGCCACAAACTTCTCTACCTTTTGAAAGCTTCCACAGTTCTTTGGAAGAGAAGACTCCAGTGGCCAAAATTATATCGTTACACACAACACCATTATAGGGATTGTGACTGTAGCCTGCAAACGGTGTATTGTCTACACAACAAAACGAACAACAACAATTTCGATTATTGTTCTGCCCACGCTAAACACAATCAATCAAATTATACATACCTTTATTTTTGCGGTCGTCTTCTCCATGTTTTTTATTGTCATTTGTTGCGCTGCTATTGTTGTTATTATTGTTACTGCCATGTTCACTGCCATACAACATTAACGAGGGAGTTGACGGAGTACCGGGCGCTGGAGAAGCCGGCGTCGGACTGCTCAGCGGATCATGAGTATTGATGAAATTAGCCAAATACAAATCCAATTCACGCACCGACACATTAATATGATACGGATTTACACATAAAGCTGGATGGATGCACTCAGGACTCTTTTCTAGTCTCTCGCCATCGGTACTTTCCAATGGTATCGCTTTGAATAATATAACCATGACCAGATCTAAACGCCACACCTTGTCCGCTTGACGCAGACAATCGATGCGGCGCATTTTGCCCTTTTGGTCGGGATTCGATAGCACACATATCGATTTGCGTTTACCGGTAATGGATTGTACGAAGTCCTCGCGACATTCTTGCGTTATGTCCTTACGCAACTTTCCCAGCAAACGAGAAGCCCATTTTTGCTTGACCTCTGCTTTTTCGTTCTACAGAAAACAAATACGAATATCAACAACGTTGATATTGATTGATTCATTTAATTTTCGATAAGACTTTCTTTTGCAGATTAAAGGGATTAATGGTGTTATTATTAAATAGTAGGATAACTAAAAATAGCATGTACTAAGAGGAGATTGACTTGATGAGTCAATTCGTAGAGACGTATGGAAATAAAATATAATCACCTGTAATTCGTCTTTACAGTGACGTTCCTCCTCCAGCGACATACGTTTCTCATGTTTTTTGTAATATTTACGTTTTGCGGCTTGTAAATTAAACCAGGAATACGAAAATGATTTGACATATGGTAAGAGAGCTTCAATGAATGGATGAAACTCATCCTGGTTTAAGTGAAAAGGAGGAGAATAGAAATATAAAAAAAAAAGTTAAATAATATCATTCTTTCGAATAAATGCAAACACAAACATTGAGTTATTTAAACATTTACACATAGAGAGAAATTTAAATAAAGTAAAATTTTTTCTACAATTTTTTTTTTTTTTTTTTTTTTTTTTTTTTTTAGTTTTGTTATACAATTATTATTACATACATATATATAAATATAGACAGACATTTATGAAATTTTTTAAAATAGAAAAAGAAATTTTTTATATAAATAACACACATACATAACCACTGATAAAAAGATTTGAAAAAAAAAAGAAGATTATTATACGGCGCGTAAACATTCATTAGGAGAAAAAGACGATTTTTTTAAAAGAGTGACAGAACGAATAAGTTTCCCTCTTTGCAAAAGCAGAAAATTTTCAAAATCATATAGAAACATAAGATAACGTTCTCCAAAAAAATTAAATTACATTTATCGTTAAAAAAAAAAATTAAAAAAAAAAAAAAACAATTTTTTTTTATATTCCATTTCGCTTCAATTGTAATTTTTCTTTGAAATAGTTTCCCCAGCCGTTTATTTAGTACATTGACCTAAACTAACTATTTTTCTTTTCTATTGTTGTTGCATTTATATAGTGTGTGTATATATACAACACTATCACTACCACTACTACTATTGCTACTACTACTACTACTACCACTACTGCTGCTGCTAGTACTATTACGACTAGTACTATACTATTCACCGTATGTTTGTTACAGTGTTCGTATTTAAATCCTATGGTCACGTATTAATTCCTTTGCACGTGTCATGATTACCAATAGTGCGCTAAGCAATACTAATGGTAATAATAGCTTTAGTACCTTAAATAGTAGTAACAGCGGGGCATAGAAATAATAAAGTTTTTTGTTCGGTAGGTCAGTTAGTTGGTTATGCATGTAAGCAGCTATCATGGAATATGAAAAAAAAAAAAAAAATTATAAAAAATAAAAATAAAGAAAATAGCGATAATTTTATTTTGATTTCCCTCAAACTAGGTGAGCATTCTGAGAATACTAAAAACCGGTTGTGATATGATATGCTATGCTTAACACAATTCTATCTGCTATACATGAAGCGACATGATATTTTAGCAAAGACATATACCAAGAAAGAATAAAAAACTGCTTGTAAATTCAATTTTAATGAGAGAAATTTAAAAGAAGAAGAAAGTGGTGAATCTTTGCGTGAAAGCAAATTATTCAAATTAAGTTTGAACTTTTCAAACTTGTAATGTGTTCCTTATTTCATTCTAAAGTTTTGGCCAGTTGAAGGACTCTGCAGTCTTTTGCGTTTAGCTTGAGTTCTCTTCTCTGATTTTATTCCATTACAAACCCTACTTAACTAACGGCTTGCTATCCAACTTAAATTTTCATTTCTAATCAATGCATCTTCCCATTAGCATCTTACAGTCTCTCCCCCCTTAACTCTTACCATAAAGAAGACCAATTGCAAGCGTATGACATGATCTTCGTTCAACTTTACCTAAAATTATTTAGCCAAGACGGTGAATACATACCGCGTAATTGGAAATGTTCATTGAAATACCATTGAATAAGAAAACTGTTCTCGTTGTTTTTTTTTGGTTTTTGCATATTGTCCCAATTTTCTCAATTATAGACGCGTCTGCGAACTTATCACAATCTTGGAGGTTGTGAAACTTGACATGTGAACATTATTATCTGTCATATATCAGGTTCCTGTCTACATCTGTGTACTCGATCTTAACAAGAAGTGCTTTAGGGGTCAGGTCCTTTGGGTGTGAGATAAAATCTTTCAACACACACATATGCACAATCGGTATTTCTTTAAATATATGCACTCGTCGTCAGTGCGAGCTTACGAGCATATTTAGCTATACCTGCCCTCTTTTGCCTGACTCCGTCTCATCTTCTTATCAATTAAAAATTAATATGCTTTGCATAATACTGAGGGTGCAAATGATCGCGCGCGAAGTCGAACTGTCGCCTACACTCTAGTAATTTATCACTAATCTGAGGCAATACTAGATGTCAGAGTATTCGATAGAGGAAAGCTCAAGTCTACTATAGTTCAAAATACTAACTTCTCATATTTATATATATATATATATATATATATATATATATAAATATTTATTGAGGTCGTTAAAATTTAAGAATTTTGAAATTAATTAAAACAATTTTTTGAAACAATCAAATAAATTGAAAAAACAAAAAGAAAAGGAAAAAAAATTGATTTAAAATAAAAATAAATTAAATGAATTGTTGTTCATTTTAGTTAAAAAAATTTTTATACAATTAATTTCTTTTTTTTTTTTTTGAATTTTTTGCTTTGAATTTTTTCTTTAAAAGATTATTCATAACTTGAATACTTATTTATTTTCATAGGGGACACATTTATTACGTGCATAAAATACATCAATAATATTAATTTAAGAAAACATTGCACTAAAGTTCAAGCTCTGCGTTATTAATGAATATTTTGTTAGCAGCGTTCCGATAATTTCAAAATAGGTCTTCAAAGCGAGTTTGACTCCTGTTAATCCTATATTTTAATAATTTCATTTAGCACCAATTTCAATAATATATGTAAATGATTTATATGAATGCAATTACACAACAGCTTCGCGAACGAGATCTGTCGAAAGGAAAAAAGAAAAGAAGAAATGCTAAGAAATTTCCCGTACCCCGAATAAGTTGCATTCGTTTTTACACTCTACATCTCATGTGGTAGAGGGTATACGTACGTACATAGGTAACACGCAAAAGGGCCATAATTGTGAGCGATGCAGGATCATCTTCTGAATCGACCTAAGCCAGTCTGTCCATGTGTCTGTCTGATATCTGTTCATGTAAATTTGTGTTCAAACTACTCGTCACAATTTCTGACATATTTTGAAGGTACACTTACAACTTTTGACACAAGGACCGCTGCCCATATAAAACCATATTTTGAAAAGTCGTTGTACGGACAAGAATTGAAAAATTTCAAAACTTATAGGCAAATCCCATTTCGTAGTAATATCATTAAAAATTTGGATTGGCTGGAGCAATTTTTGAACCCCTATCAGATAATCCTTCCTACGAGAAGGAAATTTTTTATACGCTAAGAAGTTCTAAATTTTAATATTTCGTAGCGAAAATTGATTTATAATATAATAACCAGAAATTAGTTTTACCGAATTCGGATCAAGTAAGTGCATTTTTTTGGCCACCGGCGCATATAAGGTTTCTTAGGAAACGTAAAGCCATTTATGCCAAAAAGCCTAATTGTTAATGTTTTACGATGAAAACTTCACATAAAAATTATGTGGACCAAATTTGAATGACATGGGACTATTTTTTAGACCACACCTTATATAAAATTTCTCATAAGTAGCACTTGCTTGCTTGACTTTTCTTCTTTATTTTTGCTACGGATAGATTTTAATGGAAAATCGCTCTCGAATACACTTACAATGACAATGTCTTACGAATATCACGATCTTATCAGATAACGTTTAAACAGAGCCAAGAAACCGCGACGAAAATGTATTCTTTTCTTTTTCTAATTTTCTTTCAATTTCTGATCGGAATCGATTAAATCCTTGAAAAAAAAAAAAATTTTTAAAACGCACTACACCTATTACGCACATACGGTTATCAAATATAAATTATATACATTTTTGTTAAATTATTTCAAAGTAAGATTCTTTACCGAGCTTGATCGAAAATGCTTTCATAATAATAGAACATATACATGTAACACTTAGGATAAAAAACATGATACTAAAACATCAAGTTATGTAGACAAAAAGATTTTCACATATATCGGAAAAAAAAAAATTAAATGAATTTGAGCCAATATTATAAAAGAATTGCTATTGATTAACCCTTAGACAAAGATAACAATGCAAACGGGGGACTTTAAAGGACGGCAGCGACGCAAAAGAATGCATTCTACGAAAAAGCAATCTTTTGCATTCATTGCTTGAGCATGAAGAGGTATGTTAAATGATTGTTGATTGATGTGAGAATTTTAATAAAAAATATTTGTTTATATATGCGTTTATGTTTATGTTTATGTTATGTATATATACATATATATATATATATATATATATATATATATAGACACTTAAAGAACTTCGTATAAACTGAAGAAAAAAAAGAAAAGAGTTGCAGAGAGAATTGAAAGATAAACAGATTTTAGGGGGAAATGATCGATTGTTATTTAGTTACAGTTAGTGTCTGGCCAATCTACAGGTGGTGTGCACTTGGATAAGGTTTTTTTTTTTTGTAAAGTTTCAGAAAATGTACTCGTATCGAGAGCTCACTGAGAGGCCTTTCGTATCTGAATGTATGTGTATGTGTGTGCGTGCGTGCGTGTGTTTGTGTGTTTATATCTATATATATTTGTATATATGTACGTACGTACGTACGTACGTACGTGTGTGTGTGTGTGTGTGTGTGTGTGTGTGTGGATCTGTGCGTATGTGTGTATGTAGGTGTGAGTGGGTGTGGGTGTGCATGGTTTTAGATGAACATGAATGAAAATGAGTGAATGCGTGAAAGAAACGAAAAAATCAACATATTAACCATAACATAACGCATAACGTACAAAACTAAAGATATAAGAAAAAAAAAAAAATGAAATAAAACTAACAAAAATGGGGGTCACACAAACAACGTACATACATACATACACACATATACACACATAATAATAATAGAAGTGGGAAAAAAAACATGGACACATAGTACAAAACACAAAAAAAAAATTTATTTATTTTTTTTTAACTTTTTTTTTTTTTTTTTTTTTATTTAGACATCGAAAAAGAACAACAGAAAAACGTATTAGTTGATTAACGTTTCTTTTTTTTTTTTTCTTAATTTATTAGTAATTACTTAGAGGGAGATATAGAGACATAGAGAGACAGAGAGAGAGGAACAGATTGAGACGGTCAGTGTGTATGAGGAAGTGAACACGAAATTCTCTCATGAAGTTGTCTAAAGCAATGAATCGCTTTAGCTGTCTCTGTGCTTTTGCTTTCTTTACTGTACGAAAAACGTCCTGGTCCTGCTTATCATTTATCGTAAGTAATGAGACGAGTAAAAAAACAACAACAAAAACATAAAAAAAGAGAGAGAGAGAGAGAGAGAGAGAGAGAGAGAAAGAGCGCAACAAAGTGTTGGGGTTAATCAATTTGTTTGATTAGTTGGAATTTTTTTTATATTACTTTTCTTTTCCATTTTTCTTTTTTTTTTTTTCTTTTTTTTTTTTAATTTTCTGTTCTTTTCTTTTTGTTTGTTTTTATCAGTTTCTTTAAAACTTCTCTTCTTTGATGCTGTTAGTTATCATTAGTTAGTTTCAGTTTTTCTTTTTTTTTTTGTTTTCTCTTTTTCTTTTTTTTGTTATTTTTGTTTTTTTTCTTTAGTTTCTTTAATTCTTTGATTGCTTTATTTTAAAACAATATGTGGATACCACGTGTAAGTTCAGCACCTGTCCTGAGGATGAGGTTTGCAGATAAGAATTTACGTCCGTCTCGATCATACAGCTTCTCAGTGAATCAGGTATAAACATGCCTTGAATGCAAGGCTTTCTTAGTGCTATCCTCACGATCGATTTGTTTGATTGATTTTCCTCTCAGTTAATGGCAGATTTTTGGTTTCTTTATTATCTTTTTTTTTTCTTTTTTGCTTTTTTCTTTTAAGAGATTTTGTGCGTTTTCGAAGGAAAATTGTTTTCGCCTTAGAACTACGAAGTGTTGAAGAAAATCAGCTGAAAACCAAAAAAAATTAATTATTAATGAAAATTTATAACAAAGAAAAAAAAGGAAAAATCGTATTTTTAACATATGAGATGATTCTGATCGGACGGACATAAATGATTTGTGTAAAAAGTTTCCGGAATTGCTAAAACGCTAATTAAAATTTCTACTCGTCCGCTTCAAAGTATGTCTTAACCCTTGCCACCACAACTAAGCGATCTATTCAACATTTTCATAGATTGATTGCAACATGAATCTCTCAATTATAATCTCAATGAATTTTTGCCAACTCTTCAATTAACTTCAAATCTTAAATTTCGAAACGGTAACAAATATGACCATGTAAGCATGTGGAATGAGTAGGGAACTTCAAATGCCTGCAAATTGTGAACTTTCCGAAATTAATTACATAACCGAATAGGCATAGGATAGCGACTAGCAACTCAATCGCCGCACGTTCAAATCTCCAGTGCAGTAGAATTTTCGGTACCGGCGAGCATGCGATCTAAGTTAGCTTTATTCCATAAATAATAAATAAAAATACATAATTGCATAGCGACAAGAGCGGTATCCATATTTTTGGTGGGAATCCACAAGAAATATCCTAAATTTCATACGACAAAGTTTTCCCTGAATACTTTATACCCGTAATATGACATAAATGAATTATGTGCAGGCTTTCTACAACGTTTTCAGCGCTTCGTTAACCAGAAAGCGATTTCAAAGGCAACAACTGAAGCAAATTCCGCCTTGAGTCAAATTATCAGAAAAAAAAAATAAATAAATAGATTGGAAAATATCTAGAAATGCGACCAATTTGAAGCAATGGCGTTACTCAATGTTATCAGAAACCTTTTTCCGGTTGATTTTGAGCGTTGTAAATATGATATGACGATAAACTCAAATCAACGTGTTAGGATTCGTGCGTTGTCACCATTGCAGGTCCAAGGGAAACGCTAAAGCGTAGTTTTAAACATCTGACTTTGGATATGTATATGATCAACAAAGGTACTCTTAAAGTTGAAAAGTAGTTTGACTCAAGGAAGGAATTAGCTACTGTTCGTACGGTATGCAGTCATATTGAATATTTAATCAAACGCGTGCCGCGTACGCCCATTTCCCCATAAACTGTGGCACCTCTGAAACTAATTCCATTATTGAAATTCGTAACGTTTTTGGGTGAAAAATACATTCGTCGCGTTCAAATGGTTCCTGATGTAACTCTACGGCTTAAATAGATGAACTTATCGTTGAGGGTAATGAAAATTGAAGCTGTCTTCAGGTCAGCAGCTTTAATTCAACAATCCACAACAGTTAAAGGCAAAGAGATTCAAAAGTTCTTGGATGATTTATACTTTTCCAAGAAAACTACTGTAGTAAAAGAAGAAATGTAAAGTGTTCTTCTTCATTAATTACTAGGTGACATTTGATGAATTTGATATAGCTCCGCATTGCTGACACGTTATAATCAAAAATATTCTCACGTCTTAACATTTATGGTACTGTATGGAGTGAAGCTAGCTTTCGATGATTGTTGCAAGTTTTCCTTTTAAAATTTCTTCCTGATTCCTGGTCACGAAAATGGTTGGCAATTTTTCGGAGGAGTAAAACTAGAAAAATCCATATCACCCCCCATCTCACATATATATACCAAAGTCGCTACATTTATTACTGGAGCAATAAGCGCACTATGCGATAAAGGGAGATGACACGTGGCATCTGCGTTCTTGCAATTCCAAATCCATACAATACAGTGATCCTAAATGTGAGACAATTAATTATCACGCGTTTCTAAACTAAGGTAAAAGAACGAAAGGATTTAGGTACCTTACGGCCCAGATATATGTTAAATGCTTCCCAAAGTGCAAACAATTTTTTTACTTATGTTGAGTGTATGAGTATAAATCTACTAGAGGGGCATTTTTTTTATTGTGGTATTGAGTCACTGCGTGAGTTCATACCAATGATCCTACCATACTTGAAATTCTCATATAGCACGAAACTGCTTTAGTAATAAAACTGATAATTGCCCTGCATTAGTATCAGTCAATTGAATCAACCGGCAGACTTCGAATTCCAAGGGACAAATTTTCTATATTTCCGTAAAACTGCAAGGGAAATCCGTTCGTGCTTGATTAAATATCAAATCACCATTTGGTAAGGTCGAACGCATTGAACGTGTTTTGGACTCTTTGCAAAAATTTAATAAGGATATCAAGCAAGAAATCCAAAGAAGTGACCCTACGACGCTGATTGCTTAACGCAAATTTGTTCACAATTGAAAACTATAATTCCTATATTTTTTCGACACATTTTTTATACCAAAAATATTATAAGAAAATGCGGAGATCATTAAATCCGCAAAGCCTTTCGATTTCATAAAAGCTTTTATCCGAATACTTTCAACTTTTAGATAATGAGTCTCTTCGGTGGCAAATCGCAGCAATTTAACACAATGCGTGTGGCTTGCGAATCGAAACTTTTTCATCTTATCTTTTATTCATATAATGGGAGATCAAAGGTATCTACTATTACAACTATTGCATACAGAATTCTGGGAATTTTGCATCTCAGCTGAACTCCTGATCTGAATTAAATAATAAGCTGAGTAAATATGTCAAATAAAAATACACATTGGCGAGCGAAAAAAATCCAATGAATATAGTTTTCTGTGCTTGATTGAATGCGATAATCTTGTGCAATTTGCGACTCAAATGAAAATTACGAGTACGGCAAAGCAAACGGGAAAAATTTGAACTACGAACGTCGTTTGTGCTTTCACGCAGGGTCCTTGCCTATTAAATCAAAAAATTTCTTCAAAAACGGGAGAGAGAGAGACTTGCGCTGATACTCAACTCTTCGTTACGCAAAGTAATGCAATGTAACGAAAACGTGAACTGAATACCGTATACGTTAATCATACGTAAACTCTGAATTTATCGCTGACTGTGCCTGATGGAGAATCCTAGAGCATCTATTTCTGCACTTTCGGCTAAGCTCAGCATATATATATATATATATATATATATATATAAACTAAAATACTTCACTAAGTTCAGAAAGGAGAGCCGCAACTTGCTAACTGATGAGCAAAAGAGCAAGAGCAAGCCAATGATGCTCAATCCATTTTTGACAAATGTCAGCAGAAATTGCGTCTATTGCAGTTTTCTGATCAGATGTCATAGCAAATTGAACGTCAAACCCTAAAAGCTTACGGCAATTGCGTTCTGAAATAAAAATTGTGCCATGCACATTGATTATCTGAAGCCGCATTATCCCACTATTTGAAAGCACAATATAAGCTATGTTGCTATTGTTAGTGCCAAGATTTCGATTAGAAAGCATCGTCAGAGTAAATATGCATTGCTTGACTTTAAGTAGTTGAGGATTGAAATGTTGAAAAATATTTTGCTCCAAAATATTCAGATTGGTTCTCTTGGAAGGATGTTGACATGTCGAGGACATGCACAACTGTATTCAAATTATTGTAAAAGAAAAGAAAGTCATTTGAAAAGCATCGAGAAAATAAAATCCATTCACTTTTCACACAGGCACTCCGTCGTTCAGTATCTATAAAACTAACAAAAATATTGATCGTTAACTACAATCTGAAAATTTGCGTAGACTTCTTAAGCAAGCAATAGGTTCTCTGAGAAGGTTATCTCTCGTATTTTACTAGCTGTAGTTAATTTTATTTTGCGACTCCGATAGAGTCCGTTTTAATTACAGAGTGCATTTAAGATGCATGATGGCATTTGCGATAAATTCCCCAAAAGAAGCAACATATCCTTTGCGTAGAGGAGCTGATAGGGTACATCGGAAATTGAAATGGTAAATGTTCAGAGTTGGTTATGGAAATGGTTAGCGAAATATCATTCGGTAAATTTCAGTTTCAAATAAAATTTTTACATCCGCGTTGCAATGACATTTTGTGATTCATTTGAAAATATAACCCCCAGCTAACCCTTCTTTTAATTGCAAAGAAATCCAACAACCAGCATTCGGCTGCTGACGAGACACCAAGCGTCTTCAAATTCTACTTCCCCGCCTGTCTATTAGTAACCACAATGCATTAAGTGAAAACAAGTAATACAAGGTGGAAGGAAGCAAGATTTCTTTGCGGAAATTTTATTCCCAAGTCAAGTTAATCAGGCGTAAACTCAACTTCGTTTAAGCAAGTGTTCGCGAAAGCTTGATTAGTCGAGTTAGGCGTAGACGCATCTTTAAGCATTCGATCTTTAAACATTAGGAGATAGAAATCCAATAAGCAAGACATTGATGAGAGTAGCGTTTTTGACTGAGCAAAGGGTGCCATCACATCGATTTGTTGTCCCAAGTTCTCGTCGTTGTGATGTACTGCAAGCAACTCCACAGGCCAAAGAGAGAGAGAGAGAGAGAGAGAGAGAGAGAGAGAAGTCCGAAAGGAAAACTGATTAAAAGGGTCTTGTGTGGCCATAAGAAATTCTTTACCTTCGATAAGATATGCTGAGGCATTTAATTTCAAGGATCGTTTACAAAATTGAAAGTAAACTCACCGGTTCCCTCTTCGTTTGCACTTTACGAACACGAAACTTGCCATGATTTACGTGTAGTTACGTGAAATGCCCCAGCGTCTGGGCCATATGCTAAAAATAACTAACCGAATAAAGGGTATGGCTGAGGCTGTTGACGACTAGAATTTCAAATTTATTTTCGATATTGAATATTGTTTTTTTTGTTTTCTTATGCATTATTATTATTATTATTATTATTATTATGATTTACCTTAAAACAACCAGATGTAATAACAATGATTGAACTAAAAATCTTAGTAAGCTTAATGCGTTGTTTGCATGTCTGTCTGCCAGTTTATATGGTATCACTGTGTACTCTCTGTGATGTCGGCTTTTTGTTGCAAATTATTTTGCTTGTATTGCGCGTAATCCACATTATGTGCTGAATGTTTTTTAATATATATAACAACAACAATAATGTAACAACACTTTATTTATCATCATCATCATCAACATCATCTCATTATTATCTTGTGCATCACCATCATCGTAATTATTATTTTCAACATTGTTGCTGTATATATATATATATATATATATATATCTATAGAAATATATAAATATATATATATATGCGTATATATATATATATATATATATTTTGGATATTACTGTTGGCTTTCTTTTTTTGTTTTTTTTGTTTTTCTTGTTGTTTTTATTGTTATTGTTTACCGTGCTGTATATAAAATATTGATGTTTTTCTCCTTCTCCCGTTTAGCATAAATATGGAAAAAATGTGGTTTTTAGGAACTTAATGTATATGAAACATATTGTTATTGCTGCTGTTCTTGTTCTTGCTCTTGTTTTTCTTTTTTATTATTTTTATATATTATTATTATTATTATTATTATTGTCCGTCTTTTGGTTTAATTTATATATATATGTATATATAGATATATATGTGTATATATATATATATATATATATATGCATATATATATATATATATCTATAAATATATATATATGTATTTATATGTATACATATATATTATTAATATAAAAGAAACAAATAATTGATATTATTCGAAATTTTTTAGGCTTTCAATAAAGTCTTCGTAATATAATGAAATTCTATTAAATCAAACATTCCGTAGAGAAACTGTAAAGAAAAGAAAGCGAAAAAGAAAACCTCATAAACAACAATGAAGTTTTATTAAATCAAATTTTCAGATTTGCTTGTCTTCCTTCATTTTTCCTTGTACTTTTTCGTTTTTCTTTTTTTTTTTCTTTTTTTTTTCGTTTTTTACTATTCATTCTATTTTGCTCTTGTTAAACGAGTTTATGTTCATCATACGCTGTGTAGTCTATTAAGTATTTTATTTTTCAATTCCTTTTTTTTTTGATAGTAACTCTCTTCGTTACTCATTTTATTGTCTAACGGATGCATGTTCTGACTAAGTAACGGTTTTGTTGTTATTATTGTTGTTATTACTTAGTTGTAATAAAGTTTAAAGCTTTTTCTTCTCATTTTGTGATGCTTTCGTAGTTTTTTTTTTTTTTTCTTTTTTGCTATTCTTACATATATATATAGAGACACACACACGCACAAGCATATATCTGCACAAAAATGGAAATCAGTTACAACAATTTTGCAAGTAAGAAAAGTACATATACTGTTATGTAGATGTTATTGTGAAATATCTTATATTTATTTAAGTTATTGTATCCATCGTTGACATATAAAAATGTACATAGAATATTATCATTGCACGTTTGACGACCAAAAACGTTTGAAACTTTCAATTCATTCACCTATCCCTGTATATTCGGCCTTTCGTTTATCTTTATTCATTTATTGCACCTCCCAACTCAAATTCTGATTAGCCAATATTGAAGTTACGCCCCATTCTGTAATTGCCAAATTGTCGTTGATCGATCGCAGTAAAAAATTTCACAGTAGAAATTTCGACAAGAATATTATCTTTGATCCATCATGTTGTTAACGGCATTCTCTACGTAAAAGAACCATAAGATCAGAGACATTTCCTCGTTTTCGAAACCTCGCTGTGGTCCATACTGTAACTGGAGCAAAAATTTAAATCTTAGAAAAGGAAAAAACCAAAAAAAAAAAAAATCGCTTAATCTACTTATCTATCCCTGTTACAATATCTATTATCTGAGAGATTTTTTAAAAAAATATTGATTTTGTGCGAGACGTAACTTTAAAGGGAAGTCTGAAATTTTCGATCAAAAAGAAAAAAATGGGTTAGTCTTCTCTTAAAGTTAAGTCAACGAAAATTTCATACATATCGCAATCGATGATGCCCTTCTAACGATATCGTAATAAACATGGATTGCATCGCGTAAGCATCGCGTTCAAAGCCTTGGAAAGTGTTGTAGACAATATTTGAGTATTTAGTGCATTATCAGCGCTATGATGCTAATCTTCCATACTGCAAATTTGAACAATGTTATCGTAGTCGAGGTTTTTATCATTGTTTGCAGAATAGACGGAAATGAAAATCTCAAAACCATCTTGTCGGCTAAGTCTTCGCATTTGGTATGAGATAAGGATTAATTATGTATTAACGAATTACTTCCAAGGCACTCAAGACTAATAGTCATATATTTGCTCGATCTTTTAATGCCCTGTGGGTCCATTCAGCTTAAATCCGTTTTAAACTCCAGCTTATTTTGCTAAATTTCTCATAAAACTTTTTTGATGACCAATTTATATATATATATATATATATATATATATATGTATAGATTTAAGGGAAAGGATTAAAAGTTAGCTTAAGGTTAGAATTTTTCAATGTCATTAAAAGTAATCTTTGATTATGCGTTAGAGCAAAGATCCTTTAACGCTATACATTTGCATTGCAGACATAAACAAAATAAGTTAAAACGGTTTAGGTGAGCAAAGCCATTTTCTAAATACCCTACATCCCCTCACTTCACAACGATCAACGTCAAGATGAGACATTAAATGAGGACTAGTGGTAAAAATGGCTTCGTTCTTGAAAGAAAAGATGCATGGATGGATCGATGTAAGAAGAAGAAGAGGAAGAATACAAAGATGATTTTGATAAATGTAGACCTGCAAGTTGAACACAAAAAAAAAAAAAAAAGGAACAGACCGACAAATTGGCTTAAAAATTGGGTCTAATTTAACTCGTACGCAAAGTTAATGCGTCTTCTGCCACAAAGTGTATAGCGAACGTGATAGCACCTCACAGGTACTTGTCTTTTATAACAGTATTTGTTTATTAACGCTTCCACCAATTCAACTGCGAACAACCGAGAGGTCAGTTGAAGGCTTTAGACTAAATTATGATGCCACCGTTCCGATAATGGGATGCGGACAAATTGATTAAATTTCGTCTTATATAAGAAAATAGTTTGATGACAAGCGTAGTTCGAGTTCATAAAATTTTATTTCACAAAAGAATCCACAAAGGTAGGTTAATCAATTCCGCTCCTTATCCTAATCAATAGTGTATATGTCTACCTAACGGGAAGTCTCTATTGGATAAGTTGCGAGTAAAGAGACTAACATTAGATTTTTTAGCGCGGACTACCGCTTAAATTATGATAATTTTAATGCATTTTCTATTTACTTTGATTAGGCTGATCAAGAGTTCGAGTTGCGGTTCTAGTTTCTCTGGAGGATGATTTTTGTTTTGTTTATCGTTTGAATTTTTGTACAATCAAAGAAACCAAATAAAATTTTAAAAAACTTTGATTGAAAGAAATTCACAAAATCTCCGATTTTTATTTGCATTTATTTATCCATCTAAGTGCGTGTAAGATATAATGTCAGCTAGAATAATAGCTTAAGTCCTGTACGAGGAAACTTCCATAGATATCTTGTTACTGTAATGTTTCAAGCGGAAAAAGCATCAAAAAGGTCATCTTAGCAGCCATTGCTATGAAACTAACTTACTGTTTAGCGCCCAAGATTTAAAGTTAATTCCGATTCTTTTTCTTCTTCTAAGTTTATGTGAATAAAATTTAATGCTGAGAATTCGTGCTTTTTATATCTAGACAATTGACTCTAAAATAAAAGATCCGAACTCGATTTCTGAATAGAGTCTATTTAATTTCATAGAACCGAACCTGTGGTCCGGGGATTTAGTCATCCCGCTGTAAGCCCAAAAAATCGAGTGCTTTTCCCTACGAACTAACAACAAAATGGTGTATGTTATTGATCTTAGATCCCCTTTTAAGCTACTAATGAGATCTTCGGCTAATAGCATTTACATAACGTTTCTAATCATTATACCCAGCGCTTTAGTATAGCAAAACAAATAGCTAAAATACACAGAGATATTTACATATGTATTTCGTTAAGTGCGAACGTAAAAGTTAAACAATTGAGGGATAGAATGGCTTTTTCACTTGCTTTTCAAAATATTTGTACCGGTATGTAAATTAAACCTGAAAGTCGCAATTTTTTACACAGGGTTTTAAAACAACTGAAAATTTTACACCGATTCTATATGTAGCGTATCGGATCTTTTAACCGCATCCTTTCGTTGAAAGTTGTTTAATCATTATATAGATAAATTTTTCCTACTGAGACTGCTAGAGACGAACCGAGAACATTCTTTGTTTTTGACCGGACTAATCGAAATAATTCTCATGACGTTTTAGAATTTTAAGAACACTTCAATTAATTATAGACGACAAAATTGCTCTCACAATATATCTAAGACATATAATGTCATTGTTAAGGCTTGGTAATTCCCTAGAGAGGCCTCCTAAATTTATTATAAAATTTTTGCGACCATAAGACACACCTTTTTACATAAAAAACTCGACTTAAAGCTAGGATGCATCTTATGGTCTAAAGACAATATTAAATACAAGTCCTTGCACTAATTTTCACTACCGGAAGACTGTATTAGTTAAAGAAAACAAAAGAAAAATAATTACTATAAGAGATTGCGTTAGCCGTCGTACCCGCAGATCTTCGCAACAATTTCTAAATGTTTTACAAATTTTACAGATGCGAACGGGAATAAGAAAATCAATAACACTTTTTTAAAATTTAGAGTTTAACGAAAAATTTTCAAGATATTCTGAATATGAGCATAAAGTTAGCTAAGAAGTAATGAGTAACTAACATCCTATAAATAAAACGGAGAATAAGGCATTTTTTTGCTAGAGAAAATCAACAATTGCTTATTCTTAGTCAATAGGAAACGTGACAATAATGGCTAATAGGCACCTATGCCGGGAGTTAAGACGAAAGAAGAGCTAAGCATTAGATTTTAGGAATCAAAACTTTCCAGACCGTTGGGTAAAGTGCTCAAACAATTCAAAATGCTCTCTCTCTCTCTCTCTCTGTGTGTGTGTGTCTCTCCCTCTCTCTCTCTCTCTCTCTCTCTTCTAAATTACTGCGCCAATCGATTTTGTGTGGCCTTCTCTCGCGAGGAGTCTTGTCACCATGCCCTAAGAGCCGGTTAATCCACACACTTGTCCAACAGCTTGCCCGCTTTTAACTGAAACTCTCAAGGGGAAAAAAATCCGATGAGAAATTCAACGCAGACATCTTCTGTTTCAATATATCGAACGGATGAGTTAAAATGATCACACGATTGAATCATGGAAAACCGCTTACGATGCCCGTAAATTTGAAATTTTTTGTTTTTCTCAATAATCGGGCATATTTCGCGCTTCGCAACTTCCCCCGATATCGTTAATAGCTGCATTTCCCTTTGCATGCGACGTAGCAATAATTTCTTATTTACTTTTACTTCAAAAGTATTGTAAGAAGAAATTCATTTAAAGCATTTATGTAAAAATATATTGCGTATATTCTTATGTTTCTGGCGGAATACGAAGTCAGTATTGAAAGGATGACTAAGGCGTTTGGCGCCATTTATTAAGAGGAGGCAATTTTGATTAAAGTCATAAAAATGAAAAAACTGTGCAGTAAATGTACGGTCGTCGATAACTAATCCAGTGTAGTGCTGGTGACATCATCATGCTGAAGAGTCCGCTCCATTTTCGTTTCGATTTCGTTTCAGTTGTTCTGCGGAGCTTTGTCTGGTAGTAGATTCGTTTTAATACCTTCGCAGGAAAAAATCAAGGTTTCACAAACGCTCGCAAGCTAAAAAGCAGAGAAACCGATAAGCAATAATTTCTATATCTGATATTGACAGTCATAAGTTACGTGAAATTTTGCACAGACATTATAAGAAAATAAATGTCTTCGAAGATCGAAAAAGGTACAAATGCAATGTAATTTGCTTTCTTATTACCGAAAAGGTAAAAAAATTTTGAAAATTCATTGTGAAAAGAAATTGACCGCTAATCTCCACTTAGGCTGGCATCGATCTATTCAGACCCTAATAAACTTACAGATATCGAACATAACTTCAACTAATCACCAATTCACTGTTCCAAGATGCTTTGAGCTTGCAATTTACTTAGATTTATAGCACAGGGCTACTCCATAGCAGATATGAATAGAGAATATGCTTTAAAGGAGTATTGCAGTCTTGGATTGTACCAAGAATTGGATCAAACAATTGTTTACAAAGACCGTCCTTGAGCTCAACTTCAGTATGTGATCTTCTTGCTCGCTGTAGTTATTTACAGTACGTTATAAGCAAAAGAAACATTTTCGCATTAATCCATTCAGAGAGAATCTAGAAAAATTATGTTCACGGATACCCTATTGAGCAATCTTTTCATAGCTTGGCCTCATTTTCTTGTTCTTCTGCGATTATATCGTGACATTTGTATCCATTTCTTTTAACATTTCCTTTCAAATAAAGCTACAATTTACAATTTACAACGCAGTAGCATAAAGTGCAACAATATTTGCAAATTACGTCAATGTTTTAACGACGGTTACGATCAGGACGGGGAACTTCATGCGCGATAATCAATGTAATTGCCGCGGTAGGCAAGAATTTAAAGCTATTTAATGTGCTTCTTAATATCCTGCTGGTAGGGAGCACAAGCGGAATCGAATGCAGGGCACTCGGCGACCATATGAAGAAACGAAAAAGATCGTCATGACCCAAGCAAATAAGCTAAATCTGCGGCGTTATCCGCCTCCTTTCCACTTCGCATCATAGAATATTTCATATTTTAAGTTTATAACTGGAAAACTTTTCGCAATTATTGCAGTCCACCTTTAAGCTGACTTACATAAGCTTAAATTTTAGATGAAAAGACCCACGAATGTGGGTCCATCGAGTAGCTCATACCGGCGCCGTTTTTAACTTAAGCTTTTCTTCAACATATCGATACGGATCACTAATACGCAACGCTGGCCGGTTAGATTAGCAACAAATTAGAACAGTTAATATCTGTAATGAGTGGTCGTATTCGGTGCAAATATTCGACCATTAAAAATGAAGATCGCTAGAGCACAAACCTGATGCACAACTTGCTAACAACTTGATTACAAAATATGAATGGTTATGACTACTCCTAAACCATTAAGGAACGATCATAATAACTACAAGTGTGCTCAATATGATTATCAATTTGTTAAGCTATGTCCCGCTGTCCTTGTCATTTGTTACTGGCTAATAGGCGATAGACATATGAAAATGAATTGAATTCAGGGAGAAAATCATGTAAAACTTCAGTTCCATAGTATATCGAAATTTTGCATCCTTGTTACATGGTACGGGAAGTGACCTGAAAAATCTTTGCATACGGATACGCCCACAATTCGTAGAGAATTATTTAATTTGAAGGCAATGTATTCGTACGATTTTCAATCGAGAAGAAGTCTTTATTTTTAATTTGTTTTTGTTTATTTACATACATTTTATTACTTTAATTTACGAAATTTTTCGTATTTTCTTCTTTTTTTTTCTATTCATTTTCGTTACAAGGATTTGTGGTAAAGCATGTGCCTGTCTCGTCACTTTTTTCTGGTTACTAGACACTATGGCACTTGCATGCTACTCTTTTTTTTTGATTTGATTGTAGTTAGTGCGTTTGTCGTTGGTAGTTTTTATGTAAGTATTCTTAAGGAATGAATTATTGAGGAAAATTTTTTAAAATCTTTCTTTTCATATCTTCGATACGAGCAAAAAACAATATTTTGTTACACAATTTTTATTGCGTGGTATTTCCATTTCATTTTCTTTTTTCATCTTTTCTTCTTTTTTCTTTTTTTTTTTTTTTTTTTTTTTTCTTTCTCTTCCTCAGGTTGTTTTTTATTTTGATTTATTTGATTTCGATTTTTCTTTCTTTTACTTTACATTCTCGTTTCATTAGGTTTTTCTATATTATTTCCGCTGGTGTTTTGTGCCGATATTTTCAATTTTCATATATACGTATGAACGTATGTTTCACATGCTGCTGCACATTATATAAAAATAACTTGGGATCTATACTATATACGTATACGAACGTACATATTCACAAATATATATGTATATATATATATATGCATATATATGTATACATAGACTTTATATCAGGAGACATATATGTATTCAGATTCTCCGTCTATATATATAAATTTTTCTACATTTTCACAATCTATGAAAAAGTTTTATTTAAGGCTTTTGCTTTTATTTTTATTTTTTGCTTTCAAGACACTTTTCTACTTAAATTAATTGAAAAGATTTAAAATTTTCTTTACTTTTTAAGGATTCAGAAAATGAAATAAACTTTAAGTTTTCGTTTTGCTTTTAATAAAATATTTAATTTTATTTTATTTTTGTTTTTTTTTTTTTTTTAATTTTTATTTATTATATATTTTATTTATTTATTTTTTTTTTTATAATAATAATTTATTAAATTTATTTTTATTATTAGTGGCAGACAGAAGAGTGTTGAGAATTATAGACCGAAAAGAAAAACACATGAAAAACTTCTGCAAACTGAAAATTTGTCGTTGGCTAAACTTTTACCTCCTCACGAATATTTTCCTGTAACGGCACGGTTAGAGCGTTCGAGGCACTCTCTCTCTCTCTCTCTCTCTCTCTCTCTCTCTCTCTCTCTCCCTTTTTCTCTCTTTCTCGCTTTCTCTCTCTGCTCATCTTGTGCACTCTCTGCATTGTTCTATCGACTTGCTCTGCCTCTTTTGCTTGACTTTCTTTTTCGAAGGAAACAACAAGAGCTCGCTAGCTGTTAGTGTATTCGTATTGTTGTCTGTTTTTATAAATAACTGTTTGGGCATTGCCATCGTTTAGCGAAAAAAGATATAATGTAAACACGTACCTAGTGCCCTGTGCGTTTTTGTAAAATAATATCTTTTGTTTTCACCTCAACAACTGCACACGTTAGCTTTGTCAGAGAGTTATGCCTTTTAGGCGAAGGGAATGGTGCGACAAGACGACCATATATCACTTGATTAAATATGCTGCGCGC
The DNA here is from genome assembly GCF_014805625.2 of Glossina fuscipes. Lineage (NCBI taxonomy): Eukaryota > Metazoa > Arthropoda > Insecta > Diptera > Glossinidae > Glossina > Glossina fuscipes. Next base: position 24,972,709 of record NW_023998414.1, on the reverse strand, counting down.
GCATTTTCTACATTAATAACAACAACAAGAATAATAACAGCAACAATAAATATCAAAAAGCCAACAGAAACCAACAGAAAACCATGCAGAAAGAGAGCATATATCTAACGTCTGCCAAAAACGCATTTTCCATGTGCTGGATTTTTTGTTTGTTTACTTGTATTTTGTTGTTTTGCAAATTTCTTCATGTCTGCGCACTAATCAAAAATATATATATATATATGTATATGTATATAAATATATATATTAAAAAAAAAAATCAAATGTTTTCATAAATTGTTTACGCTCTTTGTTTATTAAAACATAAGCCATAGAGTGCATAAGCGCTATTGCAAGGTCCGCGTTGCCAGAATATTTGACTAATACAAGACAAGAACCATCCCTCAAAGAAATTATAATTCATCTATAGATGTTGGTGCTATTATACGTGGGTTAAATGTCGGTGATCTATATATAGTTCTTCTTCTGTCTTATCGCATAGTTGCAGTCTGCAGTTTTCAACAGCAAATGACCGCCTCTGAACACACCGAGATCCATATGTAGGCATATAGGAAGAGGCTATTGAATCGATCTAAAATGTCCCTCTTAGCAAGAATATTTATATATTACATTACTTTAAGGGCATACTCCTGAGCTTTACCAAGCAAGAGGCTAAGACAGTTTGAGCTTTGGACAACGACAAAAACAAACTCCCCCTAATATTGTTACCTTGCAATCTCTTCACATTCGTGTATCGGCATTCAAACTCTACAAACTTCAACGCGACGACCTACATATTCAAGTTTGATTTCTAGCAATGGATCTGTTCTTCACGGTCTTTGCTTCTGAAATCGAATTAAATAGTAAAAGCCAGCATTTATTGTTACTGGGTTGACTTGGGAGATTTCCTTAACATTATGCAAAAGTCAGTAAATACAAACCTCTATATATTGTTGCTTAAAATGCCCTTTTTTTTTTTTAATTAAGTTCCCGCCGCTGAGTTGCGATTTCTACGATAGCGTAGTTTATTTCTTTTCGTTTTCATTCTTCTCGCGTCCTTGTCCACTCGAATATTGCGAATAAGCTCGCTTCGCGCAACCGACTTTGCCCTCCCCGAATATTATACTTACGATTCTTTACGCTCAAGAGCTCGTCAGTCACCAACTACTTTATAACGTCGGCAATGAAAGCGTCATGAACCTGTTTTAGGCTTTTTACATTTTAAAAATTTCGTTTCCTGAAAGAATATCAAGTGGTTTTCATATTGATTAACCAATATATTACGTAATACTTTGGCGACTATACGTCCTTCGTATGATATAAATAACAAGATACTCTTTGGCTCTTCTATACGATAATAATGATTGGCATTTAAATTCTTCTTATCGAACGAATGGTTCACTCTTGCAAGAACATATAATGCAGTGCGGTTGTAAAAGTTGGCACATTTTTAACCCGGTCTATTAAAACCCGAATATCAAGCGAATATCGAATTCAAAATGTTCAAGAACTCGTCCCAAATATTGCGAAAAAATTGATTGATCAATATTTGAGATCGTGTAAGATCCCCACCTTTATGTCGCATAATTATCTCCTCATGTCAAAGGATAACGTCATCTTTTGCTGACTAAACGTAAAATAATTTTTTTTTGAATTTATTTTCAAAAATTTTGAAAACAATATCCACAACATTGCGGTTTCATTCTTTGCCAGAAAAAAAATATAATAGCTTTCTACGGTGTATTGCGACTGGCGACGGAAAATGGATCTACTTGTCCAGGACACCCATGCACATCGACATCGAAGCGGAATAATCGCGGCCATGAACTTTTGCTGTGCATAGAATGGGAGCGGCAAGGTGTAGTGTATTACGAGCTGCTAAAACCGAATGAAATTGTCACTGACATCAACTGAACCAATTGATCGATGTGGTGTTGCAAAAAAGACCAGCAATAGCGGTTAATAGACACAAAGTCCACATCTTGCATGACAATGTTCGGCCACTCGTAACAAGAGCTGCCAAGGTTCCACAGGTCACAGCCCGAAAGGAAAGTTTGCCAGCAGTCAGCATAGTCACTAGGCATAGAGCGTTTTGATTACCATTTGTTCAAATCGATACAGCATGGCTTGGCTGGCACACGGTTCCGAAATGCTGAAAAACTACGAAAATGTGTCGATGATTGAATGGCCGCCACCCCAATATCGTTCTTTCGACACGGTATTGCCATGTTGCCAGAATGACGGAAAAGAAATGATGCAAATATATATGTGTTGTACCAAGTTTTCTCAATAAATATCTTGTTCAAGTGAAAAACTTACCAAAACACATGCAAGCCTACCTAATATTTTTGAATTCAGGTACCCAAATGAAAGCACAAATCGTATATATGCCAAGTGACAGGTCGCGCGAAACAGTTCATTTTCTGTTTAGATCTTCGTTCCTTGCACTGTCACAGATCACAGATAAGTTCTTTATAAAATTGTTTTAAAAAATTGTGATTGATTTCGATTTTCTTTTTCTCTTCTGTTTTATTATTATTATTATTATTATTATTATTATTATTATAAATTTGGCCATAGAATAAATTCCAAGACTAAAAATCTTAAAGCACTAGCACCTAGCAAGACTTTCGGGTTTATTAAAATCTCTAGCGCACTTGAACCACGACCATTGAAATTGCTGATCGAGATTCTTGCCCTTTCGGCCACTCGGATGGATTTTGTTGAATTTTAATTTATCGAAAAAACTCCAAGATGCTCGCTAGAGAATGTTGGTCGCGAGCAACAGCTTTAAGATTAAAAGTTTCACTACGGTACACATGTTTCTTTGCTTCTAATTTGATCTGGCTCGGCCATAATGATACCTCTCAACGTATAGTTTGGACATCTGCATATAAGAGCTTAGTTGTGCGGTGCCCAATTAGTACATCGATGTAATCGGAAGCGTCCATCAAGCACGGACACCGTCCAATTGCTTTCAATGAATTTTCACACCTCCTAACAGAATTGTATTTAAACTTATTATCATTGTTACATATGTTTGCAACATGTTATTACTTTCGATTCATGATTATTTTCTGAAGTTCATCTTACTTGATGTCTGTCTACTTCATTGCATTGATATTGAGATATATTGAAGACATTTACCTTTGACGGAAGGGCGAACGCTACTAAAAAATGAATGGAACAGTCGTTAAATGAAAAAAAACTCTTTTGATAAAAATTGTGTGTTGATGCGATCACCAAACGAATCTGGAGAAGCATAATTTATGCAAACTATTCGACAATTGAAAAACGAGTCGTTACACGGGATCCAGGATAAAAAAGGCACAAGACACCGTTAATGATTGGACGCTTAAAGTCAAATTCATCTTAAAGTTCCGTAATAATATTAAATAATAATAACTGCTTGTGCCGCACAACTGCTCTTCATTTTTAAACATCCGTCCCATACGTGATTTATACTTGTCTTCTCCTTCCAAGTCATATACAAATTTTCTCTTCTCATGCATAGTGAATGCTTATGAATTTATTCTACACTTATAAAGTACATAACGTGACCATAACTTTTCAAACTATGTACTCAATAAAGAAACACTTTTTGTTAAATTTTTATTTGCTAACCTATAAAATATCTCATCCTACGTGCTCTATTTAACCCTATATAGGACAATCGTACTATGTTAAGAGCATAATTGTGTATTCTGCTGCCACAGAGCCATGTTAATACTTAAATCATCCGAAAAAAAATTTGTTTTTAAATGGACTCAACATTAATTAAAAATGAACAGGGTTTCTTTACTTTTCATCTAATATAACAGAAGAATGTTATCGTCATTGTTGAAATTACAGTGAAACCTTAGCTTGCCTAACCAAACATACGTAACTCATAGTCAATAGAAATAAAACAATCAAAAGTATGAAAGTAAACTATAGATGCTAATGTGTACACATACTAATTTATATATAGTATAGAGGCGATTATTATAGAATGTGGAAAAAAGTAAAACTCCTTCTACAAATTAAAAAAATCATCTCTTTTTACAGCTCTTGTTTATTAGATAAATAAATTAACTTTAGATTTTTTCGCGAATTTGCTCACCTAAAGTTATTTTACATTTGGTTTGATTTGGTTTTCAGTGTACAATATTCTAATCGAAAAACAAAAATAAGTCATTGCGAGAACACCTGAGCCGGATTTTTGTGACTTTAAACAACAACTTAAGTAAAATGTGATATAAATTCTTATTAAGTATATGCGTGTGTGTGTGGGTTAGTATAACGTGATCTATCGGCCATCTGCTTTCCATCTCTTTATCTCTCTTTCTCTCTCGTTCTCTCTCGTTCTCTCTCTTTCTCTCTCGTTCTCTCTCGTTCCCTCTTTCTTTCTTTCTCCCCCTTGGAAATTATTTTCCTCATCTCATCAATGATGGTCCGTCAGTATCGGATATGTAGAGGCGAGCCACTGAAGCCACTGATAAGATGAAATCAATGCGCACTTAATATCATAAGAAAAGGTAAATAAAATTTGCGTACAATTTCTTGGAATTGGAAAGTTCTTTTCTGTTTTTTTATTTATAGGCGTGGTCATTTTTTCCCGTTTTGGTACAAGTGCTAAAGCACCGCCTATAGAACACAAACATCTAATTTTTTCTTCTTTTTGAAAACCAAACATGTTCTCACTTTATCTAATACAGTAGGCGTGTCTTTTCACCGATTTGGCCTATTTTCAGTACCAGTCTGTGCAAAAGAGCTTCCAATGTTTTTACCAAACTTAAAATCGATAGCTTCATTTCTGCGGCCATTACACAGTTGAAGGAATATAAACACTTGGACAAAGTGAGTATACTCCTTGTCCTGGGACGATAGTTATAATAAACCCTTTAGAGTTTAAGTATTCTAAGGTTTTTTTATTTAATTAAGACACTCATGTCATGTTTGGGTCTCAAAGCAAAATTTCTTTACAAAAGGTTCCACTGTAAATAAGTTTCCTATGTAGCATCTACAGCATCGCTCGACCAGATGAATTTGCACGCAACTTAATGTTGATTTACAACTCAGTCCATTAACATCAATCATTTCCCACCGATATATTCAAGTGAACGGTCGATCATTTTGAAACGCTTGACAGGCAATTATTTAATGAAAAGAACAAATAATTCAACATAAAAATAAAAATGTTTATAATGTAAAGTGTGATTGAAATAACGGAAAAGTAAAATTAAAATAATTTTTCATTGAGAAAAATTAAATTAAATAAAATGAAATAAATTACGAACTAAAAAGATTTTTATTCGCTTTGATCCCTTTGTTCGCTTATTCATAGAAACTGGTTCTGAGCTACTTTCACTTAAAATACCCTAAATTTGAAAGCCATCTCTGAATCAAGTTGTAAGTCATTAAAAAAAAAAAAAAAAAAAAAAAAAATTCAGACAATATTTATTTAACCTTTAAAATTAAGCCGGGGACATTTTTTAAAATGTTACTTATATGAGCAGCAAGTAAGAGTTTACAGTTTACGTCTCACTCTGACTTGCAATTTCAAGCGAAATCGAAAGACTTATAGACAGGCGATTGTCTAGTCAATACGGAATTTCATACTAATCGAAATTATATACAAAATTTTTACAATTTTTACAATAAAAAAAGAAATAATAATAATAATAAAAATATATTCTCGGAAGAAAAATGGATTACACGCGAGACAAAAAATATGCTGACAATTATACTAAGGGTTTTCTTTGAAGAAACCATGTGAGAAAAAAAAGTTTAGTGCCCTGTGTGTTAATGCTTATCTCTGAAATTCTTTTTCCCTACGCCACTTGCGGTATATGGATATATTGAATTTGTGCAGATAGATGCAACGGCCATAAAAACTTTTATCATAGCTTTACTATAAGCTTGTTACTCTGTTTGTCCGTCCTCTATTCTTATGTTCAACCTACAGCACACCATTCTTCAGGTAATATTGATAAAATTTGATACACTGACTGGTTTTGGCTCAAGGACGAAAATCTCTTCAGTTTGACAGCATATAACGCTTTATTTCAAACTTCGTAATACGAATAACTGTGAGGCGGCGTAGGATATTTAATGATGGGCATTTTGTCACTATACTGTGTGGTGTGTCATGTGGGCGTCGATTAAGCCATCGCGACATTTTTCGATTCAAAACTTCAGCTCCGCCAACTTTTTCGATAGGCAAACTCTATACCTTGCAAGCGTTATTACTTACAATAGACTTGGGCTCTTAAGATTTTTTGGATTCAATTTAGTGACCAAGTGAATCGTCCAAGAGCGTTTTGATTTACAATCTTATCTTCCATCTCTGCAATCACAAGCACAGATGTGAGCGCGACTAAGTCCGATGAAAGGAAAATTCGTAGCGTTTTTCCTTCAAAATCTAAACACGATGTTCTTATAGCTTAATGTAGGTGATAATGATTCTAATGTAGGTGTAATAGATTCTAATCGATAACCTTTTGCAATTTTTCTGTTAAAGCCATTTTGTGATCGGTAAGTGATTTTGGCAGACGTCTTTACAAAACAGCTTTCACAACACAACTCAGAGAGTTCTCTGCAGAGCGGTGCAACAACTTGTGATCAGATGAGGATGGATACGTGAGCATTTCGCAGTCAAGGTCCTTCACCTTTAGCCGAGTCTTTAAATATACATGCGATCTGGCGTCCATCTAGTATAAGAAGACAACGCTTCCGCTGTAATAAGTGATAAGAGTAAAGAGTGCAGTCACTCGTTTCGTCAGGTCCCCTGTGAACACCTTCCACCTCGCGAAACGTAAAGCTTTACTTCACATGGCGTCAATGCAAGCTTTATCGCCGTTTGTACCGCGATCTTTTCCGCATCTTATTCTCTAATGGCGGTCGATAGGTCGGTTACTGTTACCAACGTTACGCTATTCTAAAACTATCTATTGTGAAGAACATTAGATAGTTTTTCCCTTATCTCTTATATATAGAACTCAGATATTTCTTATGTCGTCGATGATAAAGACAACAATAACATGAATGTCATTGAGGTATCTGCGAGGTAAATGTGACTGAACAGTGAACAGCAGCGACTTTAAACTGTAAACAATTGAAGTCAAATTGAAGCCTTTTACCAACTATTGTCTGGTATCGGGGTCCCAAATTCCCAGAGAAGAATCCAAATTACAACTGTGTTCGTGCCGAATGACTAGGGAAGAGTTCTTCACATCATATTTCAGGGTTTTATAGTTTTTATTTATACTCTATGCATAATCCAATAGACAGAAAAGCTTTTGGAAATATTATCAGACGATTGATTGGTCGATACTGAAGTTACGAGAAACGTAGATCAATTAAATCAATCGAAATCGTTAATTTATGGATATCAGTAATAATTGCCGATCGAAATGAGAATCATTTTGACGATCAAATTTTTGAAACTGATCCTGATCCTGATCCTGAAATCTCTCACGCAAAACGCCCAACTTTTTACGCGTTCGCACAGCGAAATGCATTGCGAAGCCCAATTTTTTTCCTGCTTCTTTTGCATATCCAAAATCTAATTAAGCTTTGCCTACATCAGGAATATCAAATGCGAATGTGTTCTTAAAATGTCGTCAATTCCGGCCAATAGATGAACGAGCGTATAAAGCATTTTACGGGATATGTTGGAAATTCACTATGAAATGTTGAATAGAAGAGAAACGTCATTGCTCAGCTTCTTAATGATGCAACAGGTATTTGTATAATTGTACTTGTATTCTCCATAAATCGAAGATTCTAGGACGACTTGTTCAGCTTCTAAGAGATGCAATTATGCATATGTTTAACTACAACTTGGATTATTAAATTATTCATGTTTGAATATGTGTGCGACTATAGCATGTCAAATGCAAAGGAAAAACAATAATAAAAATCGGTAAACATTACAACTAACAAGAGATGGTCATAAAGTGGATTAAGATGAGAGTATAACATAACTGGAATTCAACACGAACTGATTACCAGCCTCTGTTCATATTTGCCTAAAATAATGAGGATTGTAAAATATGCCCTGAGAGACCTAACTTTCTTTTCTTTTTACCTGTTGCGTACACACTTTTTGCCTACAGTTATCCAATAATAATCGATTAACTGCCAACATTTTGTACGCCTTTGTATTCATTCCAAAGAGGCATAAAATATAAATAAAGTTCATTAACATAAACACATTCATGACTAAATCAACCAAACGAAAAAAAAAAAAAAAAACCAAAGCATTTATTTGTATATCATACGCATAAAATTGATCGCATTTTTCTTTTTTATAACCTAATTAAACGTTACAATGTAGTTTAATGACAACTCGCTTTGAGGCAAACGTCGGATACCGTTTCAATAGTCCAGATGCAGTTGTATCTCTCTATATAAAACGAAATGCAAATGCGGGCGCGGTTACAATTATATTTAAGGAATATGTTTTATTTATTTATTTATTTTTTTTTTTTATTCATTTGTGCACCAAAGAATAGAAGACAGACGAAAATGAAGAGACGTACAAATAAACATGTAATAATTTATAGACAGACGAGTGTTGGGATGGTGAGAAATATGATTTGTTGGATGGATGGACGAATGCATGTGTTTCGTGTGTTCAATAATAATTAGACGAACGAAAGGACCGATAAAAAAGTTAGCGTGGCATTTAGATTAAATGAATGGGATGAGAGGAATAGGTTCTTAGATAGACGGGCCGATGTGTGGACGTTGTGCTGATAAATTGATTTTTTTTAATAAATGGGTGAGCGGATAATTGAGTGGACAGTTGGTCGTTGGACAGGCGTATGCCTAATGGAATGGACAAGCAATGAATGAGTTTGTAGACACGTCTTTAAACGACAAGGAACCGTTAAATAAACGAACGGATGAACAATAACTATAGTTATATATATATATATATATATACTAGATGTGCATGCATATGTGAATTCTTTGTTAAATCTTCCCGGTCTAGCAGTCGCTCCTTCAATGCGATAGAAAACTGTATACTTATACGTCAAGCATTTGCATTTGCTTTGCTTGTCAAGTAACTGTAAATTATTAATGCCATGCCATGCAATTAAGTAGTGCAAGAAATATTAATTAAAATACAGTTCCACGCCTCTCTATTGACAAGCGCTACAATGCACAAGCAAATAGATGACTGATGATATGATGATGAGGTGGTTAAGGTCTTCACGACCACATATATGTTTGCTAGCAAAGCAATATTCAAGTTAACGAATAAATTGTTTTAAGGAAAAAGAAGCAAAAAAAAAAAGAAAAGCAGGTAACCGCAGAAAATGATATTAATAAGCAGGACAAAGGCGCAATAGAAAGCAAAATGAAAATAATAAAAATTAAATGACAATTAATATTGAGTTAAAAATCATGGCAGACTGGCATGACATATAGTAAAATTAAATCAACTGAAATTGAAAATTAAATAATTAAATTATTTTGAAATAATTATTGCTTTCAGTTTAATTTACAACTATGATTATTTATTTATTTCTATGCATATATATATTTGTTTTTTTTTTTTTTTTTTTTTTTTTTTTTTGCATTTAACATATGTCTATCTGTGACTGCCAGCCTTGATTTTTACATATGCCTGCAGTTTGCAATCAAAGATAAAGGCTCAATTTAATTCAATTTTCATTTATTGCCCATATTAGCATTTGTGTATGTCGTCCCTGTACACAATCCCTCTTGTTGTTGTCATAGAGATGATGTTTATTAATTAATAGAAAAATACTCCCTGGTTTTTGTTGCCAGGATGGTTCTTTTTGTCGTTTCATGCTAAGTTGTTGCCTTAATAATAAAATGTATTGATTTTATATTAGGTTTTTTTTTTTTTTTTTTTCTCTCTCTCTCTTTTCTATACGCATATGCACATGTGTCATTGCAAGCACAAAGAACACCAATAGCAATTAAATTAAAATCAAAAATGTTTTACTACTAACTCATAAAATAAATCCTAATCGATTTAGATCTCATCATAATGAACTAAATTTTATGCAATTCGCAAAACCATTAAAAAATTAAAACCGTAATAGCACGCACAGTGGAAAATGCAGTAAAAAATATCAATATATCTCGACATTAGATGGCATGGCATCATTCACAACAGATTTAAATAAGTTTTGTGATAATGAAAATTTTAATGCAAATAAAATTGAACACGTTTAGGAAAGCATTTAACTTAAGACTATTTGTTGTTGACGTGATGATATAGAGCTAATGATGCAGAGGTTTGAGTATACCTGTCCGTATCACTTAATTTTAAAACGCAGATAGTAAGCTCTAATATATAGTTGGTGTACGAATTATATACGTCTAACACACTTTCGTCCTAAGCGATAGAAGAGAGGTGCACTCTCAAGACATCAAAGTAATAGGCTTTCAACGTTGTGCAACTATTAAACTACTGGGCCTCCTTTTACTGCAATTGAAAATATGCATTAGTTTGCCTTAAAAGGATATCCTCTGGTATGCGAAAAAGGGAGAAGTTCCAGATACTGAATGAACAATATTCGTATATAATATAAGGTGGACAGACGGACCGACAAGCTTACAATATATAAATGAAGGTCAATCTGAAAAACAAACCTAAAAGATGGGTCTATCTCAAGTCGATCTGGGCGTTGAGCATATCCGCACAAATTTGTAACACAAGCGTGGTAAGGTTCCATATATTATACGATTGAAATTAATTCGATTAATTAATATCCATCAAACAAAACAACGTTTGTAAAGGAAAACACATAACGAAGCATTTATTCTTTTAAATATATAAATATATAATATATTAAATACAGTACTCATACTGCTTTATACGTGCTCCATACTGCTACAGTCCAGTCCAAGGGTTGGCGGACTTAAGCACTTGGGTTTCCCAAGCACTATGTGTAAAACTTATCGAAAACATTGTTGCAAGGTTATGTATAAGAGAAGTTACAAACTACAAAATTAATTTTCTACGTAATTTATTATCTAGATCTGGCAATGAAAAGAAATAATTAAATCTTCTATCGTGATATCGGTTCGACATTTTTATTAATTACAAAGGCATCCTTTTCTTTTTTCTTTTTTTTTTTTTTTTGTTACGTGGGTCTTACGATTGCGTTACAATCTTCTGCGTTTGCGTAGCATTCGCGACATAACCAAAGGGATGTACTGTTCCAAAAACTTCCAATAACTTCTCTGCGATCCTCTATAAAAAATCTTGCAACATATCCGTAACCTTCGCAAATAAGCTATGCTGATTGACTATTTCTTCGACGACAGCTAGCAAGATTAACCTTACTACGATCCTACGATCGAACACCAAACGTTCTGTAAAATTTTTTGGCAACTTCCTGGAAAACTTGCGTTCCACTGGCAACAGTATTGCGATATGATCACATTCTTTAAAAACGAAATATATGTTTCTTGTAAAAACTTGTGACAAAGCTCATCGTTCCAGTGCTCCTTTGGAAAGCAAATTAACTCAAATATAATTGAATTCAAGTCAGACAATTCTGCTTTGATCGAATCAACTCATCTAATAGGAACTTACCTCTCTATTCAAAATGCAATAATCGCTTACTTGTTATTTATTCGTATATTTTTCTTTCATTTCGTTCATTGTATTATTATTATTATTATTATTATTATTATTATATATATATATTTATCTGGGCAATAATTAAAAAAAAACTGAAACTTTCTTTATGATTCCACATTAAATAACTACTTACTGAACTAACTATATTTCTCACTTCCAAATTTCCTCAGCAGAGGTAAACAACTTTGTTTTGTTAAACGAGTATATCGCAAAAGTTTTCATGCGTCTTCTCCTTTGCATTCTATGGCGAAGTGAGTAGAAAATTTATTGCGGTTTATTTGTTCAACTAAAGGCAAACCGAAGTAATATAAATGCGTCATTATTATAGAAAAATTTGATTAACAGATAACTCATTGATTATCCCAGTGGGCCATTTGTAATGTTTAAGCACAATCACAAGCACACATGCTAGCGTAACATGCAACTTATAAGCAATGATATATGAATTGTTGTTTCACATTTGCAACTTGAACTTGAGGTTAAGTAATATTCCCCAAATGAAGAAGAAAATAACATTTGGATGTGTTAACCATAAAAAGCAATAACAAAAAGAAAAAAAAAAATGTTTACAAAGGAAGTTGAAAGTAAAACTACTTCAATTTTAGGAGAAAAGAACCAAAGCAAATCATATTTCTTTTAATTCAAAATAGGTGAAGTGTAAAAACTCTCGAAAAGGTTTGGTAAATAATTTCAAACTGTGCCGTAAGTGGCTTATAATAATTTGTTGCCTAAACTAACTTTGCAATTATTTCTATACCAAATTTGAATTCAAATTCAACTAACTTTACAAATTTCACTTTCTTGCTTACTTACTTAGTTACTTAGTTACGTAACGTACATGCAAAGTGTACGTGTATTTGTGTAATCATCATATTAAATTCCCTTCTCTAAAATGATCATGTGATCGAGTTAACATTAACATGCTTCACAAGTTATACAATAATTATACTCTTGGTTAACGATCCGAGAAGAGGAAGAGAATTGACATAATGAGCACAGATTTCTCTATCCGTTGACTTTTGTGCTCGTGTGATAGTAATTTTGTTGATGTGTCCATGTGTCCATGTATCAATTCTGCAAGCTAATGCTGAAAATTCCCGCTCCCGCACAGCTATGCTTTACTTAGACCAAGTCAACCTGAAATTGTGTTACAACTAAGGAAAAGAGACAAGGTTGAGATGGGAAATGATATCTGCCAACTGCAAGAAGAAAATTGTGTTTTCCGTTTTCAAACAGACATTCAAACTTATTTGCCTAGAAGTGCTGAGTTATTCGAATAATTGATCTCCAATACCTTAGGCGCTATGTATTTCATTCAGCAAAAGGTGAGTGCACATCCAAGTCCCAAACCCACATATCCTTCCACTCACATATTTCTTTATTATTTCATACGCGAGTTTCCTTCTGCAGTCATCTCTATCGTAGGTAAAACGAGAAGTTAGTGTCTATCAAAGCCATGTTAATACGGACCGAATCGCTTATATTTGCGAAGATCGGCAGCACTCACGTTTTATTTTCAAAACTTTTCTCGTACGATTGACATAAATTTTCGCGGAAAATTGTGGATATAGAAAAGAGCGTTGGTTTCCATCTATCACTGGCAGATGCTCTTGTTCTTGGTATTTGTAGTCAAGAAAACTCTTGTATATATATATATGTAGAGAGAGAAAGTAGCCAGCACGAAAACAAAAAACTATGAAAATTTTATTTTAAAAAATGTATTTAAAAAAAAAAAACAAAGGATTTTAAAGAGCGAAAAGAAAGCACGACAAGCTAAACTTTCGAATAATATGTTTGATGGGTATAGATGATAAATATAAATTCTCTGTTTGCTTTTTTTTTTTTTTGTTTTTAAACTTAGGTAACATGTCTCTGAGTTTTGGTGAAACCCCGCCGGATAACAAGAAATTCTTACGAGAATTTCTCTCACACCTCTACTTGGAATGTATGGTGCGCTATAAAAACGATACATTTATAGGAAATGCAGTAAATGAAACGGAGGAAAACACGATCGATATTTTGACCGAAGTACCGATTTATCTAGAGGAAGCCGTCCTTAATCAAGGCTCTATCGATTGGGCAAACCTAAACGAAGAGACATCCAAATTGCAAGAATTATACGCAACCATAAGCTCAATGACTGTTGCACCTGATATCAGCGATATTACGAATAATAGCTTTGGCGAAATCTCATCGACTTCTTTCTACGAAGAGAGTGATGACGATAAAGTTCATTGTCCTGTGCGTTTCGATGGCTATTTATGCTGGCCCCGTACACCGGGCGGTAGGATTTTAAGCCAGTATTGTCCTGATTTTGTCGAAGGATTCAATAGTAAATTTTTAGCTCATAAAATGTAATGATAATATATATATGTACACATATATATATATGTATATCCTTTTTATCATTATTTCATTATAAATGCAATGAAATATTATTGAAATATTTTCATGAACATGCCGTAGTTGCTTGGAAAATGGCAGTTGGTATCGCCATCCGGAAAGTGGTCTTGAGTGGTCTAACTATACTAATTGCATAGATTATGATGATCTAGCGGTATGTGTTGCTTGACTTTAATACGCAGCCACCACATCCAGCCTTTACATGAATTATTTCTTCTATATCGTCTAACTTTTAGTTACCTATTTAGGCGTAGGTGCCAATTATTAAAATTATCCGAACAATGGCAGCTAAGAATGTATTATTATATTTCAGGATTGTTTATTTCAACAATGGACGATAGACAGAGAGAATGATCGATGGGCAGATAGTCAAACATGGCTGATATGTCTACCTCAAGTCAAGATATTTCATGCCAGTTAAAAAGATATGGTACATACATTCATGGTACTTAGTCCGAGGTATTTGTAATAATAATGTCAGATAGTCCGATATGGCTACGTTGACGCGACTTCTGATACTTATCATAAACATAAATACTTTAAATAGTGTAGATGGGGTAGTTGATGAGATTTTCACAATATTTCAAATGGACAGACAAATCCCATTTTAATGGACAGACAATGCCCATTGTGGTGGCTGTAATAAAAAAAAAAAAAATAGATTCACGTTTTTTTTTTTTTCTCGTTTTTCCTCAAAATAAGTTCCGTCGTTTGGTTAATGAGTTATATGTGAAAGGTTACTCGGTATCCTGCGTAGCCTTGTGCTTGTCTTTGATCATATTTCTAGGTTTTAAGTAAGTTACCATTTCTCCTTAAGATCCCATATCTTTCCCTTTACTCCGAACTGCAATTTCCTTCTTCAAGGTCACTACGTTGCACTCGCATACGTATTCATGTTCATTTGTTTGCTTCGTTGGCCCTCACCTGTATTGTCTGGATTCTGTGGTATAAGTGTATTATTGAACAACCCGAGATGATTTATCGTTATCCGGTAAGTATGCAATGGAATTCATCAATTCGAATATCTCTGATCTCTCTTGTTTTTAAAATAATTTTCAAATTTTTTTTTTTGGCAACTTAGTTACAGTGCATTAGCCTACATTTATTAATACATTATTTCATGTTGGTTAACTACTTTTGGATGTTTTGTGAAGGGTTGCATTTGCATTTAGTATTAGTGGTGGTAAGTCATATACTTACCTCAAATTAAGACAACTTTTCCTGCTTAAAATTGTTACATATATACATATATACATATATATCCATCCATACATATCCAAGAATTTCCCTTTAATCGAAACCTTAATAAAATTAATTATTATTGCTGATTAATTTTAAAATTTTATTAAAAATTCCAAAATAGGTTTTTGTCAAAGACGCTATAGTTATGCGTTGGTTTAAAATTTACTCTTGGTTAGTACCATGGATTTTTATAACCGTTTATGCCGTGGCTAGATATTTTCATCCTACCGACAATGCGCAGTGAGTGACATGATTCTTGCATGTCTACAATGTTAGAGAAATTAAATTGATATTTCATTTTTGCAGCTGCTGGATGGATGAAAGTTTATTGCTATGGATATTTTCCGTACCCATAACCCTATCATTAATTGCTAGCCTTTGTAAGTTAACTTCATTTATTGGTTAGAAACAATTAAGAAACTGACGTTTATTACGCATAGTTTTTCTTATTAACGTGTTGCGCGTAATAGTGCGCAAATTGCATCCACAATCGTCGCAACCAGCCCCTTTGGCCATACGTAAGGCTTTACGTGCCACCATTATATTGGTAAATGATTTATTAAACTTGCATATAAAAAATTTGCCTTTACATATTATTTATATGGCATAGGTGCCCTTGTTTGGTTTACAGCATTTTCTAATACCGTATCGTCCGGACGCGGGTACACCTTTGGAACGCTTCTACCAGCTATTGTCGGTTGCATTGATTAGTTCGCAAGGATTTGTCGTATCCTTTTTGTTTTGTTTTGCCAATCACGACGTCACTTTTGCTGTTCGCACTTTATTAAATCGCATAGTTCCGGGATTAGTGTCGCCACCACCGCCCAGCAGCAATACCGGACAATTGGCCACCACTACACCCAGTCGAGAATTGGGCGTTTAAATGCTTATATGTAGAACAAAAACATAACTGCATAAATTGCAAAAGCAAACAAAAGCGAAAATATTTTATACAAAAAAGGAATAAATAAATCGTATATATACATATATGTGTACCTTGACTCCCTTTGACTTACTGATTTAATTCCCTTTCTTATATTCATATTTGATAAATGCCTGCAAATAAAATTTTAAAATTTTCCATTTCACAACTACCACTGCTACTACGAAATTTTCTGTTTTTCATTTTTTTTTTTTTTTTTTTTTAAGGTTTTATGCGTAGTAATCGTAACGTAAACGAGACGGAACGTTTAAAGTTAGAGCAAGCGACGTGACAATCACTTGGCTACGCTTATACACTTAGCTATATAGGTGTGAATCAGAGCAAATATCGGAACGTTGATCTTGATTTGTATTTTTAATTGGACGGCTTCGTCTCTGTTTCAAAATAATTTCAAATAGCAAAGATTGATGAATATAAAGTTGTAATGAATTTTCAAATACTAGATGATGAGAGAGACTTGTCCAGCAGTCAAGTTTTTTAACGCTCTTATCAACTTTGCCGGAATTTGTCCGTATGCCGCCACCTTGCTATCGGGACTGTTCGTTTCTTAACCGCGCTGTCCATCTCTGAACCATTGAACATACAAAAGTGTTTCCTGGCACTCGTCGAACGTACCCTTCTCTTAAGGTCGCCTGCAAAATTGCCACTTTAGATAAGAAAATAAAGAGTTTCTCGAACACTCGACAACTTTTTCTCTAGACCCTCAATATACGCTTCAATTTTCACAGCGATACCATTATTTGATTTAAATCGTTTTTCCTGGCGTATGAGTTCAATATTTATTAACGGCTAGTAGCTCAAGATAAACGCTCGCTTTCATTTCTTTTCCATATCGAGCGTGTACCTTTTTCATATCTTCTTTTACAGGCAAAGTGTAATGCAAACAAGAGAGCAAACTAATGCTTTCTTGTACGAAAAATTGGAACATTTTTTTCTTTTTTCTTTTTAATATGATCAAACGCTCGAGAATTGTCCCCCTTTTTTTGTGGAACATGCGGAGGATCAACAAGAAGTGAGCAAAGAGAAATAGATAGGGATTAGCCGAAGTCTAGCTGCGAGGCAGGTAACCACTCAATGACTTAATGCTCA
This sequence comes from Glossina fuscipes, assembly GCF_014805625.2. Classification (NCBI taxonomy): domain Eukaryota; kingdom Metazoa; phylum Arthropoda; class Insecta; order Diptera; family Glossinidae; genus Glossina; species Glossina fuscipes. Next base: position 24,955,439 of record NW_023998414.1, on the reverse strand, counting down.
CTACGACTGCAACCAAAGTAAACCTTGTCGGATTTAAGGCGTGCACTCGCTCACCTATTGGGCGGTTCAACCGGATATAAATAATTCGTGGTTTAAAATGTTACTGAGAAAAGTTTGGAAGAAATATGTTGCATTAGCTTTTTCATATTCTTACAAACGTCATATGCTGCTAATTATTTCTTATCGGCATTCAGTTTTCCGAACGAAGGCTGCAAAATTATATCTTAAGAAAAATTAATGAATAAATAAGTTATTGTTTCTTGATAATTTTTTCATCATTGTTTTTTTTTTTTTTTTTTTGTTTTTTTTTTGTTTTTTTATTTTATTTTAATTTATTTGTTATGAAAGAGCAAAAGAGAGAGTGTAGAACAAAAAACTAATACATAAAATACCAAATACATAATAATTATACATTCATATATAATTCATATAGGTTTTTCTTTTACATATATATACATATGCCTGTATATATGTATATATATATATATATATATATATATATATATATATATATATATTTCATTTATGTGTAGTAAAATTGTGTGGTAATAATATATTTATTTTACTTATAATCCTTTCCTTTTCAATTACTGTCAATTTTCTCTGGCATTACTTTTTGTGAAGATGAGTTTCGTTTTTTATTTTTCTTGGTTTTTGAAGGAAAAGTCTCTATAAAATACTCTTAAAGAAATACTCTTTTAATGAAATATGAAATAATATTATGAAAAGAAATAACGGTAATTAAGAAAAAATTTAAATATTTAAATAAATTTATAAGACGTAGAACTTTGCTTGCAACAGTATGCTCGATCGCAATATATGGATTGGAAATGCTGCTGCAACAAAAAGCTTTGTTTTCTCATTTTTTTTTTTTTTTTATAAATTTATATTGTATTGAAGAATTGGATCCGTCTTTCGACGAATCTTAAATACCCATCACCAATCGACGTCAACGTTCAGTTATGTTGCATTTCAACGTAGCTGTAATAAATCGATTTAAGTACAATTTCCTTCTTTCGTTTTATTCGCATCCTTTCGCATCAATAAGATTAATTCTTTATGAATATTATATATGTTTGGGGAAAACCATTTTCATTTAACACGTCCTCATGTTTTCTGATTTATTATAATACTAGAAAAGCTTAAAAGTTCTCTCCAACTCTCTCTCTATATATATATATGTTTATAAAGAGATGGATTTACGATTGCAGCCAACAGACGGTATTATAGAAATATTTCTCTCTCATTTTAAAGAGTAATTTAACAATTGTTCTATGTAGTCTTTGTTCATTTTAAACTAAAATATATCCCTTGGTTACATGCGAAATGCTTCTTCTTATAAATTTATTGGTTGGTTACTTAGAAAAATGTGTTTACAACCAGAAGGCGGTCAGCAGCAATAAATTTTGCGAATAATTTTATTCAAAAACTTATATTCGAGAATGTAATGAAAACGTATAAGTATATATATGCAAGTGTGTGTTTCTATCTCGCCTTCAAAGGGAGTTTCCAACTTTACGCTGGCTTGGAATTTGCTATTGCAATAGCGAACGTAGGACGGAGCTTGTAAGTTAGTGTTTCTTTCGCGAATATATTCGAAATTGTACTCAACAACTGGGGACAGACGGACAAAAAAGATCTCATCGTTGGGTAAATGAGTGTAAGAAATATTTGAGAAATTAATATTTAATATTATTCTGATTTTTTATTTTTTATTTATTTATTTATTTATTTATTTTGTTTTTTTTTTTTTTTTGTTTTAAGTTAAGTTTTATTTAATTCAAGTTAAAAAAATTTAGTAGACTGCTTAGTTTAAACAATAGAGCGAGAAAGGAGTATGGTTTTTACTAAATTTTATCATTATTTGCTTTTGTTTATGTAAATATATCATATTTAGTTTTTGTTTGTCCGGTTTTATATTGAATGCACACATAAATAATTATAAAATATTATTAATTATATATTGATATTTAGAAAAAAAAATTTAAATATTTGGGGAAATTAAATAAATATCGGCATAAATTATTATTTTATTTTTATTTAATTGTTTATTAATTTTAGTTTTTTTTTTTTTTTTTTTTTTTGTTTTTAACACAAACAACACAAGCACTCACCTGAAATCATCATCAAACACTGAGAGAACCAAATTTGATTATTAAATAAAAATGTTTTTATAGCATTTCCCAAGAGTTCACTACGGGTTTGATCTCGTTTGCATAGTGTGTCTAAAAAACTACTAAATTTCTGTGTCTATATATAAATCTTTTTCTGCACCTGGCATTTATATTTTTTATTTATATTTATTTTAAAAATCATATCTTTTATCTTCTCGTCGTCGTGAGTATGTCTATTCGCTTGACCTTTAAAAATTTTGCTCTATTATTTATTTATTTTGAATTTAACTGAAATTTAAATTTTCTTAATTTTTTTTTTTTTTTTTTGCTTTTTCTTCCTTTTTTTCTAAAAACTATTAATTTTTTGTTTCTTAATTTTCTAATATATCTTAAAAATGTTCATTTTTTTATTTCTTTGGAAGCTGTTTTTTAGTTTATTTATATAATTTTTTTTTCTGTCTTTATTTCATAACCAATTTATTATATTTACGATATTTTCTCTAAAAAAAAAAAAAAAAAAAAAAAAATCCACTTTTTTCAAGTTTGATTATTCTTTGTTTTATATTGGGGCGGGAGCGTTAGTTTTGTTGTTTTTGTTGTTGTTTTTATGTAAATTTCATTATAAGCCTGGTATGTCAAATGAGCGGTATGTGGGTTGGTTGTTTCATTCTTTTATTTTTCCAAAATAAATGCAGTTTAGGATTTTTTAAAGAATTCGTTTTCATATTTTTTTTGTTGTTTTTTTTTTTTGTTTTTTTTTTTTTGTTTTTTTGTTTTATACTTTTACTTATTTTGAAAATGTTTAAACAAGTTCTAAGAACTAGCAACGCTATGAAAGAAAAGCTTTATATTTACAAACACAGTACTTTTTACTTAACTAATAGTATTGTAAAAATTAGGTAAGAATTATCGGAGCACTGTCCACCGCTACACATGCAAATGCTGTTTATGCTTGTTAGGGCCGATAGGGTGTAATGCGTTAAAAGCTTCCAAAACTGATAAGCGAAACTCTTCTCACTTATCACTGAAAAATATTGTACCGTTTTGGGATCTTAAACCGACCGATCAAAAGAAGTCTTACGCTACATTCATAGAACAAAACATGACGACTAAAACGATTTTACAATTGGGCACGAGTGATCATTAAATATTCTCGAACAGCTGTCTAACAATAATCGCAAAACAGAAAAAAATAGTTTGGCGTAGATGTAGCATAATAATGTTGTACGCCAAACGACTATCCTGTTCAAATTGAGATCATAAAGTGCTAAAAATTAAAACTTGTCATTAAATAAAAGTTCATAGAATGGATAGAAGGTTGAAAAATTCCTTCCAAGAACATTTTTTTCACTTTATAAAAATTTTAAAATTCAAATATAGATGGGGAAGAGTATCAAATACGATTTGGGCCAATTCATCGAATTCCATTAATATATTTCGATGAATAAAAATCAGATGAGAGCATAGACAGACGGACAGACAGCACTATTTTCAATATAGGCAAAATTAAGTGAACTTCTTCTACGTTTCGTTTCTGTTTGGCCAGCTCACGTAACCTTAATTAATAATGAACTTTTTGCAATTTTCGGGTATACCTGCGTTACGATAATACCTAACGGACGGAAATTCTTAATTCCCATTTCTTTCAGGGCATATACTGAAAATAACGTAAGTAGGGATAATACTGTTCGTTAATGACTGATAATGAGATATACGAAATTACGAATTATTTAAGGTTAGGGCGAACATCCTACCCATCGCAATGCTCACAAATGATAATTGAATAAAAATCTGTATTGGAAGAGGAATATCAAGAATTCATCCTAATATTAATGCTTGCTGTTATAAAAGCACAAACTTCCACTAAATGTAAAGTACTGTCTTTCATATATCTGTCTCTTTCATTTTGGTGTCATTTTGTAACTTTTAGTTAACTTTTTGATAAGATAACTTCGAGAAGTTTCAGGCACCTCGCCGATGATACCTAAAGCAAACACCTTTCAAACACCTTGTCATTGTTACGTAAGAAATAGAAAAAGCGCCAAACAGTTTTTTCTTTTTTTTTTTTTAGTTTCCTAAATTTTTGAACAAGCTTTGAAAAAAAGATGAGGGCAACCCTTGATCTTAGCTTACGTGACTTGGATACATTTTAAAACTATTTATAAGTATCAATAAAAGGTTGGAGCTTTATTCAGTTGTTTTTGCGTCCTTGTTTGTCTTCAGATTGAAAGTCCGCTTAACTATGCCTGACAGTGCATTTGTACGTTTGTCATTAAAAACATCCACGGACGCAGAAACTCGTATATGATAAACTTAACGCAAACATTCGTAATCCGCTTAAGCTTAACATAACTGAAGAAAGTGTATCGTCGTTTAAATTTATGAAAGGAATGCTTTAACGCCGTTTGTCAATCTCATCTCTTTTCCCATGTAACTAACAACTAATGAAAAACATTTGCAGAAATATCAAATCAATTACCTTTGTATTTTACACAGATCGTTAAAGCATTCCAAAGCAATAGACGCGAAGTAGAAAAACGGCCACAACTCTCTGATAAAAAATTTATTGGGCTTTAAAGTAAAATAGTAGTAAAAGAGTATGCATAACAAATCATAGACATTGGTGCGAAGCTATTTGAAAAAACATTTCTCTTATTCGCCTTTAAGACTTGCATTAGACTGGTGCCAAAAAGCAGTCTGGTCTGATTGAGTAAAATTGGTTTATAACGTTTTGCTTTAACGCAAAAGGCGGATGGAATGCAATGAAATTGAGTGTAACGTGTAAGGAACGCGACGGTGCTACGTTTTGTAAAACGGATTATCTTTAGAAAACGAAGAAGAAAAAGAACTATATATTTAAAATTTTTTCTAAGAATATTATTCATTTGATATCTATATTGATCAATATTAGTATGTCTGTCCGATGTTTCATGTTTCTGCTAAAATTTTATTTTTTGTTGTTCTTCCGTAACAAACTATGGTTAAAATAGTAAATACATATATATATATATATATATATATATATATATACACATAGTATATACATACATATATATATATATATATATATATATATATATATATATATATATAAACATATGAATGCATGTATGTATGTATAAATAAATTTACATGCATACACGCATTGAATATTTGAAGTTGTCTTGTTGTTGTTGCTGTTGGTTGTTGTATATGTATGTATAATATAATATTGCATTACAAATACTTACACATCATCATCATATATTTTGTAAACATTTAAATATCTTATAATTTTTTTTTTTTTAATTTCATATATCTATATATGTATATAAGTCTGATATCAATTTATTGATGTTATATGATTTTGGTTGATTTTGTTTTGTTTTTTGTTTTTTTTTTTTTTTTTTTTTTTTTTAATAATTGTTTTCTATTTGTTTTGTTTTTTTAAGGATTTTAAAGAGTCTTAAAAGCCTCTGTTAGGATTTGTAAGTTAATGACGTCAGAAAAGTTCATCTTTTTTTAGTGTTTTTTTTTTTCCTTTTCCTTTTACTTTTTGATGGTAATTATGTTTGTCTTATTAGCACTGAAATAGCGAGTGAATGATTTAAAATCTCTACCAGCGCTAACTGTTTGACTAAGTGAGTGAGTGAGTGACTGACTGACTGACTGACTTACTGACTGACTGTCTGTTATCCTAGTCAATGATTTTTCGTGTGAGAATGTATATATATATATATTTTTTTTGTTGTTTTTTTTTTTTATTATAAAGTCAACCTTTTTTAATATTGCCTTCGTTCGTTCGCTGTTGTTCGTTTAAATGTTTGCGATTTTCAGCTATTTTGAAATCCTTTTCACAATTTCTTTTCATTTTAATATCAATTTTTCTTTAATATTAGTAAAAAAAAAATTTTTTTTTGCTTTCCCTTCTTCTTGGTGTTCTTTTGCTTGGTATATTTTTCTTTTATTATAGTTGTTTGTATTTTCTTAACTCATTTTGAAAATGTTCTCAAATTAATTACAAAAAAAAAACTGATTTTATTAAATTTATATTTAAATTTAACTAATCGTTTCATTCATTTAAATAAAAAAATATACTTATTGCATTTGCCGCAATCAATAACGGAACTGGAGAGATGTGAAATATATATCAAATTTGAAGACAAAAAATAGAAGAAGAAGATTAGAAAGATTCGAAAACATACAAAATGAGTATGAGATGAGCAAGAGAAAATATTATAATTTTCCAAAACATATCTTAAGATTGTTTAAAGGTTTTAAGACGTACGGCGACATATCACCATTGAACTATAAAACATGCAAACGCAAAAGTGGATAAATTGGAAAGAAATGAATAACGGTATCCTTTCGAACGATATATGACGATTGACTTGCATAGATTTTCGCCAGTGTTGAAACCGTAACTGATAGTCTATGTTGGTGCGCGCAAATTCAATTCATATCAGTGCGTCTAATAGAATACGTGGCATAAAACCCCTCCCTACGACATATATAGAATTCATGTTCATCACTCTTCATCAAGCTGCCTACTTCAAAAACTATAACTAAAATAGGTATCAAGCATTTCGTTGCATTTCTATTTCGAAGCTCTACAGATAACTTACATTTTTATCAAGACTTGTCACAATCGTGGAAGTAGCTAGAAAAAGAGAGCGAAAGAGAAAGAGAGAGATAGAGAGAGAGAGAAAAAGGATATCAGTATAATCTTAAGCGTAAATAATCTTTAAAAACCGCCTTATGATCGGTATTGTTTACAATACGTCTGCGAGCCTGCACTATATATTAGTCCTAAAACTCTGAAAGTCAATCACATGAATTTCTGATTAAACAAAGATATTGAAGTTATCGTTATCAAGGCTGGCCTTTATTTATCTTCTTAATGTCCAAATCGAATTCACTCCGAATTTTTTTTTAGAAAAGTAGAGCGAAAGAAGAAAAGTGCGCTACGTGCTCTTTGTTAAATTACGTCCGGGTAATCATCAACAACCGCTGCTCGATCGACTAAATCTCACTCAACATTCATATTTAATCGAAGTTTCCTAAATATGTTACACGCCTTGCTCATATCTTTAAGTGTGCTTTTGGAATTATAGGAAATAAAAATCTTAAAACGATTCATGGAAAAGCGTTTCGAAAATAAATGCTCGAAATCCTCCTCAACTTCATCAGTGTTGGTCAATCAACGTACGCATGACCCTCTTATCTGTTTAGATATTTCTAAGGACCATATCTAAAGCCTACTTAAGAAAACTTTGTCACTTTTAGAACATAGTGCAAGCATCTTCATTAATGCGCTCTATATAAAATTGTTACATTGCATTTATTGCGACTCTGTGTCGAACAATTCTTTTCCGTAAGCTTACCCATTAAACTCAATTCAAAATTTGATAAAAAGCTAAAACTTAAAGCGGACAGCACTTAATTAACGACCATACCCCAAATTTATATATGTACAGTCAAATGTCGGTATTGGGCAAATTACACAAACACTCGCTAAAGCACGCTTTAGACGTGACGTTATGGTTACATAAATCTTTTTAACTTACATTTATCTAAATTGGTTCTGAGATAATTTCACCGCGTAATGGCTTAAAAGCTAAAGCTAGATTTGTTGTTCAATTCTGCTCTGCCTAAAAGGACAATTCACGAGCTTTTGCATTCTAGGTAAAAAGGCGATTCAAAAATCTATTAACTAAAATCGGCCCATTTGATGTGTTAAACTATTGGCAAGAAAGAATAAAATTAAAAACAATTCCACCGACCTTAAAGGATTCTAAAATCATGTTGACCAGTATGACTGGGCTGGCTGACCTAGAACCATACCGCGAAACGATATTCTTAGGTAACCAATTCTAGATCATATCGAAATATCCCAAAAAGTTAAGAGCAGGGCACCAATTCTTTCAATCGACATATTAAGGATCTTGCTTCCCACTGGCACTGGGTGCATATGTTAAAAGAGGAACTGAAATGCGTGATTTATATACAATCGGAATATCGATAAGTTCACTTATACTGCGCCATAGGATTCATTTGTTAAAATTGATATACTGCAGAGTCTACTTCTGGAGCACGAAAATTGTAATGAAATACATATTCACACTACAATGAATATCGTATTTTCTTCGAAGATCTTCAATTGAATCGACTAAATCCCTCTCCTGCTTTTTACATAATCAGCATAACCCGTCTAACTTTCGTTTGTGTTAGTGTGAATGAAAAAGTAGAAATAACAGAAATTTTTGTAAAAGACCTTACTACGCTTTAAAGTTTCAAAAAATGTTGACGATCTTAACGTTACGCTCATTTTTTGCTAACATTACATCACTGTTTTCATAGAGCTCGGCTCTTCTCTCTCTTACTCCCTTGCACGTTTTCGTAATACTAGGCTTCTATTCACTCTCTCTCTCTCTCTCTCTCTCTCTCTCTCACCGCTTATCGTGAGTTTTCCTAATGCATTGATTTCTTCTTTCCCCTTCTCTTCGCGAAATTCCGTGTCGGAGTAGACTGATGCTGCGTAGCTTGTATTGCCTTGAGCCAACAACAAGTTAGAAACTGAACGAACCTAATTATTTTTGAAAATTTCTGATTAGCGGCTATAATGAACTTATCTGTCTTCGCCATAAAATTGGCTTTTTGCCAAACCATTTGCCGTTACACAGCTCATCTCTCTTTACATTGTTGTCTTTCACTCTCGTTCCCTTCTTATGATCCTTGCTTTCTTCTGAATTCTTCTAATTTGCAGTCTTTTCCTCAATTCCGGGCACACTTTTCCTTCCTTTTTCTCTATCTACATTAGATTTTCTAAAAATGTTATTTCTTTTTAACCCTTAACTTTCTCTCTTTTTTCTTTTCTTTCACTATCAAGAGCGAAAAACTATTAACTTCTGCTACTGTTGGTTAAAACCGAAATGGTATTAAAAATCATACCTAAGTAATTAATTTAGAGAGCTGAAACTACATCTTCAGTAGCGCTTTATCTTTTCCCTCATGGGCATTGTCTTTCTGTCATTCTTTTTTTCTTGCACTTATACGCACTCTCCCTTTCTCCCTGTCACTCCCTCTTTTTTATTCTCTCTCAAGTTCTTTAAGTTTCTGAAGTCTTTGGTCTTTCTTCTCTGACCACATCTCTCTCTCTAGCTCTCTAGCTTTCTAGCTCTCGCTCTCGCTCTCTCTTTCTCTCTCTACTTGTCTATCGATCTATAATTTAGCTAATATGGTAAATGTATACAAACTCCACAGCTTTGAAGTTTGATGAAGCGCAGACAAAGCTAACGAATAAAGAGAAAAAATTGCATTTTTTTTTTCATCACACGTTCTTTGCTTGCGCATCGCAATAAATTCGTATCAGATATGAAAAAAAGAAAGCGCTTAGTAGTACGTATCTATTCACCGCATAGCATTGTCAGTTTTTGTAATTGAATTAGTGAAAAATCTGCTAAAACAAGGACTGTATAGTTATTGCTACACAGCTGAAGTGGCTTCTGTTTACCTTCGCTCTCTTCTCATCTCTTTATCGATTCGTTTCTTCTCCTTTTACTTTATCTTTACTTTACTTTGGTTTTTGATTCTTTTCAATTATGTAATCTCTTTTCTCAACACCCTTACCGGGTGTTTCATATGTACATTTTTATTATATACCAAATATTTTCTAATTTGTGACTTATTACCGGGCGTTTTAGTTATTTATCTTAATTATTAAAGTATAAATAATAAATAAATTAAACAAAAATTGCGAGTTTCTGTTATTTGACGTTATATGGTTCTTATTTGTTATTTATGGTTTTGTTGTTGTTGTTTGTTGTTTTTCTTTATGTTTTTCTTTTGTTTTTTTCTTTCTCTTTGTTTTTTAATCAGTTTAAGGAAAAAATTTAATACACACAGATTTTTGTTTGTTAGTTTCTATATATATACATATATATATATATATATATATATATATGTATATGTATATATATACATATATACATATATACATAATATATATATAAATATAAGAAGAGTAGAGCTAGGCGTTGAGTTTTTCTTTTGTCTTTTTTACTTCAATAATTGTAATAATATTGTGTTGTTGTTGTTGTTGTTTGTTGTAATAATAAGAATGAAAATTTGAATAAATTTTATTACTTTTTTGTGTTTGTTTTTTTTTTTTTGTTATATAATAAATTCAAATTAATAAATTAGATTAATTTTTTGTATCTATTTGTGCTTGAGTTTATGATAAATAATTTATAAATTAAAGGAAATTGAATAATGGAAATAATTTTGCCTTTTAAATTAATTACACACATACACAATTTAGATTATAAATACATTTAGTTTATATTTTATTGCATAATGTTAATTAATATATAATATAATGTATTGATAATAATAATAATAATAATAATCATAATATAATAATAATAATAATACTTTTATATGGATCTCTAATCATAATCATAATGATTAAATAGAAATATTTTCATATATGTTATTTATTTATTAAAAGTTATTAATAAAAGAAATCAAAGCAAAAAGAAAAATAAAAAAAGAAAATTTTTTTATTTATTCATTTTCTTTTTTATTTATTTATTTATTTATTTATTTCATTTTAAATTTTTTAACTGATTTCGCTAATTTTCGTACGGGTTTTGCTTTTCACGAATATACATAAATATATATATATATGTATCTATGTATACTACACATACACATATATACACATGTATATGCAACATGCAACGTATAGCGTCTGAGAATTAGTTAATATTCGATTTGCTAACAGATCTTCCGGTTAGAGACTTTCAGTTGTTTTAATTTTTTCATTTCTTTCATTCTCTAAATTTTTCTTTATTTTCTAAATAACAATTAATTTTTTTTTTCGTTTTTTTCCTTTTTTTTTTTTTTTAATAAATTTGTGTAAAAATGTTTTTCTTTTTTTCTTCTCAAATTAAATATTTTTCATAACTTTTTTTGTAAGTAAATTTTTTATTTAAAATTGTGTGGGTTAGAGATATAAATGAAAAATTTCTTAAAAAAACAGAAATTTGACTAGAGTTTAGTTTCTCATTTTTTTATTTTTATTTATTTATTTTTTTTTTTTCGCTTTTCTTTAATAAATTTTCAAGTTTGTTTATATAGAAATTAATTTTGTTTATGTTTAATTAATTAATTAATTAATTTATATTTTTATATTATTTAATTTTTAATTAGCTTAAGAGGTTTTGGTTTTATTGGTCTTAAAGCTAACTTGCAATACACGATTGCCTAAAGTATAACCATTCAATGATTGTATAGCCACAACCGCTTCATCATAATTAGTCATGGTTACGAAACCGAAACCCTTACATTTGCTAGTCTGTAAATCGCGTATAACTTTAACCGATTGGACGGCACCGAATGGTCCAAATAATTGCCATAAAACATTCTCTTCGGTCTCCGGTGCCAAATTATAAACAAATATACACCAACCGGAACCAGTCATAGCATTACCCGGCAATATTGAATTGGCCAATAAATCACCAGCCAAAGGTGAATATCTAAATGTAAAAAAATATATATATATATATTTGAAAAGCATGTATAAATATTATCATTAAGTTTTTCTTCATCTTTTTTTTTTTTTCTCTTTTCCATTTTTTTTTTTTTTTTTTTTTTGCATAAAATCACCTGCAAATACATAAAAACGCAAAACTTTTAATAAATCAGTTAAATTGCTTAAACGCCTTGTAATAAATTATTTACAAGAATTTTATTCGATTTAATTGGACTCTGTTTCGCTCTTTCAGCGGGTAAAGCGATTAAACATAAAAATTCTTTCTTCGATTCCTTTTGATTCCGTTTTCCATTATAGTCTCTCCTTCTTTTCAATTTATTTAAAGTTTTGCGTCTTCTTTTAGTTGTTTATTGTCTCTTTTCATTTTTCTTATTTTTTTTTTTTTTTTTTTTTTTT
>NW_023998414.1:24937036-24943294 GCF_014805625.2 Glossina fuscipes | reverse complement strand
TTTTTTTTTTTTTTTTTTTTTTTTCTTCATATTTTGAAACTCTACGTTACATTTATTTATGTTTTAATATAAAGTTCTTTGCTTTAGTATTTTATTTATTTATTTTTTTGATTTTTTTGATTTTTTTTTTTTTTTTTTTTTGATTTAATTTTTTATTTCATTTTTGCATGCTTTCTAAGTTAATTAGACTTAACGTTAATCTTTTTATGACTTAGTAATAGAGGTGAGAGGATGTTTTTACTTTATAGAAAAGAGCAAGCTAACGATGCCAAGGCCAAGGATAGATAAGAATTCCAGGAGCACGCTATCTGCATAGACGTGATCGTAACTCTTACAAACATTGCAGCTACCTTCCTTTCCTTTGCATATTGATCGTAAATCAAGACTTGCCAATATATGTACTTGTATTGCAAGCTCCAAACTTTTTTTGCGGTTCTCTACTGTTTTAATTAATGTTGCTGTACCTTTACATTACGAAAATCAAGGCAATACATTCCATTGGAAACGCTTGCTTTATATGCGGAAACATTTTGTTGTTGTTGGGCATCCGTAATATAATACAAGACGGCAAGACATGTACAAGAAGGATAAAAGGAATGATGCCAATTATCGGCAAGATCATGAAAGAGAATTTTACAAAGAGGTTTCGAGATTTCAACCAAAATTTTGGGAGCGTAATCTATTTTTTTTTTTTGAGATCGGTCTACCTTCTTTAAATACTAAGTTTCTATGTCCATCTGTCCGTCTTATCTTCTTGTTTTCTTCTTCTTTGTTAATCTACAGGCCGCCCACTGCACTTTATCGATTTCATCTTACGGCTGGGTATGAGAAATTCTCTTGCAATATAATTAAAGTGTCTTGGCATCCCTAAGCTCTTTTCTTTTTTTTTTTTTTAAATTTTATTAAAATAAATAAAAAGGAACAATTCAAATAATTGGTTTAACACTTAATAAATGATAGTGGTGTGGTTTCGAATTAAACTATAAAACATCTATTGGGATTTAATGTATTCTTTACCTACCACTCAAAGATGAAAATTGTCGCAATTATAATGTTAAGAAATTATATACATAAAAGATCTGATCTTATAATGAATTTCAGAATTCCAGTTAGATCAAATTAAATATTATATCTATTTGACCTTAATACCTGCTTTCAATATGTTTAGTAGAAGGTGGAACTTTATAAAAGGAACTTACGAAAATTTCAACTATTTGCTGCCTCAAGAGAGAGTTAGAGAGGGAGAGAGAGAGAGAACGAATCATTGATGCATTTAATCACGGGTTACAATTTACTGTGCACACATGTACCTCCCGCTAAATTCTTCTAAAATAAAGATAATGCCCTTCACTTAAGGTGCCCATCACCGCAACATGAAATTTATATTCATTTAGTCAAAACGTTCGCAACGCACATAAGGGGACTTCAAAGACCGCCAAAGTGTATATATTCTTCGTTAGCATGATATTCTCAATTGATTTAATCATGTCCGTCTATCGCTCTGGCTGTTTGTTCGCCTGTATAACATCAATTGTAACCATTCTCCTGACCGCAAAAAGAAAGCTATCGAATTCAAATTTAGCGGAAACATCGGAAGTTCTTGCAATGAAAATAGAAAAAATCAGTTACGCCCAGTTAATATTAGAAGGTTTTTTTCCTTTTTTTTTTTTAGGATCACCGTGATGGGTATAAAAGATTCGATCACGACCGAATGTAATTTTTTTAATTGTTTATTATAAAAATTGCTTTGAGTGGTGGGTATCCAAAATTCGCTGCAAAGCGAAAATGATTCTTATTACATTTTTTTTAATTTTTTCTTCATATAATCTCAACACAAAATACACAATTAATAATAAAATACAAAATAGGAGAAAAAAAAGTTCAACTTAAATATTTAAACAATGTTTGAAATCATAAAAATTATATTTAATCAAAAACATTAAAAGCTTTTTAATGACAACAAAAACTAAATTATAAAACAAATCACTATCTCAGCCAAAAACATTTGGTTTTTAATAATACATTAAACATAAAATAAATTTTTTTTATAAAAAATTTTTACATTAAGAAAAAAAGCATAAATCACCTTTTCAAACCCTTGTTAATGGCTAACATGGGACTTTTTCCAATGCTATCAATTAATTTTTTATTTATTTTTTTTTTTGTTTATTTGTTTTATTTTTTTTATTTTTATTTATTTTTTTTTTTTTTTTGTTATTTTATCCACATAAAACCAAAAGAAAATATAGAAAATGAAAAAAAGAAAAAAATTGGAAAAACAAGAATTTTAAAAATAAATAATTAATTTTTTTCTTCTTTTACTTTTTAAAAAGTTTTTCAAAAAATAGGAAATCAGTAAGAAAATAAATTATATAAAGTATTTATTATACCCACAACCCCAAAAAACTAAAGAGTAAATGAATTTTATTGACTTTGCACCAACAAAAGACAAAAAAACTCGCCAGAGATCAAGTAAAACTGAGAAATTTAGATCTCAGTCTCATATTCTTGGTCGACTTAATATATACATTTATCTATGAGTGTTTATATATAGTTTTTTAAAATTTTTTGCTAGAAACCGTTCTGTAGGAGGATGATGATCTATGCATTAATTGGTTTATGTTAGCTGTGATCGTTTTTCATTAAAAAACTCTGTTAAAACCAGTAAGCTTCAATAGTCAAGAGTGGCAATGTGAGACTAAACGCTATTGCTGCATGTTCACGTTAACCGTGCTTCGGATCGTGTTTGCCGATTTCGGCTCTTGAAAAAAAATACCGACTAACGAATTACACTGAACTTTATACATTTGTGCAATATTTCGGGACTCAATCCGATGCCAACACTAAAAAGCCTTTTAATAATTATCAACGTATTTAAGAAAATTTATGGGGTATGCGGAAATTGTTCTCGCGCAACAATCAACTGTCAGTTTCATTTACGCAAGTACGCACTGATAACAGTATGAAGGCAGATATCATAACACGTTTGAAGTCTTTTGAATCATTTCCAAAGCATCTTGCCTGAATTTTTGACATTTCATTCCCTGGATAACGCTCTGTGCGACTTGCTTTTTATCACTCATTGTCACTGTGGAAAAAGCAGAACGACTCAAATTCAACCAAATCCGAACTCAAACTATTCGCTATGATCGAAATTTAAACTGAACTTCCTTAGTAAGACGGTAGTGTCTCATTTTGTTTTATAAGGAAATGCTTTTCCCTATTGTGGATAGAGATATTCCAACTTTAATTTATGATAAATTTTAAGGCATAAAAGTTCTTCGTCCCAATGGATCGGTAATAACAGAAATCAAAACTCGAAGTATTGCCTGCAGTAGCAATCAGATGGCGTTACTCGTCTATAAGTCTACTTCAAGAATGGCCTTATGAACGTTTTCCTTGCGAAGGCAAAGGACGCACAAATACGAAAAAAATTTGAACTCAACTTTTCGCCAATATTTTTTATTTTTAATTTCGGTATAATGGTTAAATTTAGTTCACAATAGTAAAAGTCTATCTTATGGATACCGTCACAAATAAGTATTCCTCGCGGGCTATATGCCAGCTTTCATGTATGTGTATGTGTAATCTTTGCTGTATTATTACCAAAACGAGTGAACTGTACTAGACGAAGTAGGGTATCTAATATTCGACTTTACCCAACAATCCTTCTTTTACATATAACCCAAATATTATCAAAATATTCATATTAGAGGCTAATTTTATTGTTGAGTAAAATATTCCGCGATTTTTGTTAAATTTGTTAATAGCTTTGAAGAGTAAAATCACTCTCTCAGAGATAGATTTGGATTAAAGTTCACAAAGCTTCAAGTTTATCGGAGAAACCATTTAAACTTTAGTTATTACCAATAAATAATGCCTGGCGAGAAGCCCAAAACATTCTAATCTATTCTATTCTACAATAGTAACTGTCGAGTGATGGCAAAAGAATCATAGCGCGATCTCGAATGGTGCTTCTGCTTGGATGGGTAGTGTAGGTGTTGAATTATGCGTATTTTGGGGTTATTGGATTAGTTTCGTTTTAAGTATCAACTCTCTGAACATCAACGAAATTTGATGAATACAATAACAGTTGCAATGCTTATGGGGACCCCAAAGGTCTTGAATATCCATTATCCGCCCGAAGGCGAATACATGTAATTTGCTTAATTTTCGAAAATTCCAAGTAATATGACACATTGAGCCGGTTAAAAAAAAAAAAAAAAAGCAGGGAATGCGTAACGATTAGAAAGTTATTTCTTGTGAAGATTTTTTAAAAATTTTTATTTCTTTTCCCTGTGGCAACACTGATTCGTCTTTTATAGACTGCACGACCGGAATATTTACGCCTAGACGTAGTAAATAAAAAAAAAGTGAAAAAACCAAATATAATGTAATATAAAAAAGGAATAGAAAAAAATTCCCGCAAGTCTATAAGTGAAAAATGAAAAAGAAATTATTTAAAAAACAAACTGTTGAGTAAAAGATGTAAAGAATATTAATGAAATGATCGTAGAGATTAATTAAGGAGATATGAGAAAAAGGGCAAAAGATCGAACGTTACTTGAATTTTGATTTCCGCTAAGGCCCTAACACTTATCTTTATTTATTTGTTTTACTTTTGATATACTTGAAGGGAAAACTAATTACCTAATACGCCCAGCTGATGGTAAAGCACCAGCAGCTAAACGTCTGGTAGCGGCAGCAGCTTGGGGTGTTAGATAAGCAGCCAATGGTGGTGGTATTTGAGCTTTGGCGCTATTGCTAGGATTGTTGGCAAATTTAACGGTTATCGGTTCTGCATAACCTTTGGGAGTTTTCCCATTCAATTCTTGAATAGCACGTTCGGCTTCGTTGCGTTGATCGAAACGTATAAAACCAACACCCTTGGAGAGACCTAACGCAATAACAATTATTAAACGTTAGAACGTTAGAGAACGAAGAAAGAAAGTATATAAAAAAAGAAAATAAAAAGAAATTCTTTTTCTTACCGGAAATATTATCACAGAGTATACGAGATGTAATTATTTTGCCATATGGTGAGAATAATGCCTCCAAGTCTGGTTGTGATAGATTTTTGGGAAGACCCGATACATATAAATTAGCACCCTTTATGGATTCCGAACTTGGACGGGCATATGAGACTTTAATCACTTTATTTTGCAAACGTAAGCCATTTAATGTGTTAACGGCTTTTTCAGCATCCTCAGGGCGTACGTAATTCACAAAACCATAACCTAAACTTTGACCTAAAAAGAATTTTTTTTTTTTTTTTTTTTTTTTTTTTTAATCATTAAGCATTCTCTTTTAAGAAGAAATTCGCCTACACGCACACGCAAATATATGTAGGATACGAACCTTGCTGTAATGCCGGATTTAGAGCACTCAAAGAAGCTGGCAGCACTGTTACGCGTACATAGGAGAAGCGAAGAGAGCAGTTTGTGTAAGAGAGATGCCACATGAAAAAAAAGAATCATTAATAGAAGTATTTTGATAGGATAAACAAACTATAAAGAGAATGAAAACGACAGCATATATGGCATAGATGGAATTGGAAAGCTTTCCCATTAAAAATTTACGATCTGCAGAACGAAGAACGACTAAGTCGTACCTTTACTTTTGTCAAAATAATGAAAGCGCCTTTAGTAAAATTATTTCAACAAAACTTGACGCAACCAGTGATTCCCAATTATTCGATGTTCATCATAAATAAGTTTTACGAAGATAAAGTTGGAGGCAAAGCTAATTTCTGATCAACAGATATCTGACCGAATCAATTTCGCTAATCAAGCGAAACATAACCAGCACTTACACTTTCCAAACGTACCGATAAGGTTGACTTAATAAATATTTGAAAAATTACTCGCTGACATTTTCATTCCCGTTTAGTGAATAATTTTGTTGCTTAAGAAAAATGGAATATTTACCCAAATTACCTGAGACTTTATCGCGCACCAGTTTACAGCTCTCCAACTCACCGATACTCGAAAATAATGAGCGCATTTCTTCTTGAGTCATTGTCTGCGGTAAATAGTTAACAATAAGATTGGTGCGCGATTCATCGGAGTTACCGTCCACCGAACCGTTGGTGCTCCCACCATTTTTGACAATGTCCATGGCGTTGGTCATCTTTTGGTTTTGGTTCCTTTGCTGTTGTAGAGTAATTTTGTGGCTTTTTAAATTATAACGTAGAGCGTCAATAATGATTGAAGTTAAGCGTACAGAGAGTGTCTAACCTCTCTCTTTCTCTCTGTCTCT
>NW_023998414.1:24854167-24937026 GCF_014805625.2 Glossina fuscipes | reverse complement strand
TCTCTCTCTCTCTCTCTCTCTCTCTCTCTCTCTCTCTCTCTCTCTCTTTCTCTCTTTTTATCTTTATTTCTGTTGCTCTTTGTGCTTAAAGCGTAATTAAATATAAAAAAAGCTTTGATTGCGCTTAGCACAAGTCGCGTTAATTTTAATTGCAATTGTTTTATTATTATTTATTTATTTATTTATTTATTTATTAAACTAGCCGGTAAAAAACAATAAGCCGCTGATTCTTCTCTTTCATCGAGTGCTTGGCTGGCTGGGTTGGCTGACGTCTGTTTATATGCCTATATATATATGTATATATATATATGTATACGTACAGGAAATATATGTACATATATGTATATCTACATATATACGTATATATCTATATATCTATTTATATATATATATGTTTATGTATATATATATATATATATATATATATATATATATATATATATATATATATATATATGCTTTTATATATATATATGCTTTTATATCTGTCTCTTCTTTTCTCCTTTTTTCCTTCCTTCCTCTGATTAGTAATTTTTCCCAAAAAGCGTAAAGAGTTTTTGTTTCTGTTTTTAAGTAGAATAAAGTCCTTCGCCTTCCGCTTATTTACTGGTTTGCTTGCTTACGTAGTTTTAGATCTCTTATCATAGATCGTAAATAATAAGATTTAAGAAAAAGAAAATTTTATTTAATTTTAAAGTACGTTAAAAAGGAGTAAATTTTACTAATGATGTGGATGTCGCGGAGTTTTCTTCTCTTTTTTTTTCTTCTTTTAGTTATTTATTTATTATTATTATTATTATTATTTTTTTTTTTTTAATAATTTTTTTCTTTTTTTTTATAAAATTGCAAAAATGCAAAAAGTTAGCTTAAATTATTTGACTAATTAATTTTTATAAATTTCTCTCTCTGGTTGTTCTTGTTGTTGTCATTAATTTTTATTTATATTTGTGAATTTTATTTTATTTTACTTTTTGTAATTATTTTATGGAACATTGAGTTTTTGTTTTTGTGATAATTTTTTTTAAAATTGTTGTTCTATTTCGTAATAAATTATTTGCAATATTTTTATTTTTTTTTTTTTTTGTTGTTGGTGTATAAATTTTTATTTTAATGATTAGATTCGTTTCTTTGTTATCTCTGTAATAGTTGGTTTTCTTTGGTGGTGTTGATTTGCACAGTTTTTATTTATTATAATAATTATTATTATTTCTTTTATATATTTAATGAATTATTTATTTTCGATTTATATCTCACTTGGTGTACTTTTAATAGCTGCTCAATTGCTTAGATCAATGCTTTTGTCAGAATCTGCAAAGAAAAGGAATCATTAAGTAACAAATTTTTATTCTCGCCACAGATAACAAATGCCATAAAGTATCTCATTCGTTTAATCGCTTCAAATGAGCGAAATAAATTTAGTTAATTACACGATTTTAGAGTCGAAATTTTATCTAAAGTAATATGAGCTCATGGGTCCAGTCAAACCAAACAAAATCGGACTTCTTTCCGCTGTTTTCTAAGCGATGAGATCATCGTTTAAACCCTTACGATGGATTTTGTCTGCCTATCATCATTAAAATTGATCTAATACATAGTACATAAACGATGGGTTTATTCTTTTTCTTCTTCTACAAGGTAGCAAATCGCATACAATATTAGATTTTCAAATATGTACGATATTTGATATATATATATGAAACGATACTTGAATAAAGGAATGAGTCTTGGCCCTATCTATGTCGCATATAAACCAACGGCCTGTAGCTTAAGCTAAAGATTGTATTTTCTGTATCCTACACGGCTCATCGTACAGTGTATATTAAATTTGACACCCGGAAGAGCTTGAGATAGGTCCACCTTTTATTATACCAACCAATCCAGAAACATCTAAAATTGTTTGCCCGTTTGTTCGTCTGATATCTGTTCATGTCGCAAATTTTCACACATTTGAATAAAATTAGGTACACTGACGTGCACGGATCTATGGACGAAGGCTATTGAAAATGTTTCGGGTTAGTACACTTTTTAAAAATTCGTTGGAAACACACAAATTTATTTCTTGGACCACACTCCATATAAGATTTCCCATGAGTATTAAATCCTTCAAAAAGAGATAAATTAAAGAGATGATAAAGTAGTGCGAGTCAATACTGTACACAACTGTTAAATTCGTTATCGTCGATGTATCCAGTGTATATAGATGCATTCATTGCTTTTGTTGTTTGATTTAAAGAAATTTTCTCTTAGAGGCTTATGCCGGTTTTAGTTGTCGGTTTTAGTTTCAACGCCAGTGCATGCCAGTGACAAAGGACGACATAGAGGACAAAAAACTTCCAAGGCAATGAATTACAAGACTTATGGTACGAAAACCCAAACCAAATTCTAAAAAAAAAACAAGCAAGTCTACTATGGCAATTTGAAACGTAAAAAGTCATAGGTTAGTGCAGCGGAGCCGTCCATATCGACACCGAAGCAGAATATTGATGGCTAGCAAGACCATTACATATCCTACCCCACTTCGTCTAGTGCAATTATTCACTCGTTTCGGTAATAATACTCCAAAAAGTACACGTTATTTTCGGACAAAGCCATAATTGTTATGAACACCCGCATATTAAAAGTTTCGACTCAATTATAATAATTATTTCGAAGCACAGTCATATGCCAAGCAAACGGATCGACTAGCATGTCTATCCGGACATAGGACAACCAGAATTTGCCGGCTCGTCTTATTGGACAGACATATAAGTATGTACTTTCTATGGTCGCGTATTTTCAAGCGGCACACATATCTTTAACGAATCGAATATATCCGCTGCAGTAGCCGAGTAAAGAATATCGAATCTATATGATCTTACATACTTACATATATTTGCAAATATACATAGATAAAAGTGTAGCGTGACCATTTTTGAAAATTTTAATCTATTCTCTAAGTGTTTAACACACAAACATAAAAATAAGTCAATAAAATTACTATTGAGTTCATTATTCCTTTCATTCGTCGTCTTGCGAAATTATCACATTTTTTCTTTCAAATTTCTTCCCTCTCTTATTATCAATCCAACCACTAACTAGAACTTTTATTTAATAAAATTATATTTACTCTCCCCCTTAGCTCTCCCTGTCGTTTACTTATACATATCTACGCAAACATTTTTATACATAATTTATTTATATTTGCCTAATGTAAGCCTATGCCTTACGCACCCTATACTCATTGCATAGTTTAGATCTGCAATTTGTTAGTAACGTAAAAATATTTCAACCCTCTTGTCTGTATTTGCATATCAGCTGACGTTATTCCTATAAAGTCATAAATTTTCTTTTTAATGTGTTTTTTTTTTTTTTTTAAGATTTTTATAAAGGACGACAGTTAAGAATTTTTCTAGTGTGACTATCGTATTAACGCCATAGCAACGAGAAATGAGGGTTAGAAAAATGTAATTCAGTTGGAGTTCGTTATCATAATAAAAGGATAAAAGATATTTATTTTAAAGCTTGTAGAGTAATTTAAAAATTGCTCAGCTGATTATAAATATAATATAATTTAGCTGAGGATTTTATTAATTACATTTATTTATTTATATTATTTTTTTCCCTTTCATGTATTTAATTTTAATAAAATTTCCTTCTTTGTAAATCCGTTGTTGTCTAAAACATTCAGCGTTACCATTACAAGCTGCCTAAAATTCACATTTTCAAGATTAAGATGAAAAGACCTTTCCTTCAAGCTCACTCTGAGCTGAGAAAAACAAAACTTTTTATTACAATTGATTTTTACTATTATTTTGAGAAATTCTCTTAATAGAGGCTTGATGGTAAACGCCTTCTAAGATGTCAAAGTTTTAGTAAAATATTAGAAAACTGCCCAGGTTTCAGGATAGTGGGCGACATTTAACAATTACCGACACTGGATATAAAGTTTCTTGAAATCATAGCAAGTAAGTAGGATACTATACTACGGCACGGCACGATCCACAATTAAATACTCTACACTATTTGGTGCTTAGTACAGTTTTTTTTTTTTAAAACGATTGCTCAAAATACGTTCTTAAATGGGACGTAGTCGACAAAGTCGCCCGATCGAAACCATTTTCAATAGCGTTCGTCCTTGGAGCGAAAAATGTCGGTGTACAAAATTTCATTAAAATATCTCAAAAATTTTGAATTGTAGTTTCAGCAACGAGAAAGCAAGACAAACATACAGACGAACAAGCTTAGAATCACTTTCTGAATTGATCGGCATTATAAAAAGGTAGGTTTATTTCAAGCCCTTTTGAGCGTTGCACACATCCTCATATACTTGTCATATCCTTGTAGGGCATAAAGACGACTTGCTTTCTCCGTACGCGCATAGACCGAACGCTTTCGAAATTTATTAAAAAAGAAAATTTATTGTCTTCCATCGAGATAACTAATCAATAACTGCCATTCCTGCGGATGGATCAACTAATCAAACAGAAATATTTTAAATTAATATTTATTATCGCTGCCATCAGTCACTTGAATTTTAGATCAATAAAAGTCAATCAATATCGTTCAATAAGGCATCCTATGATACTCTCTCATTGCAACGGGCGATCTAGGAGCAATTTCGCCGTTAAATTGTCACTCGGTATCGTTAGAGAGATTGTGGCATAATCTTGATTATTTACGCAGTCGGGTAGATAGTTAGATAGTTAATCTCATCACTGATAATATTTTCATAACATCTAATTAGCGAGTATAGGGCGAATGTATCTAAAAAGTTTTGTCATTTTTACTTATGAAATATTATCGCAATTCCAGCAGTGTGTTGATAATTTAAAAATGCAACACATCTTGTTAAAGGAAGCTTCGTGAACAGATGTAAATAAATGTTTTAGAAACGAGAAGAAATTTATGTTGAAATTTTTAATTTTTAATAACAACAAAATTAAGCAAAATTAATAAATTTTTTAATTGCTCGCTGAAAACACCATACTATGACCTTTTCAAGAAAGATACATTAACAGCAACGTAATGCATAAAGTTCAACGTGTTCCTTTGTTTCTTCTTTCTCCTTTTGTTGAAAAAGTTAAATAATAGCTGTGCGAGTTCAATGACACGCACATAAAAAGCCGGTTACAAGCTCATACTAACCCATACTTATGCAAGTACGCGCATGCATATATACATATATATATATATATAGGTATATATATGTAAATATATAAACAAACTGAACAATAATACGAGTTATGCTCACTTTTAGCTTATAACCAGTGTGCATATGACTAGAAGAAGATAACGACGAAGGGAATGAATGTCTTACATTCGTGTTAAATAGATACCATGTCATGCAATGAAATGATGAAAAGGACACATTTATAGGTATAAGCGTAAATCTACACACACGCAACAATGTACAATATTTAAAATAGCACATGGCGTATGAAGAAGAAGTTAACGGCGAGACCGTAAAATTCCGATCCGAAGATCTTCTATTGCTTTGGATAGCAAAGCTACGAATATGAAGGATGGTAAAAGTTAGATGGAAAAGATTAGCAGTGTCACATTCATCTGTTATGGGGTAGAGAAAGCTTCTCTATCGAAAACGCATAAGGCATATGCTGCAGGACAAGATTAAACAAAAACTGAACAAATGCGATCAGGAGTAAGCAGCAAATAGGTCAAGATAAGTCGCCAAATACTTACAAATTGAAATTCTGGACAAGACACTTGACTTTTAGATTGATATAAGAAACAAGTTAAACGCCCTAAGCGATAATGCCCTAATTGCTACGACACGAAAGCTTTTGCTTCCTAATAAAAGTAATTATTATACGAAGGCACTTGAGCATTAAATGTTTTAGTTTTTCTTTCCTTTTTTTTTTTTTTTCATTTTTTTGCATTTTTTAATAAACATTTACAGATGATTGGTCTACGTCTTGTAATGATGGCCCGCAACTTTTGCCTTGCACTGTACAATGTACACAACTAGGCATTTGTATCTGTGTTTGTGTTTGTGCTTGCGTTTGTGCGAGTGTGTATGTATGTATGTATAAGTGTATCAAGATACTATAGAATAAAAGCTTACTTACACATATCCTGATGTGTGTTCATGCTTGAGTTTGCTGTTTATCATGTGTTTGTATTGCATGTACATGCACAAGGAGAGGACTTTGTAATTGACACTTTTAGCTGAATAATTCTGTTCATTTCTTTTTTTTTTTTTTTTTTTTTTTCTTTATTTTATATATAATTTGACCTCATTTTTATGCATTTTTCTACAAACAAACTCTAGAATTTCTATAGAATATAAGACAAGGGGTGAAAAATGGTTTTTAAAGTGTTTTCGTATATTCTTTGTTTTGGGCTTTTTCTTCTTCATTTTTATTTATTTTTTTTATTTTTATTTTTTTTCCTTTTCATAGAATAATTAAAGCACATGCAACACATGATTTAGTATGATTAACACTGAAGCACATGTTATGTGTTCAAAAGGTTATCAAAAGGTAATCAAAAGCTAATTATGTAAAACACAGCACATGTGTTATTTTAACAAAAGAAAGTAAACAGAGATTTTTTTAAAGAGTTTCACAGAGTATGCGAAAATGTTGCTTAAGTTTTTGTTGTAATAATATATAGAAATCGTTTTAAAATATTGTTGAAAATCTCTAGCCAAGATTGAACTTTAATTAATGGTATTATGGTTATGGTGTAAAATTATTTTTAAATTCCTTAAATTATTCAATTTTAGTTCAGCTGAGCTGAGTAATTATGTTTTGAGCGTCACGAAAACGTAAAAAATGCTTATAAGGCTTGCACTTCATTACACTCTACATCGCTTGTGATAGGGTGATAAGGGTGGATTAACTTTGTGCAGATCTATTCAACACCCAAATACAGTAGCACTTTCCAAATCGATCGAAAGAATGTCTGTCCCTCTGTCCTACTAACTGTGTTGTTTCATTGTGCTTAACTTACAAGCCGCAAATTTTTAAGATACGTCAATGAATTTTGACACAGATCGACTTGCTTTGGCCCAGGGACGAACGCTGTTGAAATAGTTTTTCGTTCACGCCTCATATTCTGAAAAGACTTTATATGAATAAGGGCGATGTAGAGCATTTAATAGAAGACCGTGGCCCACTACAATGTTTCTACCTGTTTTTAAATGATGGCAAAGAGTCTTTCATTGCTACGCACAAACGTATAATTATTTTGAATATGTTATAAGCATGTAAGGGTGATACGACATAAACGGAAACTAAGTTTAAATCTTCTCTTGTGCTTTATAATTGGCTCGTCTGCCGAATGAATCCGGAAAAGAATCCGAAGATTTTTCCACTAATGTGTTCCGGTTTTTTTCCTTTAAAGTTTCTTGCTTGAGCTGATATTCATTTTATGCGGAATTAAAAACAATTATAAAATTATTAAAATGTACTACGAGTTTTATCAAACTTGTGAGGACGTATATAACGTACAAAAGAATTTAAAATGGACCCATCTTTTATAATATTGCAACAATTGGTTCGAAATAATTTTTCGAACCACTTCAAATGTATCTGTCCGTCCGTCTTAGTTCCGCCCATCGAATCTTGTATCCCATCTGGAAGATTCGAGATATTGTGACAAAATTTGATACACTGATGTGTTTTATTGCCAGGACGTGCCCGGTTGCGAATGAATTGGATGGGACCTCGCATAATGCGATATTTTAGAAAATTTCTCTTATATGAAAAAATTTGCAAATTTCAAAAGCGCTGCGTATTGCAACAAAGCTAACTGTGAGAAAAAAAAGAGTTGTTTTAGTTTTGAATCGAATCTCAGACTTTTGCGCTTATCTCTATATCTAGATATAAAATGTCTCCTTGATTATCATCATCGATTGGAAAGGTAGTACAATCAATATAGGATTTTCTCATGATGAGATAGATTGTTTTTTTACAGTTAAGCTTTTCGAAACAAAAGAAAATTGTTTTATTCAAAAGTCGGCAGATATGAAATTAATAAACTAAAAATAAATTTCTTCAACAAGCAACTTCGCAATAACATCTTCCATCCATTGCAAGCCTACACATCACACAATCATTCTGTTTATTAAAAAAAAAAACAAATAATTAGCAGCACTAGTGCACTAATCATATTAATTATCGAATGAATCTGCGTGCAAAACGCTGAAGATTTTATTAGCATATTATACATGAGTAGGATGGCAGGACGTGATATGAACGGTTTTTGGGTAAAATGCTTGCCTGCACTCACAAACTTGCTGAGTTGAAAAATTTAAGCCTGTCATCTAAAAACGTGCATCATGCTTAGGAAAATGCATTGCGTGTAGAATTTTACGCAATATAGAAATCATAAAAAGGGGCCACAATCCTACACTTCTATTCTTCCTTTTAACCTCCGTCAGCTTAGGTTCGAAAATCATTCAAATATCGTAGCAGATACGATCGAATTTATCGAAAACCTCAAAGCTAAAAGTCGTAAAGTCTTGAATAAAGAAAAAGTTGCTTAAACACACATATAATGCTACAATTTTGAATATTATTTTACTTGCAAAAAGATGCATGAATCAGAAATCAAAAAGTCAAAAGTTTTGGTTTCAATTGCTTGAAGAGAAAACTTTAAAAATGTTGGACTCAAACGATCTGAATGAGACGACTCGATATGCTCCAGAGGATTGGTGAAATGCAGAATACAGAAAATTCGCTTCATCAATTTGCTGGCCTTGCACACCTACGGCAGTCAAACTTAAGCTGGATAAGTGGGAGGCATTCACATTGAATACATGCATCGTTAAAAAATCACTGAATCTGTCCGACATTATTAATGCTGTATACCTTTAAATGTTTTAAATTTTATTCGCCCCAGGACCAGGACACTCCTCACTTTCAAGCATAAGTACTTATACTGTTATTAAAATTACTTTGATTTTACCTTTTAGAAAATTTTAAAATAAGAAAAAATATGAAATGTTTTGCTCTAAAAATAGATATCTCCTCTGCTCACCACATTAAAAAGAATAAAAGACCCACACATATACAAGAATTCTCCCGAAAAATAATCAATAAATTCTCCATAACAACAAAGGCGTTTGAAAATAAAGCAAAGCTCTTCCTCCTTCACATTTGCTTTACCTTCCATCACAACAATTACGAAATGCACTCAAATTCACAACCTAACCGTAAATACTCAACTTACTATTTCTATGTCTAGCAATTATACTACGATGTTCTATCTCTTTCTTGCTAAATTTAGAAAGCCGGTTATAGTTAAAACAAAATCGAGTTGAGTAGATTGATGTGGTGAGTGGGTGGGTGGGTGTATGCGCGACAATGGGTTATGGTGCATGGTCAAGGGTGTTGAAAGGAAAAAAACCTTTTCATATACAAAATATTTTGTAAGAGCTTATAACATAAACAGCAGCTTCCTGGTAAATTGACTCTTTTCCTATATGTATCTCTTTTTTGCCGAAAAAAGGAAAAATAGACCCAAAAATTTCTGTATCTATGAGAATGAAAAACTCACTCATTACACTTGCCTACTAACAAGTGCTTTGTCGAAAATTTGGAGAAGAATTAAATTGTCGCCATCCATTGCTGAGCTGTGAGCGGCGAGGGGAAGTTCAAGTATCTCTATTGCCGTTATAAGAGGTTGGCTAAAACTGTTCTCCACCATTGCATTTGCCACCGTACAAGCAGGAAGGAATACATCTTAATGGAATTTTTTTTAAAAGCCTTATATTTCTAATGGACTTTAATTACATTTAATGGCTATGATATGGAAATTGCAAGAAGGCAAAAAAAAAAAAAGAAAAAAAAAAAAATACTATACTATTACGCTAATTACGCTAATGCAGATAATATATACATTTCACAAGAAACCTCTTCAATGTATAATGAATGTTAGATGTATCATTCCATTTGGCAATCGAACGGAGGATATTAAAAATAGCTAACATTTTTTTTGAAGCCATTCAGTGGACGATTCAGTCCTAATAAGACTACGGCACGGAGCAAGGATAAAGTATCTTTCCGAGTATTCGTCGGCAGGTCCATCGAAAGGATGCTCGATTAGCGGACTAGCGTAAAGCAAAATTAAAAGGACCAAAGTTAATGTTTGTGACTTTAATATTTACTATGGTATAGCTAGCTAGAAATCACAATTTATTCGTCGATATGAAAGAAATTTTACGCAAAATTGGAAAAATCCAAACTATCTGCAATCTACAGTGGAAATGTAAAATTAAATTCTCCGGAAAACTTACTATCGACCAGCATAGGAAGCAGATCGTGAAAAGCCAAGCCCTCTAAAAAGAGAATGGAAAGAAAACAACTTACTACGGCTAGGAAATAAATTGAGTCGATAAGAATGGCATTCTTGTTTTTCATTAAAACAAAAAGGTAACAATAATAATTTTAATACTGAAATATAAATGAAAACGAAGACACGAGTTGTCTGTGCACTTATATTAAGATTTCTTTGATTTTGAAAAACCCAAAAAAGAGAGAATGAAGGCAGGAAAGCAGCCGAGAATGCTTTTGGAGAATATAATAGGGAGCATTTGGATTTGCTGGTTGAGGATGATATCTATCTACAAAAGTTACTCGCTTTCAATTATATCCCAGAAACGAGTCGTTATATCTTTTTATAACCATGCGCGCGTTTTCAAAATTTATATTAATTTTGCTCATCAATCGTAGAAAAAAACCGTACATACCACGCATTTCGTTGCTCGTTTGTTTTTTTTTTTTTTTTTTTAAGATTATGTTAAATAGCGTTTGTTTCAGTCTCTTTTAAAGTTTTAATTTGTTCCCTTTCAATTTAACTATTATTGGTGCAGTCGGGGCTTTTGATCAACGAACTTTGAAAATAATTCATTTTTCTTAAGCCGAATTTCAAATTGAGTTGGGGCCAGCACAAAACTTGCGCAAGCGCCAATTAATGGTTGTTGTAGGCGAATAATGAATTTTTTGTGAAAAAAATACAATTAATTTATAATCACAGCGAGTTAAAAATATGCTGACACAGATTTGTGTAAATAATATCCTGATCAGTATGAAGCATTCGTTCAGCACAAATTGGATGTCATCGGTATGATGTCTCAAGTCAAGTAAGGCAATTCCGGCAAATGACGGTTAGTCAGTAATGAGGTGGCGTTATTGAAAACAGGTTTCGATGAACTGCAGCCCCAGCAGATCTTGTTTGATCCTTAATCTTCTCTTTTCTGCTTTTCAAATATTCCTTCAAACGTTTACACGAATTTTGTCTTTTCTTTAATAATATGTAGAAAGCGTCAATTTAATTATAGTAATTTCATAATCATCTGATTTCGGTCACAGTGATTAAAGAAAAAAAAAAACAAAACAAACTGATCTGCTTCAGTAAACATAAGCACAGTCGTAACATTGTTTAAAACTGAAGCTGATCGCCTGCCACAAGGAATATTTTACAAGCCAGCTTCATTCGCTTCCATGCAACTAAAATTTTTTCATTCATTTGAACTTTTATTAAATAAACATTGCTTGCAGGATTGATGCTCTTTGTCTCTACTTTTTATTAATTTAAAATTTAATTTGATTTGATTAATTCATTTTTTTTGCTCTTTATTATTATTATTATTTATATATATACTCACTCATATACGCTCACAGTTTCCGATTCAAGTCTATGAAGCTAACACTCTCCGGCCATCCGTCTAAGTAAACCGAGATTAATGTTTCAGTACTTTTAACAGACCGCTGACATTAACCTTATGTATGTATGTATGTATGTATGTATGTATGTATGTATGTAATATTGCCCTTAACCAAAATCGTTTACCACAATTAGCTAAATCGAAGATTTTTAATTCAAAACGGAGGGGCACAATAAAAAAAAAAAGTTGAAACTATATATATATATATAACATATTACTATAATTGCTTTGTAAATTGCTGCATAAAATGATAACATACTTTTAGGCAAAACTTACATTTATTAAAGGAACATAACGCTTAGGGGCAACATTTAATATAATAATAACTTAGAATTAATCGTGGAATTTTTTTTCCTTCATTATTTCTTATATTACTTACATTTCTCGACATTTTTCGAAAGGCTTTTCGTATTTCTTTTTTTTTTTTTTTGTTTTTTAATTTTTTTTAAAAAAAATTTTATTTAATGAAATTTTTTTAAGAATCAATTTTTTTTAAATAATTTTTTTAACAATTTTTTTTTTATTTTAATTTTAATTTTAAGAAAATATTTTTTTAAAAAGATTTTTTGAATAACAAATTTAATGGGAAAAAAATTAACTAGACGTGTGAACACAAGCAGACTTTTTTCAAATGGAAAAAAGTTAATAATATCAGAACTTTTCTTTTCGAAACTTTGGCTTCAAATTTTCTATTATTATTGCAATTTGCCCGTTAAAAAGTGTCTTCCCTTTTTTTTTTACGTTTTTTCGTTTTATTTTTTTATATTTTTTTTGTTTTTTAAATAGTTTTCCAAACCAAAATTCAACGAAAAATTCTGGTTGTAAGAACGATTGTTTAGGGAGATGACAGAAACTTAAGAGTTTTTAACTGAAATGTTCTCGAATCTAACTGAACTGAACTATAACGAATGAAGTAACGAACGAAAGCAACAAACGCGTTACACGTACAATAAATATAAAATACAACGATCCTTTCGTTTGGCCGATTTGATACGATATGCTGATGCTTTAATAAAAAATCTAACTTGTCACCTATGCTTTCGAGGCTTTTTAATAAAAATGAGAGCAAACGCCGGCACATCTACCCTTGTTCTATACTCAAATGATAGTGTATAGTTGTTCTTGTTTAACTAAAGGTCCTTTTTTGTAAGGATAACAATTTAAGCAAGAAACGCACTCTTCATTGCCTACTCAAATACGATACAACATACATTTCCCTGTTCGCCTATAAGAGAATTATAAGAGTAATGTGCTATTAACGAACATGCGCTCTTTCACCCAAATAAAAAGGATATTCTTTTTGGATAAAGGAAATATATGTTTCAGCGGACAAATTTTTCGTAGTCTTTTTTATTTTTACAAATTTTCAAAAATGATTTTAAAATAATTTTCCCAAAATTTTTTTTCATATTTTTTCCTAGAAATGCTTTGACTTATAATTACATTCGCTGCTCAAAATTATAAACAAAAACTGTCCCATTATTATCCGCGCCTACCACTACCCATCATCAACTTTTGTTAGCATCTATTTCAACTATTAATGACTTTATTGTTAGCTTAGTTTTCCTTTCCCGAAAAAGTGGTTTCCATCAAAACAATCGTTGTCGGTCGATTTGGTTATATTTACTCTTAATTCTCGCTTTTCTATTGTCTCTATGCACGTAAACATATTTCCACACCCTTTTTCCGCTCTGCAGAATTTTGTCATTTTTTTTTCCGGGTTTATATGTATATATATATATTTTTTTTTTTTTGTTTTTTTTTTTTTTTACTTTTACTAATTTATTTTAATAGTCGTAACAGAAATTTTCGAAGTACTGTGTTCGAATTGCTAAAAAAAATACTATAAAATATATTTTTGTAAGCACATACCATATATGGTTTATATAAAGAAGCGTAATATTTGTCTTTCATATAAATATACCACTATTTGGATGCAGAAGTTTTCACTAAGGGCGTCCTTCAACGAATTTTGTTGCTTCACAATACATTGCGCCGTCTTATTGAAAACCGATGCAGTATAAGTCGTATTTATCCAATTTACCTTAATAATACCCAGTTTCAGGATACACTGACGTAATTGACCAATTTGTCGTTTTGTGTCTTCCACGCAGGAGAACTTGTGAAAATGATTGCCTTATGAGGTTAGATAAAAAGTTGGTGACTTTGATCAAGAAATCGTGACAATTTACAAATGCCACTGCCGCATGGTGAAACATTGTCCCTGATTGATAAGTAGACGTCAGTAAGTTCAAGCCTTATATAAATCTGGAACATCTGTCAGATCATAATCTTTAAATTAGCAAATAAAAATTCATAGCCACGACGAGAAAGTCCCACAAAGTTTCATTAATTGTAAGGAAATCGTTCGAAAGCATTGTCAACAATTTTTCTTGGTTTCTATACTCAATCAATGCACTAATAGCGATATTCGATATCGATCCTTTGTCTTTTTTCAAGGTAGCCAACGAAAAAAATGTGAATGGAATTTGACTTTTGCGTTCTCAGTCGCTTTGAACGTCTTTCATCGACTCCTATCCATCCACGCAGCTGACAATCTTTTCAATTCAAGTCTGTCGTAGTAGATCTACGATTCATCCATTATCACATGTCGACGCGGAGAATTCGTTTTATGTCGCTCGAATAGATCCAAACAACGCTCTGGATTGTCGGCGCGTTGTTTCTTTTGGTCCGGTATGACCCAAAGCGACACTCACTTCGAACAGAGAAACGTTCCTGCAGGAGAGTAAATACACTTTCTTCTGATATTTTTAAGCTGTCAACTAATTCACTTAACTTCCATTTTCGGGCTTGCGAAATGATTTAGTGAACTTTTTTTATGTTGTCTGGAACAAGTATCAGAGCTTTCAGCATCATCGATGCTTGTCTGGGCGGGCTTATATTTAGCGCACCAGTCAATAGCCATTATTTTGAGATTTAGAACACTAAAGTAACTGAAACCGTTTCAAACTGCAACTTAATGTTCATAGAGTGTCATAAGATTGTAATACGTATCGCCTGAAGCGTAGTACTCTAAAGGAATTGCCATATAAATGTCAAACCGGCGACTTATTGAGTTATTTGTTAGTCGAATTGTTACGGTTTTCAGTGTTTACTGAGAGTATACAAGTTTCATATCACCTCTGACGCGTAATGATAATAAACTACAAATTTTTTCTTTCATTCGATAATGATTGTAAAAATTAACGAAAAATTTGCAAAAATCTCAAATGATTGCAAAATTTGTGAAAAAACAAAAAAACAACAATTTCCTAAAATTATAAAACTGACCTCCGGTTTATATTCAACGACTTCTAAAATGTAATTTATTGCAAGCATAGGGTCTCTACTTTCATCGCGTAACGAAAGTTTCTCTCTTTAAACCATTAATAACTTATTAATTTAAGAGTTTTAACAGCGTTACAATTCCTTTATAATTCAACTCGAAATGCTTGTAAAGCACCCTTAACTTACCAATTGGAAAAAATGCATTTCTGTCGAATTCTATATAATAATTGCATATGTTTCATAGCGCATTAACAAGAGCGTTTTCTGTAATGTATCCTATGAGCCATAATCCCCTTATAGTGCTGCGCTCGCGACATTAATACTAATTTATGACAAAATATTTTACTCATATACAAAGAAACGCAAAAAGCAAAAGAACAATAAATGAATGTTAACAATGAGGTTTTCATTTATCGTTACAAAAACCGTTTACAAAAGTAAATAGTCCTTCAGTCAAACTTGATCGGATAATGCCCTACTATACAATAAGCTGGGTTGTAAGTTAGATTAAACAGCTAAACCTCATAAATAATTGATAACTTTTTGTTTCCACTCAGAGGTCAATTTGAACATATTTTGAATGTTTGGCGTACCTTTGATCTTAAGACGCATATATTATCATATATTAGTAGAGCATCGTAAGAACGATTAAGTGTTCATATCAAAGTTCTGAGATGTCGAGAATCTAAAATGCCCTGTTTTACAGCATTGAGCTGTAGCTTATGTCAATAAGGGTCGACAGGTGAAATTCGGAATGATTAAAAAGATCATCAGTTGGCGCCAGCGGGAACTATGTTACATTTAAAGCCGTATGCGTCTATATTATGATCTAAAGTAAGAATTAAAAGGACACGACTCGGAGATATTCCTTTAAAAACCTCTTCTATATAGCAGACCAAGGAGGGATTTTCGTAATTATTCGCATTTAAGGACTAACTTAGGACATACTAAATATTTGTGATGAACGATTCTGCCGAGCCTTTGTAGTGTACGGCCCATTAAAGGCAATTTCAAGTTTTTTTTCTTTCGGAATGGAACTGGGAATTAAATATTAAATTTTTATCGATTTTTGTTCTCGCTCGTCATTTTTGAGGCGCAAAAATTTAACGGCTGCGGCTACGTTCCCTATGTGGGGTCGAGAAGAATCACTGACAGAGGAGAGGACATCTTTTTTAAAAAATCAGTGATTGCGAAAAGTACACTTTTGAAGTCGAGCATAGTCTCGAACATCTCCAGAACAAATGGAAGAAAGCGGCGAAAAAGACACATCTGATCTTTTTCAAGAATTTTTTCTACCTATCTTTTTGTAAAACACCAGCGTGGAAAAAGGGTCACAAGAATCGAAAGCGTTGGTCAGATTTCCATCATCTCTTTTTCCTTTTGAGCATTTCAAAAATACACGCCCTATACGGAGACAACGTACAAGCGTCTTGCGTAATTTTGTTGTCAAAGCACTTTTCTTTCTTTTTCAGCTAATGTCGATTTAACGACGGCTTTGATAGACTGAAACGGGCGAGTGTACGAGGACGGCTTTTCATTTCATCCACAAAACCTTGTGTAGGTATGTAATCAAAGAAGTGAAAGTGTTTTTCAAAAATTTCAAATATTACTCCTTACACTTAAGGTCTGAATTAAATGAATGCTCGGCTCATCAGCGTCATTACTGATGAACAGCGTGAAACTTTAGAGGAATTCGAAGGAAATTACGGATTATTGGATCGTAAAACTCTAAAAGACGCAATGCAAATATGCTCAGAAATGCACTATAGACCTAAAAACTGAACAAACGAATTTCTATTGATTCATCTATTCATTAATTGTTATTAATTAATTTTAAAAAAATCTATACATAAATAAATAAATACTCAAATTAAAATTTATAACCCGTGGTTAATTGTCATGTTGTTCGTTAATTGATCATCAGTTGAATACTTAACACAAGATTAAAATGAAAACACATGTACACACCCTTAACTATATCGACGCCCACATTCAAACCTAATGTAATGAAATCCCTTAAGATTTATCATTTTCTCATCACGTGCTAAAAATAAGACCGTGCCAGCCGAAGTACGGCAAAAAAAGAGAAAAAAAAGAAAAAAGAAAAAAAGAAAACCGACCAGAAACATGTCAATCAATCCTAATGAAATTTTCCACAAAATTTCATATTATTATGTAATTAAATACGAATTAAAATGTGGGAGAATTCCGTTTTCTTTTCTTTTCCTTTCTTCTATTCCTTGCTTATTTAGAGCGCATGTACCAGTGAAGAAAGGTTTTGAAAAATATATAAAAATGTCATAGTTAACTTTTCTTCTTTCCACTCCTTGCTTCCCCGTTGCATAGAAAAAATTTTGCTTTTTTGTTATCTTTCGTTTATTAAGGTCGTTAACCTACAAAAAAAAAAAAAAAAAACAAAAAAAAAAAAAAATATGTTCAAAATTTTTTCCTGGTTGTCAGTTGTCAGTTTATTTTTATTTCTCCAAACATATATATATATATATATATATTTGTGTCGTAAGCATACGCAGCTGTTTTTCTTGACATCAATACAAAAAAAAAAAAAGATGATAACTAATTTACATTTTTTCTCCTAAAGGGCAAGTAAATATCGTGTAGTATTTGAGGGTGTTTTATATTTCCTAAACGATGTCCCCTTAAATTATGACAATCAGTTCAAAACCATGGACGACAAGTTCTTCTTATTATTATTGTTATTTAGTTATTACTGGAAAATCGAACGAAATGAGAAACATAGCCAAGTTCTGCTACTTTTACATCAAAGCTGATTAATTTAGTAGCCTTTGCTAGCTCAAGTTCACTTACACAAATAATGAAGACATTGCAGGATCATTAACTTGAAAGAAATTCCTCACATATTGTATTGTGTAATTTCCTAACAGCTTTGTCCGCAGTTGAGGGAGAGACCTTCAATATTATGAAGGACTACTACTAAGATCTTAAAACTTCAGTTTTCTCTTGCATCCGTATTTGGTCGTCAGTTAGGAACCAGTGCCTTTTTGCGATTACGCTTCTTCAACTGTCATGCCAATTGTTTTCCATATTAGACGATTGCATAATGCCAATAGAATTCTAGACTTTTGGACACAAGTCCAAGGGTTCATTTAATCACCTTTATTCAAGCCAATGCCGCCACCCAGATTTGTTTATCTAAATCCATTTATTGTAAAGATTCAGGTAAGAGTTTTTACCGAACAGATCTTAAGTGAATTGAAGTGCGTAATGCAGCTCAAACTCAACGTAAGATTCGAATGGAAACAATGCTGGGCCGTAGTATCTAACATAGTCATCTATTTCTTTGTATGCTGACAATTACTACTTAAATATAAATTTATGGTATAATCGAAAACAAGATAAAGAGCTCTAAGTAGTATAACGAATGTCCGTCTCTACAGTGAACGCTTGATCTTTCAATGTAAGTGCGTAGGACTTGGAACGATACTTATAGGCCATCAAAAAGGAGTTGAATGAGAACGAGTTGGAACGCTTTAGCTAGCACACATCTTTCGTACGTCTGCCACTTCCCGTGAAAATATGACTCAAAGGAAAGCACGTTATGGATCTTTGGTCACAGTCCGTTTCTCTTAGCGCAAACGTTTGAATAGACGCACCATTAGCATTTTCCAACTTTATCCACGGAAATCAACGGGAAATAAGAAAATACAATCAGTTTTCTGCCTCAAAATGTTACTATGAAAACTGCAAAAGCCGAACACAACCAAAGGGGGCATATATATATATATATATATATATATATATCGCTGCTTGCCAACGAAGCACTATGACAAACATAATAGCATATGTAGTATACTATGCGAGAGCTATTTCTTTACTAACGTCCACAAAATCCTGAATTCCAACCATCAAAGTCAAACTATATATTTAAAAGTTTAGGTGTGACCTGTAAACGAATAACACAAAAAGGACAAAAGAAATTATAGTAAATTTCTACTTTTTTTCTAACAATCATGCGCATAAGGGAATCGCTTTTCATTTCTTTTTTTTTTTTTTTTGCATTTTATTTTATTTTAGATATTTCTAGCATTAATGACATTTGTTTTGATGTGCTTGTCTTCTGTGACCGGTATCCTATTCTATTTTATTCGAATTCTACTAAAGGATAATCTTCTTTGCGCAATAACCTGCGTGCTCTGCAAGGCAATGCGATTAGCACTATTTTCTTACAGCATTTATGGGTTAAGTAAGGAAAATCACGTAATCTTTGTTTACTTATGTTCTTTCCCCGCTACGTTCGCACCATGAATGAATGTCGCGAGGGTGGATGAATGTCAGGCTAACGCCTCAATATTTCTTATTAAGAAAAGTAAAGTTTATTATCCTTAAAGGATTCATGTTTATTATTATTATGTAAATTGTGATTGCTGTTACCACAAACACGTACACAGACATATATATATATATATATATATATATAAATGTATATAATTATCAATCGGGTGATGTATTAGAACAAATTTGTTATTTTATTTAATGAAAGATTATGACGTTTAACAAAATGCATTAAATTTATGTATATTGAAATTAATGATTAGTTTATTATTTCTTCAATTATTTAATTTATATTAATTGTTATTTATTGTCTATTCGTGTTATTTACGAAATCTTTCTAAATCAAGTGGAACTTGAATTGTGCGCATAGAAGTTAAATTTAACCGTATATTATTAATATTGAAAATCTGACCAAGCGGACCTAAGGCAAATTTGTACTAAGAAGCTATTAAAGCAATCAAAGTCTGCTAACCTACTAAGTTGATTAATTTTCTTTTATGGCTTTTTGAGCAAAGTCTCAAATTAGGATATTCATGGGTTAATTGTAAGAGAACAATTCTATTTCCCTGGAGACCAGAGTCTATTGGAAATAAAATCTTTATATAATTCAATAGTCAATCGTGCTAAATGAGATCAGGACCAAGCAGTAAACGGTTTAAAGGTTCACCCGGAATCGAAGTATATTATAAATGCGTTTTCGCGCAAGTCAAAGCAACGTGAAAATGTTTCTAAGAATTAGTAAACTTTCCGAAACGACTTAAACTGACTTAAAAATATTATATTATGTTATCAAATGGCGGCCGAAATCGATTAAATTATTTTTTGGACATGACATTAACGAACGGAGCCGATCGTTAAAACTAGCGAAAAATGCAACTGGTATCTTTTATTCGCGAGAATAAGGAAATGAAAACCGACGAATATTGTGTGCATTAAGTCAATGCATACTGTACTTTCTTCTCTACTTTCTTTCCTTCTTATTTATTGTAGTGCGGAGATCAAGCACATTCTAAGCAATCACCCAGCTTCGGTTTGGCAGCGGAAGCGGCGCATGGCGAAAGTTTTGCGGCAGCTATAGTTGGGCCAAATTGCGGGAAGAGATTATTTACGCTCTCAGTGTGGATTTACTTTGCAATTGGATTCTTGACGCAAAGAACGGCAAAAGTTTCAAATAGTCTTCGCTTTCAAAGCAGGAGCGACACGTTCATTTATATGTCTCTCATTTGACACTCGAAAACTAGTCGACCTCAGTGCGTTCAAATTTCATTTTACCACTCCGTATGCCATCAGGCACAATGGATTTAAGCCTTTCCCACTGGTAACCCAGCGTCAAATAACTTGAGACATCTGCGCTTCCCATAAGTCAAGAATCCCGGTAAATACTTTCTAAAGAGCCCATTACAAATCTCAGCTTTTAATTAACACATCATACTTCCTATCTCGTAATAGGCGTACCGTTTACGAATGTAACATCACACTGCTCGGAATTTTAGTTCGCTACATAGGAAAGCAGCAAGCTTCTAATATGATCTGAAAATAGATTTCAAAATTCAAAATATTCTACTAAATAAACTTGCATAAGGGATCTAATAATTTTCAAACTCAATCTCTTCTTTAAGAACTTATCCCACAGATTGCGGGAAGCAATATTGATTCGACTTTCAAAATGTAACAAAAATGAAGGATTTGCAACATTAGCTGCATTAGAAAAAATTATTGATTAGAAAATTGAACTTATTCTTATGATTTCGAGTCCACATAAAAAAAAGATCAAACTATACTAATATATATCAAGTTTGAGTACCGGGTTGTATTGAGATGAATAATTCAAGATTTCTTAATAACCGACATACAATAGAACTATCAAACTGCTGGACACTACTGGACTGCAATATTGCTGGAATATCTACTTAAATTGGACAAAAAAAGCATATTTCGCGTACGAAGCTGTACTGACGTGCGAAGCTGTGATTCGATTCGTGTCAGCATCGAATCGTTTGAGAGTTCAATAATATTACGAACGTGGGTTCGACAGTCAATAACATTTCATTAGATATGCGGAAAATGTCTTGCTGTATATTTCATGACAATTAACAGATATTATTAATGCAAAAAGAAGAAGAAGGCAAGGAAGTTGAGTTTTCTTTATGCAACCACTGATCGAAGGTGAGACGTGCCCATGCTGTTAAACTGTTTTGCAATATATTAAAAATCCTTAACCGAACTAAGTTTCAAAAAAGACTTAAAATCGATTAAACTGTTA
Organism: Glossina fuscipes; assembly: GCF_014805625.2. Lineage (NCBI taxonomy): Eukaryota > Metazoa > Arthropoda > Insecta > Diptera > Glossinidae > Glossina > Glossina fuscipes. The sequence goes on along the minus strand of NW_023998414.1, from coordinate 24,915,493 downwards.
TGTGTAAGAGAAAGTATATCAAGTACTGAACTGTACTGATAAACAAAAAAAGTCCGAGTCATAAAATATGTGATAATGTAATAAATCGAGAATTTGAGAAGAAAGATCAGATGCAAAACGATAATTGCATGCGCAAAATAAGGCGTTACATGGAATGTAATTGGGAAAACAGGTCCAATCCAAGCCGTTTTCAGTAACGTTCATGCATGGTCCAAAATACGCCAATCTATCGAATTTCATCTAATTATCTCAAAAATTACGACCCATATGTTGAACATGAAACGGATAGGAGAGTACACGAGCGGACGCAAGGACACAGTTTTATCGGTATTATAAAAGATGGGATACTCTCAAGTCCAAGCGTGTAAGTGTCAAGTGTAGCGTGTAAGGATAGAAGAAATTTTAAGCTACGCTAAACAATTTGACGGGAGAGTATATTTCATGAGCGGAATTAAGCTGCAAAGCATACATAGAGTATTACACAGTACCAAAGAATACCTATCGGGCTGTCAAACTATATACGAAAATATATTTCGACTTATAGCTATAGTGAAATGGTCATTGGTGTTACTGATAATTGCGAAGCTGTGGTGTTGAACTATTATTATATTACCGGAAATGCAGTTCGTATATGTTAGTCAATACAGATTGGAAGTGATATATAATTCAGCTGTTGCGCAATACTATCATAGTTCAATTCGAGACATATTACAAAATTATTATAAAGTGACTTTAAAATTATACAACTGAGTTGGTTACCTCTTTTCATATTATTTAACAATGGGTTTGATTGGACGGACAGATTGATATAAGTGATTAATTGAATTTTTAACAATGCGATATTTAATAAGTTTTTTCCCTTTTTTTTTTTCTTTTTTTTTTCTTTTTTTCTTGCAATACAAAAATATTGCACATCAGCGAAAATGTTTTCAAAAGTCAAGAGTTTTCTAAATATTTCATTTAGTATGCAGAAAATAAATGAGTTTTTTGGTTAGGCTTCTTGCCCCCGCCTCCGTTGGTTACCATCGACCGCATCACCCCCGCTAACCGCGGAAGAGAGCAGAAAAAGTTAAACTGAAAATTTCATCCCCAAAAAAAAACAGACAATTGTTTATGTATCCAAACGAAAGCGCTTTGCTTTAGTATAATATAGTTGTTGTTATTGTTGTAAACGGCAACGATATACAATGGAAAAATATAAAACGAGATTTTTAATTAATGCAGGCGAAGTGCACTTCAAACCTAAAACGTAAATAGCCGCCCAGTGGCCATAAAAACCGAAACCTTGTTTAATTTTTTTTTTTTTTTTTGTATTCTTTCTTTTGCCTATAAAACCAGCACAAAGATGATGTTGTTGATATTGAACAACCAACCACCATCGCAGTGCACACACATAAGTAATGTATGTTGAAATGTGTGCGTACTTATTTGTTTGCGCGTGTGTGCATTTGTACGTGTTGTTCGGTGTGCCTCTGTACGTATGTTTGCATTTATTATAAAAACCCTTTTTCGCGCTGGATAAAGTAAAGAAAAAAAGCAAAAAAAAAAAAAAAAATGTATGACAACAACAACAAAACCAAGAAACTTGTTAAAAAAAAATCAAATTCAAATACGTAAGGTAACGTTAATTGAAATGGACAGCACATGTAACCAACCATCCATCCATCCATCCATCCATTCATCCATTCATCCATCCATCCATCCATCCATCCATCCATCCATCTATCCATCCGTCTAACCATACGTTCTGTCCGTTTGTCTCTTTGTGCGCTGCTGTTTGCTTGTTTTTTACATCATCGCTTTGTTCGACCATAGATGCTGTCGTTATTGTTATATAGCTTATGGTTCTGCTACTGAAAAAGCTTCATAATAAATATTTCCAACACACATCTCCGGCCATTAATGCCGATCCTTGTCGGCTGTCAAAGTAACTAAAAAAAAAAATAAAAAAATTAAAACGCCGAAAACGAACGGGAACGACAGGAATATGTAAAAAATGAAAATCTATATATTTGTAATTGTGTGCGTATATGCGTGTGTATCATCATTCGACTGCAATTGTCACGACTCGTCGCCGATGCATTCAAACTTTGCATCTTTTTTTTACTCATCCTCATTATTATATATCGCAAAAAACATGCTACACGCCGGAGGTTATTACTCACAATCAATAAAGAACGATAGAAATCGAACCCGTTCCGGAAAAGCATATCAGAATGATGCGGCAGACTTCCCTTCAATTTTTAAAAAGTGCACTTTAATGAAAATTTCAATATAAAACAAAAACTTTATATATTTATAACCGAGGCTTCTTTCTCTTTGAAAATCGTTGCTTTACTGATTGCATTTCCTTTATTGTTGCTATTGCTGTTGCTATTGCTATTGCTGTTGTTGTTGTTGTTATTGTGTTGCTGCTGTTATTATAAGGATATGACTTGCAAAGTAAACACTTATTCTGATGCTTACCAATGCAACCATATGTTAACAGCAATTGTTGCTAATTATAATAAATTTATTGAGCAAATATTAATTCTAGCCTTTCTGACATGAATGCGGGATACAATGATTGCATTCGCTCGTATATGCAAATGAAACCACACGTGAATCTATTTATTGCTTATAAAAATATAACAATACCAACATGTATATAATATATATATATATATATATATATATATATATATAGTGTATGTTATATATTACCAACGGATACCTATTGAAAAAACATAACATATACATAAAATTATATATTATGTATGTGTGTTGTATGCTTGTGCTACGAATTTGTTTACATTTGTGAAGAAAGGCGAGGACATGAAAATTATTCAATTTAATATTAGATACTGAACATGGCTTCAGATTACTTAGCAACAGCAATTTATATGAACTGATATGCAATACGAAAGTCCAGAGTTCAGTCTAATGGGAAATTCGAGATTTACTCGTAACGATTCAATACATTTCATGAATGGAAACAAGCAATTTACTTAAAAATTCAAGATTTGACCTGATCGTCCTAAGGGATACAATTGGAGATTGAAACCAATACGGTTCAAGAATCGAACAAAACAAGCTTTCATATAACTTGAAAATCGAAGTAAATTCATCTCACGATATTTGAAAATCAGACTAATATATTATATTTATCGTGATTCAGTTGCCGAAGGGACTGTCTCGGTTAAGCTCCAATCTTTAACTAAACGATTTAGTGAATTAAACGTTTTGTTACAGTTATGACATATAGCGTATAGAGTATAATTAAACAATTTTAAAAACGTTGGCCCTTCCAATTTCACGCAAAGGATTTAATAAATGATGAAAACTTATTAGAGCTTAAAGTTGCCAATGATTTAAAATAGCTTGAAGGTTTGATTTATTGAGAGTAGAAATCACTTACCATCAAAGGCATCTATTGCAGAACAAACGTCTCAAGCAATTTTCAATGGATCTATTTGCTTTGAGCGTATCCCCAAAATAATCCATATTATTAGAAAAACCGAGGCACGATTCGAGCAAACAATCACAATCACTCATTCAAATTCGTATTAATCGGAAGCGGTAGTACCTTCTAATAGCTTTTACTATATGAGGGCTTGATTGAAAATTCACAATATTATGACTTTTGGGATATCACGGCCATTTTTTGTCGCAATTGCGGCCCTTAGTTATGCTTAGAACGCACTATAATATGCCACGCCCCGCAAATGGAGCCACCATGGATATTCAGCTTTATCGTCGATACAAAGTGTTCGCCTACTCTGCGTCATTTTTACTTCGATTTTTGATATCTTAACGCAACCACTATCCGCCGCTCTTAAGGATTTAGCAGCACTAACCCTCGTAGTAAAGCGGAAAAGTAAGGCTTTCCGCAAAAGACGTCTTCGTCTTTTTTAACTTAGAAGTATACCTACCTATTCAAACGTCCAAGAGACTATGCTGTGCACGGACAACAATGATTTTATAAACTTTGACGGGCGAATCGAGCATAGCACTTATCCATGTTGTAACTTTGATTCGAAACTATAGAGCCACCAATGAATTTAACCAAATTCGAAGGCAAGGCAAAGTCAAATGCACACATTTATCTGCCCCATGCAGGTTGGCGTTCATCGCAAAGATTAAGAGAGATTAGCAAAATATTTCGCGAGATAGCGATTAACACGAAAACGCTTCGATGAAGCCAGGTATTGCTGGTAATTTGCTGGTAAAGGGATATAAAAGCACTATGCGCGTGGAATTCGAGTCGAGAGAGTTGAACTGCAATATTAAAAAAAACTTTGCAAATATAAGTGCCTGTAAATAATTTGCAAACAGATCTCCCAACAATTATATATAGTAACTATACTATCCCAAAAATCACAATTCAGCGATACGAACTTAATTTGAAAAGGAGTTGAATAAATAACGTAAGACCGCGAAAGACAACTTTACGTTACAATACTCTAAACGATATTTAATAATTCGAGAGAAGCCTACCGAAGGACTTACTCTCGTTCGAGAGGTGAATTTAAAAAAGTTTAATTTGAGAATCGAGTTAAGTGATTCTATAAGGCTGTCACTAACAAATTGATTACAGTTCAAGCGACTAAGCCCTTTAGTGGAATTCATAATTCGCATTGAATTGTTCGAGATTAGAACGGAACGTTTTTATAAATGTTGAGAATGCAGCCAGCTAAACGCGGAGTTGTATATTGGAACCTTGAAATTAATTGATTGAATATACCTCATGATTCGAACGAACCGATTCAGTACAATTCCAAAGACAAATTAAGCGGATTTTTCGATTTTCAATTCAATTCAATAGACAAACTAACTTTGATTAAAAAACTTAAACTCGAACTAATCAATTTAAGGTAATTAACGAGTTTATTCACATCTAATCTAATGCCCTGTTCGCATGTCTTTAGAAGCGCGTCCATTATTTTATTTATTCAACTTTGGTACTGATTTAAAAAATTAACAAAATTTTTTTTACAACAATTTGTAGATATCCTTCCTTTCTTTTCTATTTTCTATTTTCTATTTTTTTTTATTTATTTATTTTTTTTTTATTATTATTATTAAGCAATTGAAAACTTTCACTTGCTATTCGCTTGAACGCGACAAACAGATAAACAGGAAGTTTGTTAAATTGTTTAAACACAAGTTTTAATTCCATTGTCGCAACTTTCAGGCTCGATTATGTCCTATTCAAATGTAATCAAATGTTTTTGCTTTAAATTCCGGTAAGGATGCTTTTATATGAGTTTACCTTACCTTTAATATCTATCACCACCCCCCAGCGAACGCATCAACAACACTCTTCTTACGCTTTCCAATTAGTTATTGTTAGCATAGACTCATTCTACCTGGTAAAACACTAAAACATACATTACGTACATAATATAAACATACATATATGCAAGCACACACATATATATATAAAAAATATACACTATATATAAATAAATTCGTTCAAATGTAGTTTCCTATAGAAAGCTCTAAAAAATATGAAATAGATACTCAACTTGCACACGCACACATATGTGTGAATACATACATTTGTAGTGGAACATGAAAAACAAATTTTCGCATATTTATGCGTAAAACCGGTAAAAAACTACACAGTCGACACATATCAACGGACACTAATACATGCTTATATGCAATTAACTGACTTACCCTAGCTTGACAAAAATATTTATATACAAATCAAATATATATATATATATGTACAACAATAATTTTATAAAATTAAGGAAAACTGTTTTTGAAAATCGTTACCAGACCCATTGCCTGGAAAAATCAATATGGAGCATGCGCCGTTTGTTAATCAGGAAAAACGTACGAAAATCTGTTATTATGAAAAAAAAAAAAAATAGAAACAGAAAACTGAAATTATGAAAAACTTTTCGGCTTACAAGCATACAGAAGAATAAATTTCTATCTGAATTCATTTCCGAAATATTTTCTAATTGAAGAGATAAACGCACCACTTGAAACGAGATGAAAATATGGCCAAAATATGTACAAAACTTATGCATTCTCATGTCATATAAGCGCCTTAGAGTATATCTTAGATACTCATCATCTATGGTGAGTGAAATTTATTCATTATAATCGTCATTATCGTCCCAAGAGCCTAAGCCAATTTAAAATACATTTCATTTACGAAGCTTCCGCTAAGCCTGGCATACTATCCGAATGTTACCAACGGAACGAGAAAATTAATATATCATGATTTTGCATTCATGATGGATAGATGCATATGATAAATAAAATTCTAATTAAAAACACTTTTCATGAAATTATAAACTAAAGCAAATAAAAAAAATAAAAAAAATTGCATTCACCTTGAGACGAAACTTCAATATTTACGATCTCAGACGAATATATGAAAAAATTTAAATTACTTTGTGAATTTTTAAAAATCCTCGCATCACACTGTAGAAGCGGAGCGATTCCTTCGTTGAGTTAGAATTTAAAATTCTTTGTTTATTTCTAAGCGAATCAAACCTAAATTCAACTAAACCCGTATATGGCAACAAAAGATTGACGAAAACAAAAAAAAAATTCTTTTATTTTCGTTTCGATAGCTGGAGAAACTAATCGCTTAAATTAAGCTCTTTCACTATTAAGAAGAAGAAAATAAATTTCATTTTGTAACTGAAAACTAATTTTTGAAAGGAAGCTGAGGAAAACCTCCACAAAAAATCTACTCCGCCCGATGCAATATTTGAATGCTAGATGACTGGCGTTGAATGCACTTGTGCAAGCATAAATGCAATGGACAATGTTAAGGTTGCAAAAAAATGCCATTGCAAAATAACAGACGTTTGAAATAATCCATGATACGACAAAGGACAATCCAAAATGAAGCAAGGGGAAATAATCGATAAATATATCGGGTGGCCCTGTGAAAAATGCTTTAGAAATTAAAGGCGTTTAATGAAAATTCATTTGACTTGAGTGATGTATGGTTGAAACATATATACATCGCTGCTCATGGGAATCAAGCGAAGAATCGACAATATGGATGAAAAGCAAGTTTACAATAGATTAACTTTCATTGCAGTAAGAGAATAAATCTTGAAAGGCCGCTTAAGTGGAACTGAAAGTATTATGTGCCATTGTCGGTTTTCTTTTAACAACCTCATCGCTGTGTGCCAAGCAGAATTTGTGGTTCGACCCGTTACAGTTTTTACATATGGCCCGCAAAGACGAATAGAGCTCATAATTTATATGACACTGAACTAATCTATTGAGCTGACAGTGTCTTGGTGCCCTCACTGGAACGTGCAGGTCAAACTGGCTTAGTAGGAATGGGGATAATTTTCTGCCTTATTCAAGCTTTTTTTGAGAAACAAAACTCTTAGCTTCAATCTTCAAGCAGCACATGAAAAGAGCGTTACAGCAATTAGGAGAGAAAACTATCGCGACATATTCTAAGCATAGTTCTCACCAGTGAGACATGCAACCCTTTGGTTATACAGGGGTCGTCAAATTCTTTAGAACATGATTTAATAAAACGTAGAGAGGCACTTGCTTTGCTAATAACAACAGACTGAATAAGCAGATTAAAGTATGCTTAGCATCAAAAAACACTTAATTCGTACATTGATGAAACTGTCACCAACAGCTGATCGTAAATGAAATGCTACGAACTTATTGTAACAGTTCTCGAGAAGTGAAAACATTGGCATTTAGCTATGGTAAGAATCCTGTCGTTTACTTCACGAGTAAAAGGAAATTCGACCTAAGTTATATTATCGGATGACTGAAACAGTTTCACGTCATCCGCATACATAAATATGCAAAAGCCGCTTACAACAGATGTGAGAGCAGGATCCAAATGGCTGCCATGAGAAGTACCTGATCTAGCAGCAGTTTCAGCAGACATGTAAAACTTGAATTGCACTTTATTAGTGCGACTATTTAAATATGAGGCAAACCAGTTTATAAGAATCTGCGGGAAATCAATCTTGAATAACTTCAATGTAGTAATAGGTCGCGATTGACTAATTCAAACAACTTACTTGCATCGGTGTAAATCATGGAACCTTGATTGCACTTTTGAAAGCTCCCTTGAGAAGTAGAAACCAAATGTAAGAAGATTAGTAATAGTACCGTACTGTTGTTTAAAAACTATTAATGCAATTGACTGCTTCAGTCTGTCTACCATTTCCGAAAAGTTTTGATATAAAGCTAAGGTTAACTATTCTCCTATAGTTGTTCACATTTTTCTTCACTACATTTTAACAAAGCGAAATTACAGACCTTTGAATCCGTTCAGCATCTCAACTGCTCGCAAAGCAATTTTGGGAAAGATGTCATGGTCTCTTACGATATAAAGATAGAACAATAAATCAAGGGTAATAGAGCGATACGAGTGTTCGGGAACTTTCGCGAACAAATTTGACATCTCTTACTGATCTGACGCTTTAATGTAAACATGTAGTAAACATTTATGGATAAGGTAGAGGTTTTCCTTGTGAAGTGAACAACACTGTTTACTGAGTTTTAAAAACTTGTCTTTAGTCCTCACGTGGTCCACGTAAGCAATACTAGAACGACTTACTTTGCATAACTACGAACTGGTCCCCCCGAATGCCAATACTATAGATTTTTAATTTTACCATCAATACCGATGCTTTATATGGCCTCCGTTAAACATCTTTTCGCTTCGGATATTATATTGTGTCCACTTTTCATTATCGATCATCATTTGCTGCGAAGAATGCGACGTGTCACTAGCACTTCAATGAGTTGACCGACACTGTTGTACAGAATTTAAAATTGGAACTTCCTGTTGGCGAAGTCATCGGGATTGAATTCGAGAAAAATGCTTGTTTTGACCAGCAGTGACCGTTAGGCGAAAGCTTGTAAGATTTCGACGGACTTTCTCATCTTTATGATTGGAATTTTATTTTATCGGTCTGTTCTCAATTGGCTTGCTTTCTCGTATCGTCGTCGTTTTAAAACCACACCTATTTTCGATTTTCAAAAGAGAAAACACCTGTATAACGTAAAACGTAAAACGTGTATAATGTGTTTTTTTAATCCATTTGCTTGAATTATATTTGCATATGATACAAAATAGATGCAAAAGCCTATGCCTATAGGCATAGCTACATGCGCACATAATTATGTTAACTGTTGATAAAGGATGTTTCTATTTGAAGCGCTTTATATAAGATTTTTTTTTTTTTTTCCCTTGTCTTTTTTTATCTTTTGATGTGCACATGTGCTAATGTACAATATATGCATCTGTGTGTCGGTTTTTAAAAAACGCAAAACAATAAACTTTGAACTTTTAATTTTACACACTCAAATGACCGCATACACACACACATAGATTGCGAGCGTATTTTACATGCAGTTCCCTTATTCTCCCTTGACTTTCAACTTCCGCTGGTTGCTTCAAGCCGAATAACCAACTGCATTTGAAGTGAGCGCAATACTACATATGCCTGCTTGTGTACGTGTATAGGCATTAAAGTATATATTAGCGCTGCTACGAAACTGACGGCTTTACAGCTTGATAACAATATTACATTAGGTTTTTTGTTGATTCCATTCGAAAGCAATAGATTAACATGAAGGTGATGGTTATGGCGATGGCGATGGCGATGGCGATGGCGATGGCGATGGCGATGGCAATAGTGATGGTAATGGTGATGGTGATGGTGATGGTGATGGTGGTGGCGGGTGTTGCTCTGCTTAAAATTTATCTGACGTATTAGTGATGTTGCAAAATAGGATTTTATCTGTATGTTATATGGCATTTTACCCACCTTACAAAATCTGCTTATTCCAATACGTGCATGCATCTATATACATAAATAATATATTACTCTCATTGACTCATTCTTGACCATTACCGGTACATTTTGTATTGTATAGAGCTTTTTGTTGTTTCTTGCACGTAATCAAGTGTATAAGCTTTTATTATTCTATGTATCCACATATATATGTGTGTGTATGTGTGTGTGTGTGTGTATTTATGTGTACAGGAGAGATGCACATGAGATTACATTGCTGCTTTTAATATATATAAGCAGATATTATATACAGAGAAGTACATAGGTATGCGTATGTTAGGATCATTCATCGCCCGTCAACCCTCTTTAGAAATTTAATACATCATATGCTCGAAAATTGAAAGAAGAATAGAATTGAATACAATTCTTTTCAATTCAAGTTAACACTTAATCCCATAAACTTTTCTGCTTTGATGAAAACTTTAATATTTTCACATGCATCTAGCATCTGAAGTAAATTAAATTTCAATGTGCTGAAGATTTCAAAATTACTTAAGTTAATTCAATTGAAATCCCACTAAGCTAAGCAACTTAGTCCTTAATCAACGAGTCAAATTTATTTATTTTTATTATTTTTTTTTTCATTCAATTTGCGGCTAACTGAAAACTGTACTTCCGATCTGAAGAATATCGATTTTGACTTGCCCAATACAATTTTGAAGTCTCATTAATGGTCAAATTCAACATTCGAATCGGAATATTTCGATAAATTGTGATTAACTAACTAGTTTCTTATTCTGTTTAGAAAATCAGGTAAGTTCGATATCTGGTAGCAAATATTCATTCAGCAAATGTCCACAAATGACACAAATATTCGCATCATGTTAAATTATTGAAAATATTCCTAACGGAAGTTATACTTACTGAACATCATTCAATATTGAAATTGTGATCGAACTTCGCAATTGTAGAATTGCAAGCCAATTGCCTAACAATAAGAGATTTAATCGAATATTTCATTTAAGCGAACGACGGGAAAAAATTATTTTTATATTGTGAACAATGAACTCGCACGCTCCCTACGCTTTTGAGAGTTGATCTATAAAATTTGCTCAAACATTATTAATCTTTTTTTTTTTTTTGCTAGTAAAACACGCAATGCGTGCAAGATATATTGCATCTGGGAAATATCAGGCTATCAACATCAAGGATTAATTATCCGCGGCTTAAGTTGTTTCTTAATATGTTGTCATATTTAAAAACGATTTTCGATTTGTACAACAAACGTTAATAGTAATTATTTTGAGTTTGATTAGGCCGCAAAAAGCATACAGAATTTATGTCTATTAGTTTCAACGAATTTGAGAAGTAAATGACTTACTGACGCAGCTGTTACAAACGTTATTAACTGTGTACAGTCATCAATGAGTCATTGATTCAAATTTTGACAAAAGTGTGGCTACCAAATAACGGTGACTACTTTTTTGATTACCTAATATACGAGAAATGTTTATTGGTGTCTTGGGCGGTACTTAAAATTTACTTCAAGTCTCGCTTTCTTTCATTATTTGAATGCATGAGAATAAGTTATGTAAATGCTGTGCAATACGTTGAGTTCCGATCTTTACAAAAACTATACTTAATTTTGATCTTAAGCAATATTAAAAAAAATTAATTTGAAATCTGCGACAATTGACTTATTCATCTCAAATCACATTGAGACGATTAATTCAGGTCTTGAATTGTATTAAAATTTTTTATTCCTATTCGCCTACGGTCATGTTAATTTTTAACTATTGCATATACATATATGTGTGTCTATCTGTACGAAAATCCTTGATCCACTATGGTTAGTAAAAGCATTGGCTTAGTTTTTCAGTCTCTATAGCAAGTTCCGAACTATAATAAACCGTTTAGTCCTCATATCGACCTATGCTAAGTATATGCAACGGCCGTTCAATAATAATCAGGTACTCAAGCGATTAAATTATGGTAAATCAATTTGCAGCAGTAAAATTGTGGTGCAGTCTGCTGTTGTGTCAAGAACTATAATATATGCTAAAACTGAACGCAACATCTGAAAAAACTGGCAACCGGTGAACAAAAGCTATTTCAAGTAGAAATGGGGAAAAAATGCATACAAATATTATTTCAGTTATAAGCTCGGTGTTTTAGCTGAATCTTGCAATCAATAGCCGGAAGATATCATCTTTTTTTTTAGAGACACCGTCTATAATAACAGACGAAATTTTGCAGACCTAATTGAGTTAAGTTGGTCCTCACAATACAAACTAACGTAAGTGATTAAATTTTTATATTCAAGTGATACATTGGAACCACTTCTCGGATGAATCAAAAAGATCGTTCTTCATGCATTGAAGTGCAGCGGAGTGTTCAACATTCTAACCTCATGCTAATAATTTATTTCGGCTTTCTTTTGATCCGTGTTTATCGAGTGTCTATCTATACTTGAACAGTTATTTCACGTCTTATATGTAGATCTTAAACTATATTGTAAAAAATTTAATGCGATTATCGAGAATTTGTTTGAATTTGTACTTAAAATCAAAGTATTGGCTTGATCATCCAGTGGCATTAACATAATTAATAAATCCTTCAAATTGTAACAAGTCAATTAGTTGTTTCTTAATCTTTGTTAGAGTGATTAGCGTGAATTCACAAAAATTGTGCTAAGAAATCGATCTCTATGAAATCTGGAAAACAATTATATGAAAAATGGTTTCAGATAATTGATGCGTTAACCATATCCCTTGCTTATACACCATTATAATTTCATGCGGACAGGTTCCTTCGAATAGTTGACCATATAGACTGAAGAATTTTCGATCCCCTTTTAGAATCCCCTTAATCAAATTGAATATTATCGATAAAGCAAAAGACTATAAGGCAGGAATTCATTTAACATAGTTTGCCTGTTCGAAGCACAAGGAGAGTAACTTGGTATATAAAGAATAATTTTTTCACAATTTTTTAAAAAGTTCAAAACGGCATCAAGCAAATGAATGTTACTTTGCATACAGTGATTGGCTCATATGGAAAAACGATGTAAATAAAAACAAAATAATTGCTGCTCGAACCCATCCCTACTAATATTAATCTTAGCTAGGTATACAGGAGTCGTAAGCTTAACATTTTTAGATGAGCCCTAGCAATCTTCTTTTTTTCTTTTTTTTTTTTTTGATATTTTAAAGTATATAAGGGTGACGATGTTTCATTTTTCCTATCATCAAAGAGCGTTACTTTTATACTGGCCTCTGCGTCGGATGTTAATACGCCTGTCAACATCTCTTATATATAGTGTGCATTATAATTGTTGGCTTTAGCGAACTTGTTGATGGTTATTGGTTCACGATCAATTTTACGCTAAGATTCTAGATGGTCCCCTTCAAAGCTTTTACGAAGTCTCTGATCAATATTTGCTATTAATTGCTATCCATAGATTTTCACTTTCGTTGTAATCGAATCTATCCCATTTTCCGATTTAATGTCTCACTGTCAATTAGAAATACATACGCCGTGTTTGGATTTGTTATTCTAATTTCTGCATTGGAACTTTTAATTATGAGATAACAAACCGACAGACAAAGTTCAATCAAATCGAAATCACTAACATTTTTGATGGGATATCTAGTGCATATGGCCGCGTGCAGTGAACGGGAAGATAAATACAAATTCAACAATGTTGAAACGATTCGTTCGCCTCTTTCTCTAAATTAAAAATTTTCTCACCCACTACCCACTACATATTTTAAATCATACATCTTACCTATAATGAATAATTAATTCCAAGCTCCAATTATGTTAGAATTCTTTATTCGCAAAACGGTGAAGCATAAAAATTTGCTTATCATTCGAAAATGTGGACTACTTCAAGCTTCGAAACTGATTCGCGTTTCGAAAGTGATTAACCTAAAGCTTTACTTTGTGTGAACCTTAATCTATTGCATTACATGTGCGTGGCTTTATGTCTTACGCCATATGTATTTGCATGCGTTACTCAATCTGTTTATGTACTTGTTCAGAAGTGCGAAGCAGGATTATGTGCCTGACTCTGCTAAGCCATATACGTTTACATGAATTATATAGCAAGACTTGTGTATGCTGCGCAGAATATTTTGTTATTTGCTACGCAGTATGCATTGGATATATGTATTTAAATAATGCATTTTGCATGTGCTGCGCAGTACGTAATTACGGTATACAGTTTAATTTACTGCATTGTACGCATTTGCAGTATGTACTTGCATTTGCTACGCAGTATGTATTTTAATGTGCTATGCAGTACGTGCAATACGCAATGTATATGCTTGCATAAGCCAAGCAGTATTTGCTTGCACTTGTTACTCAGTACATATATCTTTGTAATATACTACGTACTTGCAGTAAGCATACGCATTTGCTACGCAGTCTAGTACTTGCCTATGCCACGCAATAAGTACTTTACAGTACGCACTGCAGTGTATATAATAGTTGCGTTTTTTTGCGAATTTACTACGCAGAACATGGTTGTATTTATAGATTCTTACGTTCGTTACCTAGAATGGCATGAATCACTTGAATATCGAATAGAATGTTGAACTGAATATTGAAGCCTGACCTGCAGTCATTTCTAAATAGAGAAAATCGATTGATTCCTAAGGTGCCCGGAACAAAAACTTCTTCAGTTTGAGCGACTCTTCTTATTATAAATTCTTCCCCTACCCGCCTTACCATCAGACGGTTTCCGGCAGTTAATTCGTGATTTTGCACTCAGTAAGAGGTCTGATTAGAGACCAAATCTTTATTGCAATGATTTCTTCAAATTTTCAATGGTTTCGTAACGATTTGTAAGATCTTTTTCGAGTCAATTAATTCTTAACTCAGTTAACTTCTTTATTAAATCAATCCTTTAGATTTGCAGGGGACTTTTCAATATTTTTTCAATATATATATAAGTTTTGTATATATATTTGAACTTACCTATCTCTCAGGCTTCTCTCAGATTCCTAGTTGATATAGTCAAAATCTCGACTTTTCCGTTTTGGTGACAAAAACGATTTTGTTTTTGCTTTCAAATCATGTTCTGCTTTTTGACGGCGCGGCTTTTAGTAAAATGCATAATTTTATAATTTTTATAAAAATGTTTTGTTTATTTTATTTTTGGTTTTTATTTTTTAAAAAAAATTTATATTTAGTCACAAACCCTTTTCTTAAAATTTTTATTGCAGTGCTTGGTATGTTTGTTTGTTTTCTTTTTCTTTTTTTTTTTTTTTTTCTTTTTTTCTATTTTATACTTAGTTTCTCTTAACTACGAATAAATTTGGCCTTTTTGTCCCTTTTTGCGATTTGTTGTTGTCTTCATTTATATGTTAACCGATAATTATTTTATAAACTGTTTACAAATTTCTTTAGTGACTTTTCTGAAATTTTCATAAAATCGTTGGAAGTCCTTGCATTTCTCCTTATTTTAGTTAAAAGAGGTTTTTCTTTTTCTTTTTTTTTTTTTTTTTTGGACAAAAAAAAACAAAAAAAAAAGAAGTTAGACGAAGAAAAAGTCACAGTCTCTCGATTTTATTTATAAATATTCGTCGCACATAAAATAATTTTTAATTACTTTAAGTCGTACTGGAATCGACAGACATACATGCACGCGTATACATACAACACACACACACACAAACACATCCAATTAAACATACGCAATTTTTTCAACGCAATGAGCTCATATAAAATTTTTAATTTATCATAATATTCGTAGACATCAATAGATTGTTTACTTAATTTCTTGTTTTTGTTTTTTTTTTTTTGTTTTTTATATATGTTTAAGAAAAAAGTTTCTTTAAAGTCTTACATATACCTATGCACACACATATACACACTTATTTTGAGGCAAAAATTATCTAAATATTATTGTTAATATTGTTCATTAAAAAAAAAAAATTGCTTTTCTTTTGCGTTGTTCTTCTGTGAAAACTCTTGGGAATTAATATTTTGTTCGTATAGTTAATGTTTTTGTTTTTTGTTTTTTTTTTTTTTTCCTTATAAATATTTATTCACTCTTTATTTTGTCAGACCACAACTTTAATGCAGTTTTTTTATTTATTTATTTATTTAGTTTTTTTTATTCAATATTTTAGTTTTAGTCCATTTAATTACTTTCCTTCATTTTGTATATATGCCGAATATATATCTATTTTAATACTGTTGGTGTTTTATTCTTCTTTGTTTTGAGTTTCCTTTGTGTATTGTTGCTGTTGTTGTTGTTGTTGTTGTTGTTGTTTTTAAATTCGTTTAATTCTTAAGAAAATTACTCCATTAAAAATTTAGATCAGCTGAAAAGAAGAATATATCCTCTTGCAGATATATGCCGCTAAGTTTTCCAGAAAAAATCGCTTTCCAAAAAATTTCTCTGAAACGAACAAAAATATCTAAATATATATATATATTTAGATAATATATATTAATCTATAATATATATTAATATATAATCTAGACGAATTTTTACTGTTTAGGAGAAAAATGGATCACCGCTCACTATTAAATACCCCACACCGCCTCACATATATATATACAAATAGATAACGACTTTTCAAAATAAAACGTTATATGAAAAGTAATCGTAAAAGTGATCCGATCCCAACCATTTTCAATAATATTCGTCCTTAGGCCAAAAAACGCCGAGTACCCAAAAAAATGACACCCTGTCGGTTTCGCACAAGCAAAGCAAAGGCAGACTAACGGTAGGATACGCTCAAATCAAATCGAAAAACGGTCGTGAATTGATCGGTATAATAAAACGTAAGTCTATCTGAAGACTTTCTGAATACTGTGTTGCATACATCCGCAAAAACTTACTTATGACCTTGCACCACAAGTGGAGCCGCAATAATTTCATTTAGTAAGCATTCTATCAAAATAAGAATGATTAAAGTCGAAATTGAATTTATTTTCCCATAAATCATCATCCATCTGATCTGCTTGAAATATAAAATCGATTTGAAACCAGATATTTGTCGAAGTATTATTTGTAGATATTGTTCTGCCTTGAGCTTTTCTTCGAAATGCCTTTTATGAGAGCAAGAAGCCCGCATCTTGAACGGACAAGCGCGACAGACGTTTGCACTAAGCTTCGCGACCAAACATTTTATTGAATGAAACCATATCTTCAGATTTGCATTGGGAAGCCTCATTTCAAAGAAAGTAAGTGCAACGAAATATTCTTCAGAATATTCTTCAAAATCGGCTTTTAAACGCCTTTTCATTTTCATAAAAATTAATCTTTTTTATAAAAAATTTTCCGCTCTTTTGGTGTTAAATTTCCATGGATTTTGAAAGATTGCTCTTTTGACATCTCGCTGTCAATGCACAAGAAAGAAGATACTCCAAATTACGTCTTCAGGAATCTAATAGCTGAAAAAACGCAAGTATTGGAGAGTACTGGTTGGAATCTTTTATACATAGACGGCTCAAAATCTTCAAGCCTGCCTCCTGCTTTTGCCGTGGTAGATGCTACGGGACAGGTTCTTCTCAACCACATATTTCACGAAAGCACTTCAACTTTCATAACCGAAGCCAGAGCTATCCTTCACATTGCGAACATTGCTCCTAACAATAAACTCAAAACCGTCATTCTTGCCGACAGTTTGTTTGTTTGTATTACAAGCTATTCGGAATCCTTCGACTTCGAGATGGAGCACCATCAACAAATTAAGGAATATAATTACAACACCCGATGGAAAAATTAAAGTGTTATGGGTACCAGGTCACATCGGTTTATTGGGAAACGAGCAGGCTGATCGAGCGGCAAAGTATGCTGCTTCTGCTCCTCTAATTATGGATAATTTCGTGGAAAAGTTGGATCTTCAAAGATACATTGGAAGAAAAGTTAAAGAGAAAATTGCAGAAGGAAATTTACAATATCATCATCAAGACTACTCTTCCATTAACCCTCAATTAACTCCACCTTTATATACAACAAATGTTGAGGAAAACCAAGATCCAAAGATTTTCGAGAATTCGTCTTGGTCATACAATTGCAACTAACCAATGGATCTTGAAGAAGTCTTCCAATCTGCAGTTGTGAACAAATTCTCACTATAAAGCACATTGTCTGCGACTGCCTTAACTTTTCCTTGGCTAGAAGTATTGCACTTGGAACGATTAACCCTTTGGACATTCTAAAATCAGCTTCAGAATTGAATATCACTTCCATATATACTACTTTATTAATCCTACTAAGCTCATTAACTAATGTACATTTATTTAAATTAGAGCCGATAGCCTGTGTTGCTAGCGCTCAATGTCTTTTTTTTTTTTTAGTCTAAGAATTTATTTCGTTAGTCGAGCTACTAGTCGAGAGAACAATCGTCTGTGAAGACTAAAAAGAGTTCATGTGATAGGCAATGAAACGCTATAATGACGAGCAAAAGGGCATCAGTCAAAAGGACTAGTAATCGAAAGAATCAGTGCCTTATGAATAAGATGCTTGTGGTAGAATAACTCGGTTCGATGACTCTAAGAATCTTCTATACTTCTTCAAATAAAATCGATCAAAATAAAATGCCGATACTGTACAATATTGGCCGGGTACGGCCGGGTACTTCCCCAAGATCGCATGCAATAACCTCGAACGAAGGGCTGATAAAGCTGTTTCCATTCAGCTGATCCATTTAGACTATGAAACTGATCTAAGAATATCTGAAGCTTGCTTCTAAATATTGTTAATGAGTACAAAAAAATAGAAGCCATCCCTTAATACCTAATATTATACTTTGCTTCGATGTAAAGACATGGGAGCAATTATATCGAAAATGACACAAATTTGGGGGAACGCATTCGAAATTCAAAGACGATTTATTATCTTATCAACGATCTTATTATTCTTCACTTATTTTTATTTTTAAATATTAGGTGTGCGAACATTATCAAGATATTTTCTAAGAAGGCGTGTTAGTAGTATTGTAGGGTGATGAATAGAACTGTGACTTCTTTTAGCTATGCGAAGCTATGTAAGTTATTCCATAGTCTCTGAGAGCTTTACAAAGATGGAACTCCCCGCCAAAAAATCATTATTGGCGGGAAATTTTACTTTTTACTTGCTTGCCGTAACTAATTCGTAGTGCAGTGCTTTTAAATATTTATGAGTGAGAGGAGTGATGGATTCGTCACGATATCCATTGTTTGTAAGTAGTAGGCGAGTTATTAACATCGGCGATAAAATTGATAACTCATGTCGGCTTCTTTGGAGGGAGGTTGGTTTGGCTAGGACGTAGTGCATTATATTTTATTCCAACCAACAATAACTGATGCAATTGCAGCCAAATATGTGCGCGATAGCCTGAATTTTCAGTAGAAATAAATTTGATTCCATATAGTAAAACTCTGCGCGGTTGTCAGCAGACATTACTCCTTTCGGTGAACACATGTTTTAATCAGTATCAGTATTGTCTGGTCAAGCACGACAACCATTCTTACGACGAAACTCCAAAAATGGGTTCTTTGGTGGACAGCCTCAAAAGATCAATTATCCCCAAGTCAATTTAATCGTTAAAGCGATAAATTTTTTACCCTACAGCTAATTACTTACTCTGAGATTTGAAGTCGTAAACATTGACTTGGTAGTCACGATTCTTACCTATTCGCGTACTTTTGCGGATCAGTATTATTATTATGATTATTATTATAAAGTTTCATCGTCGTATCTACTGAGGCGTACAAGTAAAGACCAAAAAATCAATTTTCAGTTTATGATGTATAGTGCGCGTGTCTTTTAATCGATTAATATCAGAAGAAGATCTTTCAAATTTTTTGGCTGATTTGAAGCCGATATCTTAATTTTTGTTAATTCTATTCAGAATTTAATATCGATTAAAAATATAATAATAGACTCGCGTCTAGCGTTTTTAGCTTTTAAGCCGGCATTGACCGGCATTGATGGGTGCTGCTGGTGAACTGAAATGAAATTTAGCCAAATGTGTACAGTTTACTCTCTATTATATTAACCACTATGAATTTTGCAACAGAATTAAAACAATTTAATGTTCCGTCCGTGACGTATGGTGATTAGTCTTTTTTGAATGAATAGATTCGGCTTGCAAGGATTCCATTGCTTATGCACGATATTTGACTGAAAGATTGAACAAAGATTCTTTCATTCGACATATCAATCGAAATTCTGTACTCTACCCAATCATGTATAGTATGTGTATTTTAAAATGTTTTTTGATACGCCTTTGCTGCACCTAAACTTTCCGATGCAATCTAAAACTTACATACGATATTGAATTAACATATGGGCTATTGGTAATTATGGGCGAATTGTTACGCAAGCAATTAAAAAAAAAAAAAAATTAAATTGAACATAAACCTATAAAATTTGCAAATAATCGTTTGGGAATAAGACGAAAATTGTAAGTGTGTAGCTCTTTGAGGACAATACAGAGACGAAGCTTTGCAGTTTCAAGCATGAATCGAACAGACTGATCGACCCACACATCTTCTTAGATCATTTCCGTTAATGAATTATACTTTTTAATACGATATACATCGCATGTTTCCATCGATTACACATATTTGACACACAATATTGTACAGTAGAAGTATAAATCAAAGATTCCATGACAAATATACCTTCCGATGAAAGCTATAATAAATTTTATTAAATATTTACTCATGCACATGGGAAATGTAATGAAATCTCTAATAAGCATACGATCCTATGGCTTACGACGCTTAGGCGAACTACAATTAATTTGCGTAAAATGCACATTAAATACCTTGAAAATATAAAAATCAAATAATAAAATGTATAACGAATTAAATTAAAAAAAAAAAAAAAACCTAATAAAAATATATTGAATAATGTGAGAAAATTTAATATTTAAGTATATTTCGAAAACGCAACTAGCGCTTCATATGTAATTCATAATCTACATAAAAGATGAAGCAAGTAATGGCTATTGTCCGCATTGCCGAGAAGGATGTAAGCATTGCGAGAAACGAAGCCTGTGTTCACGGGTCCAAATCTCAATGCGATAGAGTTTTTAGTTTGGTCGTAGTCCTAATGAGTGCATATTCGACAAAGGCATAACACAATGTCGACTGAGTGCACGCCTACTAGACTGCGGCCGCCTCCCTCTCCTTTTTACTTTTCCCACTTATTCTCGATCGTTACCATATCGACCAAATAGAAAACACCTCCAAAAAAAAAGAGTATTTTCTTTAATAATCAAACTAACTGCATCAGTGTTAATTGGTTGTTCTTTAGCGCTGGTTACGCTACATTAGACCAGCTAACCATATACAATATTGATAGATTTAATGCTTTTAAATAGACAATAGTGTTTAAATTCAGTAGCTTTAAGATGCTTTTGCTCACTTTCGGTAGCCTAGCGTTTGCATTTTTCATTACCCGTCAAGATTTTGTGGCATCTTCATTCTGGTTCAACCCCCGGGAATAACTTAGATTGTTTACATACAAAAAAACTATATCTTGAAAGATAAAATAACGTAACCGGTAGCGACTTACTTATACGTCGGGTAAAAAATTTATACGTTGAGTGAAATGACAGCGTCTAGGGATCGCGCTACAATAAAATGGAAACAAATATCCCTTGTGACGACAACGTCTTCACTTTGGCATAATGCTCCTTCTTTTATTGTTCGGGATGTGTTCTGGCGTTGAGATCGGTCATTAGTCATAAAAGAAAATGATGAGCATTCTTGTCACAGTCGTCTTGAGTTTTTACCTAATTTGATGTTTGGTGTGCTGAACGAATTGTCATAAGAACATATTCCGATATTAGTTTTATTGTAAAACAATCGTTCAAGGTACACAGAAAAAGTGCCTTGTGACTTGTGATGTCTCTGTGATGTTGCGCAGAATGCAGCAATTAGT
Source organism: Glossina fuscipes (assembly GCF_014805625.2). Taxonomy (NCBI): domain Eukaryota; kingdom Metazoa; phylum Arthropoda; class Insecta; order Diptera; family Glossinidae; genus Glossina; species Glossina fuscipes. The sequence goes on along the minus strand of NW_023998414.1, from coordinate 24,893,857 downwards.
TTTGCTGCCGTCGTCAAAAGAACAGTGCGTATCACAATTAAATTTTAATAAGTTGAATAAAATCGTTAATTTTTAGGTATAATAAATGAAGTTCGGCTAACTCATTCCGATTTGTGTAATTCATTGCATGTCGATCAAAACTTCTATTGCTTACTTTATGGAAGGCAGTGATAAATAGAAAAGAGATATATTCACACGTTTTGTTAATTGCGAATCGCTTTAAAATTCTGCAGAATATTTTCAAGAGTCGCTCACGTCACGCCCATGTTATAGAACTGGCATGAGCAAATAAAAGCAGTTTAAAGGCAGTTTTAAACGACATCGCATCCTTCCAATAATTCCCTATTATTAGTTACGTTTCGTTGGCAGAGTTTCGTGAAAGTGGAAACTATATGTAACTCCGCTCAGATCTCAATTTCTCCGCCATCGTATGTATGCATATGCTACTGTGTTTAAAATATAATTGAGTTTCTGCTTCTTGGATTATCATGGTATAATGCTGTACAAATTTCTTCTTACGGGATCAAATAGTTACCAGGAAATGTTAATCAAGTATTACGCGTTACATGTGTAAGTCTATTCACAAGATATATAAAAGAAGATTGCATAGATTCTCCCCCACTTTGAATAGAATCTTTCTTACTTCATCACATATGAATAGGATCTGTCAGTATAGAAAATACATATATATGTAGTATAGAACTGTGCACCAGGTAACGTAGTCATGCTGAAAAAAAACCTCACTCACATCCCTAGCATCACTTTAAGAGCAAAAGAAGTCAATTGACTTCGTTCAGTAACGTATTCTCTACATTGCATCACTAAAGATCGCAAAAAATATACCATTGCTAAGAAAATGAATAAGCAACCGTTGCAGATTTCGATATTGAGCAGCAATACTAAATGGAAATAATACAGGGAACAGAAACAAAGGAATACATGCGATTCCAGCAAGGGAACAACCGCAATCTATTGTAATTGCATTCATTAAATCGTACGAATAAATAGAAATATCTTTATAAATAAATTTGTTCAAAAGCCAGGAAGCCAGCGACGTATCCATAGAACAATACCGTTCATGGCATGTATGCACAATTGTGTGCACAACAGTGACAGATCAAACGAATAAAGATTAGCATTATATGTCATAGAAAGAATCGAGAACGGACTCAAACGTTTATAGTTTGTGCGGCAGTGAGACAAGTAAATTGTTTCACAGTGCCTTGGAAATCTACTCAGGTGCATTAAATGAGATTCTCTGAAGGGAAAACGGTGAAAATGTTATCACCTTTAATCAATTTAGCAATAAAGACAACTCCGAAGATCTCAAGTCTTTGTCCAGTTTGAACAGATCATTGAGCGTTGATCTGTTTTCATAAAGAGCAAGCTCTAAATGAGAATTTCAAGCTAAGCCCCGTAGAGTAGAAAGTAGAAAGCTTCGCTGTGCCGATTCGACTAAGTCAATGTGATATCTGTACAACTTGTTAGCCAAACTACAGATGAATATTCCAAAATTGGCCGAACAAGAGCAGCGTATAACCGTTTGGCAACGTACGGACGTAGAGTTCCTTTGACCATCTCTCTACAAATCCCAGGCGCGATTTGTTTCTATTAACGCATGATTCAATATGCAAATTGAATCACAAGGCATTAAGCCGCGTTGTAGCTGTGGATGTAATAGCTAGACGGCATAACAGTAAACCAATTAAAGAATAGCTTCCAACATTTTTTAATTTTAGTTTCATATCGTTAGCAATTATCGTTACATCGTTTAAACGAATTATTTAAGCCGGACTAAAAGACTGCCATACCGCCAGGAGATTGAAATGAATGGAAGATTTTTATATCATCCGCAAACATAAACACTACGACTCTGCGACGCATACCGGTAGGTCATTCAAATATGTCGTAAACCGTCGTGAGCCGAGGTAACGTCCCTAGGACAACCCATATGTAGTCCTTATCAGTCTTGAATGGCATTTATTAAACAATGCTCTTTGCGTATGCTCCGACAGCTAGTTCCGAAATCAATGCACCATGGTATCAGATAAACCTAACAGATTATAGTCAAGTCTGTCAAAAGATTTTGAAAAATCAGTCAAGATGACATCTATTTGCTGGCGTTTGGCGAAAGCTTCGAATATATCCGCAGTCAGTTCTAAATGATTTGCAGAGGTTGGTCGTGCCTCGGAGAAACCATACAAACCGAGCTGAGCTAACTGATTTAGTAAGCCCTTTGGTAACTAACCGCTTAAAGACTTTGGGCAAAACAGTTAGTTTCGGTATCCATCTATAATTACTACGATCATCCTTCGGCCTTCCTTTATATTAAGGTCAGTGACGAAGCTAAACGTCCAGATTGAGAGGAAAGTTATTTGTTTCCAGCCGTACATTAAATATATACGTCAATGGTGTTACCAGTACGGCCGCGTATGCACGACTAATATAAGGAAGTATTCCGTCTCGATGCGGATATATAGGTTTAAGGGACTCCAATAATTGAAATGCTTTATCATCAGAACTGAAATCTGTCAAACGAATCAATTGGATAACTTTTCAAAGAGCGCCGCAAAAAACCTACTAATCTCCATCAAGTTCGAAGAGGCCGAGCCGTCATAACGTATCCCAGAAGAGGAACATAGATGTGTTTAATCACTCGGAATAATTTTGCTTAAGGAATCATAAACTGACTCATTCATTTCTAGCGTCCAATCGGTGAATATATTTGAAATTCCAACTATGATCGTATTATACGTAACAGGATTGACAGACCCATAATATTGCTGGATAGTATCAATCTTCAAGCGATACCTGCCCCAGATTCATCACTTTGCGGCCATTATTTTACAAGTTAACAACGTGTTAGTAATTCTTATGACCGCTTCAGATGGTTTCGCCGGTTGCCCTCCACACGGCTGCCAGGCGATTTAGCTCTGAACTGTAGTGATTAATCCATGTTGCATCGTTCTTCAAACATCGCGTAAGAAAATGTTTCTTATTTCGACTAAACAGTGCCAAGCCACGCTCCCAGTCAGTAACACGATGTAAGCAAACGCGACACCCACGGAGCTTTCTCGTCGCTAGACCTTTACGCAAAATAGTAAAGAGACTGTCTTCTGCTATCATTAGTGCATCAACTATTTCACATAAATTCACTTTTCGATCTTCCAGAACGATTTCATGCGCATTTTTTTTATATTTTTTGGAGCAAGTGGCGAATCCAACAACCAGAGTGTTCGACTATGTTCAGAATTACCAAACTAATCACAAATCTGTTTTCGCGACAAACAAAATTCGCCATAACAAGTTTTTCTTATTTTTATCATCGAAACGTGATACACGAACTTTAGATTTTTACATTGCTTCCAAAATTACGGAACTGCCAACGGCGACGTAACATATGCATCAGATAGAAGACTCCTTTAAATGATGTGTTATGTTGACAGCTCATATATGGCAATGGATTTTCAATTATCTGTACCGAAGGCGAGTCAAAACATTTTTAATTTCGCTTTGTATAACTCGACTAGACATTCTACGCAAAGTTTTACTGTTGTATTTGAATATATGCAGATACCCGATATAGACAAATAAATAGATGGACGAACGGGCCGATGGATCGATGAAACCTGGCGAAAATGACAAATTGTTTCCTTGGCGTGTCTAGGGCATATATTCATCTATGTAGCCCAGTCTACAATATATTGAGCCTTGGCAATGTCATATTTCTATCGCATTCTTCCAGTTATTAAAACGAAGTCGCACAGCTTCTACTATCTACCATGTATATGTATATATATATATATATATATATATATATATATAAACTAAATCAGCTTACAAATGTCAAACGTGTACCAAACTATAAGCACAACTCTATTAATCTGAGTTGGTAGCCGTAAAGGAAGTTTGAGAAAAACATTATGCCATGTCTGAGAACGACCAAAAAAAAAAAAAAGGAAGTAGAAGAAATGGAACACGTAATATAGCACATATGTATCAGTGTGTTCATTTTTTATGATGATCACAATTGGTCAATTAAACTGCTCTGTATTAGTTCATTTCGTAAGGCGACGTAAGGCGATTATAAGCTTCTTACACGCTTACGTCCAATAGTATCTTCTGAGATTCGCGAGGCATATTTTTAGGTGCTATAAATAAAAAAAGAAATAAGATTTCGGCAAAGTTTAAAAATTATCGAATATAAGAAGGAATTACTAGACTTTACTTTCAAGTTTTTAACGCGTTAAGGGTGGCAAATAAAAAATTTCTTAAACTTTAATAAAAAATTTATTTTCAAAGAGTATATATGCGGCTAAAATCAGATGTTCACTGCTAACGGTCATTAACACTTGATTTTATATATATATATATATATGTTAAATGTTAAATACATACGCACAACTAACTAACTGTTACTAGCACAGGCTTGGGCGTGGTAAATATTTCAGTTTTCTCTATACCTGGGTGCGCAGAGCAACGCAAGTAAACTGGGTCAAAACGCAAAACATTAACATAGAAAAAGAGATGTAAATGAGAAAAAAAGAAGGAAAAAACAGGCAATAACCACAACAACAACGTTAAGAAGACAGGATGATAATAATAAGCTCCAGAGGAGGCAAGAAATCAGTTCAATTTTATATATATATTTTTTTTTTTTCTCGTTCATTTTCCTATGGACAAAACTTACCATCGAAAAGGTACTCTTTTCACATGTTTTGTTGTTGTGTTGATGTTAAGGTGATTTGAGCCTCGTTTTCAAATTTTGTTATTTTTCATTATTTATTTATTTATTTATTTTTTTAATCTTTTTCTGTTTTTTTTTTTTTTTTGTTTTTATGATCAACACAAACACTAAGGAAAGTATTCAAAAACAAACAGTTTTTCTGAAGATGAAAAAGTTCGTTAATAACTCGTTTCTCTTTTCTAATTTTTCGAAAAAAAAATTTCACTCAGTTTTGTTGTTGCTTTTTTATTTTGTTTTGTGTGTTTTTGTTAAAAGATCAAATTTGATGCATTAAAAATTGTTGTTGTTGTTTTGTTTGTGATTTTCGTTTTTGTTGTATGGGAATCAAAAATTAAGTATAAATCCAAAATTCATCAGGATATATATGCACACACACAACTATACATGATCACATCCGTATATGTATGTATACATGCAACGGGGACAACAAAAGAAAGAAAATAAGGAAAAAACACTCACGCACACCTTAGTTGCATTTGCATATCCCGGAAGAGATATAAGGAATACAGTCTCTTCATGAGAAACAAGAAAAATTTCATTAAAGAAATTTTCTTTCTAAATAAAATTTCCGGTAATGTTTTTCTTGTTGCTATTTTTATATATTTGTTGTTATTATTATAATTGTTGAGATACAATCTGATTTATTTGGATTTTTCTGTTTTCTTTTTTTTTTCTTGTTTTTTTGTTGTTTGGTTTTTTTTGTTTGTGTTCTACGAAACAAGGAGAAATCATATAGCGACGCAAATTATAAATTATGAGTAGAATAATATAAAACGCGCGTTTAAAAAAGGACCGCGTTTGCTGGATAACTTGAAGACCGCTTGACTCGTACTGAACTGCATGTGTAGGCTACAAAATACGTTATTTTCCTAAGGATTACATAGTACTATTTTTGGCCAGGGTTCCCTAAATGTAGGGGTAATGAAAACAACAAAAACAACACAAATAACAACTATAACATAATAGCAATAACAAGAGTAGGAAAAGCTTCTCGTTCTTTTTTTTTTTTTTATTATAGAACTTTTCTCCACTATTCTCCATTGCAATACATGCATAAACCTACATATACACTTGCATAACCGACCACCATACACACGCTTATATAGGTGCCATATAGTAAATGAACTTTTTCATGTGGCATGAAATGCAATTGCAATAAATGAGAATATGTGTGCTTGTGCCTATATGCATATAAACATATATATATCTATGTATAAAGTTATATATATATATATATATATATTAGTATATATGCATGCTTTATAAATGATACTTGCTTGGGTTGGTGGCAACATCTGTGACTCGATATATATATATATATATATATATACAAGTGTATGCATACACTATACAACAAAAAGAAACTGTTACAAAAACTATTGAACTATTTTTTCCCCGAACTAAATTTGCATCGTCTTATGTATTTATTTATTACTGAGCTAGTATAGTACTATATGGTATATAAAATGATTTATTGCGAAAAGCTTGCTTATGCACATAAAATATTGTAGTTGTTGCTTATTGCTATATATATATATATATATATATATATATAATAATAATATTTATATATATTTTTATATATAAACATACATATGTAAATATATATGTAGATATATTTGTACATTGCGTTCAAGTATTTATTTTAATTGCTATTTACATTTTTTAATTGCTTCACAATGTATTTCATTTTAATATTTTAATATTTCGAACAAAAAAAAAAAAAGTATTTCGTTTATTTAAAAAAAAAAAAAGATATATATATATATTAAGTCTATGCATAATTTCCTGACAAAATTGCAAAACTGCAAAATTTCCGTAAATACCTCAAAGCAATTGGTCGGTCATCGTTAAAAACAAAATAGTTGAGCTTTTCGTTTGCAATTACGGTTTAATACAATATGTTTTTTAAAACCTAAAGCGATTTTCTTCTAATCTTCATGGTACAAATACAATAGCCAGAGGAACTTGAGATAGACGCATCGTTTTATTATACCAATCAATTAAAAACCATTTTTTATTAAGATAGGCTTTTATTAAAATCAATTTTCTTTTCTTAGTTAAAGTTATCCCCAACATATTGTAAAGAATTGTCTAACTACTTTTTCCCTACTCTACTATTTTATATGTATGTAATTCACATAAGCAGGCCTATTTTTATTGAGACCATATCGTAATTGTTAGAACATGAACAAGTCTTAAAGAAAAGACGAGAGGAAAACATGACCGATTGTAGCTGCCTGCTGGATACTCCCTTTATTAAATTACAGATCGCATGTTATCAAGTTCTATCCCGGTCAAACTCGGCTAATGAAAAGAGTAAAAAACCAAGAGAAGAATTAAAGAAATATACCATTGCTGGTCAGGCATCCGTCTGTTTTGTGTCCACTGTCCCTTCATTGTCCATCCTCTATAATATTTCTATGCTGTATTGCGTATCTATGTCCGCCCTTTTAGTCTATTGTCTGTCTTCCTGTCGTGTATCTACCTCTAGCTTTTGTAGCCTCATTCCGCCATATCTTAGCAATATGATCACAATTGGTTATTACGATTCCAATAAAAATATATAAAAATAATAAAATAATTTAAACGTACTTTCAACGTATTATTAAATTCATTACGACTCCTTGGTATGGTAACGATCTCTCAATCCAAAACGAACTATCATCATAATCGCAGATTTTGTATTCCTTTACCGGGAATCGAACCCGGGCCCGCTCTAGGCTAAATTCGTATATATCCTACCCGTAAAACCATACGAGATGCTGCTCTCCTTAACTACTTTGAACAATCAGTCATAATACAACTATTAACAATGTGGGACATTTAGTAGTGGGATTTATTTATTTTGTTAGCTCCTGTGCGTTTCCGTAAGTCATGATTGCAATCTCGATATTTGTTTAGGAGAACAAAGAAAATTTCTCTCGAATTTCATTGTCATCGTAATAAATACAAAAATCATTCATAAATCGACCCATTATTAGTAACCTATAAACTTGTTTGCAAAGTAAAACCTAGGGTTGGCTATAACGTTTTTTTTTTTTTCTTCCTATTTTCAATAATACGCTTCAGTCAAGATCAAAGGTGAGCTAAAAATGGGCCAACTAGTTTTTTCGCCACTATCAAGAGCACGAACGTATATACATAGAAAAAAGTATAAATATTAAATGGTCTCCAGCTTAAGAAGAGATCAGCCAGAACGCCCGAAAGAGTCAGACGAAGAAAGTTGGATAACGAAGGGGTGGTGGACATCAATGCTATTGAAAAGTAAATTTATTGCTATTACTTAAGAATGGTTTCTTATTAATATGGCGATTGGTCCGAAGTACATTCTGATAAATATATCGTTATAACATCTTTCATAGACATAGTGAGTGCTCAGATCGGCAAAGACTTAATACTTACTGATTGGGCACTTACCCACTGTTAGGCTGCGGCCAGTACCATCCTATCTCTTCCTCTTTCCTCACGATTTTCTGACTATCACCGCATTATACAAATACGGGGACACTCCCTGAATGATTGGTCTTTGATAAACAAAAAAAAAAAAAAATACATCTCCACACGAATAGGTAGGAAAAATCGGATATAATATTTAGAGAACTTTTGATGAGCTAATAATGAAACTATGTTTGATCTCTGTGGTCATTAAGTGCAGTACGGGTTTGATTACAAATATAACTGTAATCGTTAGTAAAGACACAAATCTGCGCTTATAGCACTCTTCTTGTGAATGATATATATTTTCTTATCAATTTCCTTTTATGATAATAACAATGGAAGAAAATTGCGTTCCCCTTAGAGGATATAAACCAGCAGGAAATCGACTTCGAAATCAGCATATGAAAGGTAATTGCGAAACGCGATATTTCGCAAACAGGCCACTGACATGTCCACATGGCCACTGGCATAAAACTGTCCATATGTCCACTTGTCACATTATCGTTTTTAAAATATTTAATCGGAACCATTGATTTAAATCTATGTTTACTACCTTCACTTATAAAAAAGATATAATATTTGCCATTTTCTGACGGAAATAAGTGAAGATATGTGTAGAAGATGAAGTGACGTAGAATATTGAAAGATCGGCTTTATCCAGCTGTAATGTCTTCACTTGTTCTTCATAAAACTCATATAAAAATAGGAGAGCATACCAAGCAAACGGCGACCCCTGACTGATTTTTTCTTTTTTCAAAATAAAAATCTTTCTCTGATAGGCGGGTGGCCATTGTAGGCATGTTCTCGGAAAACTTTAACTCACTTCAAAACTATTACGAAAATTTTTCGCCGATATCTTCACTTTCACTAACGGGAGAACACCACATAGATACTATACAGTTGGGCAGACATGCAGACGGGCAGACGGGCAGACGGACGGACGAAGAAATGGAGATATTTAAGTGCATTTCCTATTTGAGAGTGCCCAAGAATTTATAAAATTTATGGGGTTTTTGAAGCTTGTTTCTGCCCCTATAGCAATTTTTGTGCTCTGTACTTAATGCGCATGTATGTCAGATTCTTTAGATTTTCCCTTTTAGCGAATATTCGAATCGACTCAAAATCATTTTCTAAATCGGCTTGAGTTGGCTATCCACCAGTCTGTCTGTCAGACAATGTCAATTTTGCAGAAAACAACCGTTATATTCAACGACTATATGCAATTTCGCAAAGTTGTCAGACGAACACTGAAAACAATCAAACATTTGTCATCACAAATCATCTTCGGATAATTTTTGCTTAACAAGTAAAATTGTCGGTTTCACGTAAAATTTCAGGTAATCACGTCTGCATACCCGTTTGATACGAATAATAAGCAAGAAATAAAAAAACTCAAAGTTTGCTTTTCTCATGTAGTTCACTTTTTTAATTAATCCATTTAAACTTTGAGAGATGGTAATAATTTAGATAATGCCATATATTGATTTTCCTAAGAGACGATGTTGCCGTGGATGTGAAAAAATTTATCGAATTACTTACTGACTTTAAGCTTCTCATACAACAAAGTCTTTGGTAATCTTGCGACACACGGTAAGCGTTACATTTCTCACTTCATTCGAAGGAAGGAAGCGAGAAAAAAGGCATCTAACCCATACCCATACGCCATTCACAATAATTTTTAAAAGAGCGCTAGAAATTTGATGAAATGTTTTTCTACCCATCACCGACGGATGAGAGGTATATTTATTTTGTTAAAACACAACACACACACAAACACAAAAGTAAACTTCGGAGAAACCGCATTTGATCGTGCATCAAATTCTGGATGGATTTAAGCATGTGCCGAGTTGTCCGTCTGTCCGTCCGCCCCTAATGTTTGTGGAAAACATACTCCTGGCAAGCAAGCTTAAAAAATCTTATATAGTATATAAATGCTTGACCAGTTTCAAATACGGAATGCAGCCTGGGATGTCCATCCGTCCAGTTGCGTAGTATCTGCAACAAATATTCTTCCGTTTGCAAAAAAGGAAGATGTCGTCTCAAAATTTCCCAAAGATTTTAGTAGTGAGCTAAACTTTTCAAAGGGCACGCCTCCAACGATCACACGCCTACGCAAAAAAAAAAATTATGAACTCTTTTACTTTCCGCGTTTTCGCACCATATAAATTTCCACTTTTATTGTGAAAATAGAAAACATCAGGCACGCCCACACAATGTTACAGAATAAGAAAGTTTAGTTCCTTTACTTTTTTTTAGCCTTTCTTAGGACAATGCTGATGCGTATAAAAGATTTGGTCGCAACCGAATGTATATCTCTAGCTTGTTTAAATTAATAATCAGCGTTTATGTCCTTTAAGGTCCTTTAAGAATTTTCTAATCTAGCGTACCAATACTTAAGCCATTTATTAGCCTGGCTTTGAATTTGTTCCGTTATGTTCCCTTTATGGCATTGTTTCTTACGAAGCGGGTGTGTTGTTGTTTAGAGGGAAAAAATCAGGTTAAATGTAATTCGCATCATTTCTGTATACGAGAAGTAAAAGCATTGAACTCTTCCAGCATAACAAGGCAACCTGGACCGTATTGCATGCGCAAGACAAAATGCCAAGCTATTTGAACATCGTAAAGGGTCTCTTCGAAAGTGAAATGTCATTTTTACAATACGTCCGTTTTAATATTATGAATTTCACTGATAGCTGGCTAATGTCAAATAAATTTTCAATCACCTTCTGATCCGCTGAATATACGTTATATTGCTTCCAGACACAAATCGATAAAGAAAATTGGGATAAACTTAGAGGACATGATATCTGAAAAGTATATTTTTAAACAATATTGCATGTATGTCCGATCACTAAGTAAGTGGAAAAGCAAGACAACCATACCCCAAAGCTGAGCCTATGCATTATTGATAATTCGATCCCGGATTCCGAAACAATTTATAGGCTTATATACATTCGTTCGTGCTTCGTCACGAATGAAGTATGAAAATGAGTGACGTGTTTCTAAAAATAGTCCCCATAACAATAAGAGAAAGAAATTAATTTCCACGAAAATTACAAAAATTTCAACAGATTTTGTTCCGACTTATGGTATATCGAACTTGGGTTAAAAATTTACCAATTTTTATAAATGAGTTTTAAAAGACAGCATTGTCTTATTTTTTTTTTTTTTGTGTTCTGATATCCTCTACTTTTGATTACTTGACTTGTACTAAATTTGCCCTTTCGTTTATAATATGTGGTTAATTTAAATTCTCCAAGAACTCTGTAAAATAACATATTTTTGATTAACACGAAATTCTGATTCAATTTAACAATACCCCTTCAGCTCTTCCTCCGTCCAAATATAAGTAGGTTTGTTTCTAATATAAGGACTGAAATTCTGTCTGGTTGGCAATATAGAAAATTTTCCCCCCATAGGCATAGTTTCAGTATTAATCGACCTTTCATATAGATATGAACAACATACCCATTGTTGAAAATACATACGAACTTCATAAGATATAAATTTCGCTTTGCAAGGTCTCACCCTACTCTGAAAAGTCCGGTCCTTCTTCTACGGCAGCAGCCTATTGGCTGGTAGACCTGCAACGGGCAGCATGCGAGGTCCAAATCCAAATATTGCATTGGTCAATGAAATGTGGTTGAAATGCTGCTGCTAGTATGGATGGTAAGAAAATCATTGCAAGGATATTTCAAACGAGTGCTCTGCTATAGTTCTAAGCAATAATCCGATGTTGTCACGTCGATTCAAAACCCACATGGACGAAACATTGATGCACTATTTCACAATAGTTAAAACAATAAACTGAAAAGGTAAGCAAATAGTTTGCGATAATCGTGAAATGATTTTCATTAACAAGCTTCAAAAATGGAAACAAACTAATTATCAATATTCTGCATATTTATGGCAACGTTTGAGATCAGACAGAAGCGAAAAACAAAACGAACTATCGCTTTATCCATAATCGATGCGATAAGGATCGATTTGTTTTTTCCTTTACGCATCGTATTCGCTCTCAGTTCGCTTTCCTTTCTCATGCTTGAATGTAATGGCTTGATGGTAAAAGATTTGCCAAGAATAGAAGAAGGCAAAGTCGATGTGATTAGTGCCCGTTCTGAAGGGTTCAATTGTTCTAATTGTAAACAAAGCATCGGGGCTGAGGCGAAATATGTATTAAATTTAAAGAAGACGAAGACGCTGCAGCGAAGGAAAGGTGTATTTTTCTAAATTTTTTTTTTTTTTTTTTTTTTGCCTTTCTTGCCTTTGTAAGTTAACCAAAGTTTAAAAGCTGAAATCTGAAAAAGATTTAATTACATATACAGTTAATGTAGAAATTTGTGAATAACTTATTAAAAAATTTTTAATCTATACACGCGCACACACAATAAGTTTAAATAGTTTTAACATATATACATATATATATATTTTTTTTAATGCTCGCTTACTTATGCCATTTGCGTATGGTTTCTAATAAAGTCTTTTCTACCCATCATAATAAACTTTACCTTAATTAGATGAAAAGGCGCTTAAGCTTGCCTTGAATAAGCCTTCGGTTAAATTTACTTTCTAAGCGTAGCAAAGTATTGTAAAAATCTAAATTTAACAGAAATTTTATAAATACGATAGATGTGATTAAGTATGTTAAGTGAATACACAAATCTATATATGTATATTGTGGCGAAGGCGCATAATTTTTTTGAAGCCAAACTTCATGGGAAACAATCAATTTTCGTTAAACTCCAATTGAAAATATTACAAATGAGAGAGAAAAACAAATGAAAACACTATAGTGTGACACGATCCATCTTTATGTACCCTACACTAACGTGCAGTTATCGATATATGAACTTTACAAAAATAAGGCATTATATGGAAAGTGGTCGAAAAAGTGATGCAATCCAGAACAATTTTTGAAACCATTTAGCGGAAACACGTAAGCGTCAGCGGCAAATTTCGCTAAAATATCTCCAATATTGTGGCCTATAGGAAATAGGCGTGACTCATTTGACTTAGATGTACCGGTCGAGCGTAGATCAATTCAAAATGATTCGGTATAATGAAAGGTGGTGCAACTACCCGCAATATACCATCGTAAAGCAAGTGCTGTAGGGTATAAACAAAAAAAACAAAACAGAAGATAACTTTATAGTCAATAGTTGTCATGTCTACACAATGCAAATCCCATCAGTGTTCACATTTATAAGTTGCACATTTAATCCTGAGCAGTTATTTTATATGCGAATTTGTGCATTATTGTTGTTGTTGTCGCTGTTGCTTCAAAGAAAGTCATTATAACTTTTTGCATGTTTTTGGAAAACAAAAGAACTATAACAACGCATGGCAAACAAAAGCAAAATTAAGGCAAAGCAAACGAAAAATTAAATCATAGCCATAAACTTCTTATATTTATATAATAAAAAGATAATAAAAATATAAGTTGAGACATTAATTGAGTTCTTTGTTGAACCAAATAATGAAAACGTCTAAAATAATACGAATAATTAATTATTTCATGTAAAGCAAAAAATGCATTTTCTTCATTAAAGAAAAAAAAATATGCATTTGCTTCATCAAATTTCATTATCTGTATGAAAATTATTGAGCTGTCGCAACCCGACAAACCCGGCAATTTGAACGAAGCAATCCAGAAAGAAACGATCAGAATTGGCCAACGGAGTGGGAGTTGTGTGTACGCGACCACACACACATCTTTGATGATTCGCAACAAATTGTCTAAGCTTGGTTAGTTGGAAGTATTGATGCATCCACCGTACAGGCCGGACCTTGCATCGTCTGACTACCATTTGTTTCGGTCTCTATAGATGGTAATAACAAATTTGACTACCTAAGCGGCGGTTAAAAGTCACTTAGCCAAGCTTTGCGACGATAAACGGCAGAAGCCACCCGAAAAATTGCAAAATGTCATCGATAATAGTGATCATTATGTATTTGAATAAAATTCATTTTCAATAAAGAAAATTTTTATTCAAAAATGCATCAAAAAAAAAAAAAAAAAAAAAAAACGCGGAGACTTTTTATATAGCCCAATATTATAGAGGGAAATAATGAATTTCAGCAGTAAATTGATATCGAGCCTTCAGAAGAATTTAATAATCAGGCTTATTTGATGAGAAAGGATCCATTAAATTGTAGAAAGTTTTTCTTTAAAAGAACTTTTTAGCTTTCTTCGCGTAAGGACAACCAATACGTATGTTTTGGGCAAGGTATCCAGTGCGCGTAAGTAGACGCGGCTAACCAATTATATGATTGATGAAATTTTCGATTAGTCCTTGCATTAAGTAAACCCCTTTTGCAATGGTAAGTCCTTACTGAGTGTGACTAGAAATATTAGTCACGTGTCATCAATAGTCTTGCAAAAATCATATTCGTATCTCGAAACACGTGGTTCGTTGTTTAAGATGCGACGAAACTCGCCGCTATCTACCCTCGAAATCTTTGAGCAAAGAAATTATCCAATCAGTTTATTAGAATGCTTAGGGTTTTATTTTCCGCTAACAATCACAAATAAATGCCTAAAAATACATGATGGAGACTGACTACACGATGAATGCTCTCTGAGATATTTATCTCACTGAAATCGCATTAGCTATTGCAAGGCCATTAGAGAGGCAAACCATCTGCAGCAGTTTGTTGATGGAATACGGTGCCATTCAATACTTCGTTGCATTTCGTTGAATTTTCGATCGTTGACCAAATCGAATTAGTCGCAGTGTTTTGTGGTAGCTGCTCACAATACGAGATTATTTCCCAATTTCATCAGGTACAGAGCATGATTCCACTCAAATCAATTCTAGAACTTGCAATCATCTGACTGGATTTTTTAACTGGTTTCCATCATAATTCATGACTGACAATCAACTTTAAATTAGAGAATTCATTTTAATGGAATCAAAAAAAAAAAAAAGAAAATCGCGAGTTCATAGAACGCGACATAAAATTCTTATCACCCAGTCACCACATAATTATCAAAATATCCAACCAGGTACCGCAATTTATATACAAGTTAAAAGTATGTCCGATCTCCCCCGATGGAAATTAATTAAAATCCAATTTTGTTATTACTGATGGTCGTCTGAGCAGGCAGAGTGAAGAGTGTTCAAGCCTTTCACTCTACGGCGAATGCATTTTCTTTGTTAAGTTTACGACGTACCTTTCATTTTGGAAATGAAAAGAAGAAAAGTGCTAGCATTGCATAGTCGAAGGTATGATTCAATTTCATAATTATGATGATCAGCTTCGATGCATATTTTCTTACAATGTTGACGCACAGATCTTACTTAATGAGCGGTATAAGGCTAAGAGAGCCTTGATGCAAAATTGCGCATAGACGTAAATGTACGCCGTTTTTCATAAATATATTGGTTAATATTAAATGACGATATTGCGAGTTGCCTTAAAGGTGACCATATTCGACGACAAGTAGAAAGAATTGAATGAAATTTCCGCCATAACACAAGTGAATAGTTAACAACTTTTGTAAGAAGCGGTAAAGGCGAGTTTTACCGGAAAGAACGAACATTAAATTCCAGCTTAAATCAGAAATGCATATCTAAATATATATATATATACGAGCGTGTGTGGGTGTGCGTTTGAGCGCGAATATGACCATATTCAATTTTATTAAGTTTGAAGCGAAGAGTGAACTACATTTTCGAGATACATGTATATCGGTGTGTCTGCGTGTGTGTGTGTGTGTGTGTGTGTGCACACATGATTGTCGCTTGGTAAATGCATCATTTAATGTAGAAATTATTATGAAATTTTAATGGGAAAATGCGATTTTATTTATTTATCATTATCAACGGAAGAATATGTAGGTGCCTGCATGTAAACGCATACACATATAATATATTCATACAGTCAAACAAAACAATATATACATACATACAAAATAGCAAGTTTCATAAATTCATATAAATATGAACATGGAACAAAAAAGGCTTCCTTTAACAATTTGCTCCATTTTCAGCTCAATGAATTTAATTTGACTAAGCACATACACTTCCACAATTACATATAAACATCTACATAGATACAATAGTGAAAAGAATTCTCTCAGATTCAATTCAGTACATATTGTACTGTTGGAATTGATGTCAGTATTTGTATTCGTATTTGTATGTATAAGATAGGTAGGGTGTGTGTGTGTGTGTGTGTGTATTTGTATGTATATATGTATATGTATATATATGAATAGAGGTATATGCGTTTTGATAAACTTAATAATAAACATCAGGCCAACAATGATGATGTTGATGAAGGTGATGATGCTGTTTTGTGTATTTGTATGTAACAGATATGTACATACTCTCTTCTATTATTGTTATTCATGAAAAATAATGAAAACTTAGCCAACTCCCAAAAGATGCCACAAAGCAGAACTGATGTATATATCAGCATCATATATATATGTATATGCATATATATATATATATATATATATCTGCATATGTATATAATGAAAACATTTCCTTTTTGTAGGGGTAACTAACATACGTAAAAGCTTTTTTTGCAGCAATCCTCGTTAAGGGGCTGTAACTCATCTCTGCCGGTATTCGGTTTCTCTCTCCTACATCTTATCTTGTTGTTCTTGTTGTTATTCAAGTTTTTCGTAAATATATGCGTAGTGCATAGGGGAAAATCGATAGCGCGCACCCGTTCATTTGCACAGAGTAAAATTTTCCTTTTTGCGACTTTTCCTTTATTTCTCATTTTTTTCCCTTAAATTTTGTATGCAACTGATGATTGCTGGGGATTGCTGGTCCATATACATACATATGCACATATAGAATGTGTTAGGAAATGCATATAACATTTTCTCTATTATATACTTTCATGAGATTTAGTTTTTATTTTCTGTACACAGCATATAGAAGCATTAATTTTCTTCTTTACAAATATGTATCATATATATATATATATATATATATATATATATACATACTATATAATATGCATCCAAATATATATATATATGTATATATAAATATATATATAAATATCTATGTATTATTACAAAAGAGTACATCAACGAATTCTCTATAAATCCCTTTTGAAATTTATTTTATTCTAATTTATTTTAATTAATTCGGCCTTTTATTGACAGAGAGTAATTAATTAGATTTGATTTTGTTTTCTATATAATACGAAGATATATCTTGCAAATTGCACTTAAACTAATACATATCGCAGCGAAAATACCGACATTTAAAATAGTCTTAAGGGGAAGTATGAACCTCCGAAATTTTACCTTCACGCTCACTCACTTTGCATATAATTATTTAAGTAATAAATATCTTTTCGTGCAGAAACTCTGACCAATGTCGTTGACAGTAGCTTTTTCAATTCACACATGTGTTTAGCTCAGGAGCGGCCGTATGCTAAATACAAATTGAATATTTCGACTACAGTTTCAAAAAGCCATTGCAAGCTCGATCGATGAGATATATTGTTTTGGAAAAGCGCAAAATTGAATCACATATTCAACAGATAGATAGATATCAATAGAAGCATAGCGAAAGAGTGCGAATGGGAATACCGTAACGAAAGTTGAATTTCATCCTACAACTCGTTAAGCAACTACTACTTCGTGATATAACGGTAACATGAAATGACCGATAACAGATATTAAAAAGCCGTATGTATCATAACAAATTGAATGAAAGTTTTCAAGTGACTCGAACCTCAGCCTACGATTGCTGCTCGAGCACTTTTAAGATTTTTGAAGCAAGTGATTATCGCAAATAGAATGAGAATCATAAACAACAGGATCAATGAAAAAGAAAAAAAAAAAAAAAAAAAAAAAAAAAAAATTGAAATCTAAAGAGTAAAGTGGAGATTGGATTACGTTGCGAGATTGATTACGTCATGCTCTCCATATGTTTCAATCGGAAAGTAATCATTAGTTAAAAGCGCCTACCGTCTAGAGAAAGTAAAGCAAATTATCGATTAGACTTGAGGCGACTTATCGAACAAAAATGGATTCTAAGGTTAGATGCCTTCACGAAGTCTTGTCGTGTCCGAACTTTTAAACTTTCTCCGATTACCAATGAACAAAAGAATTGCTAGAATTTATTTGCTATACATTGGGGGCCACAAAGCGCGAACCGACAAATATCTTACTATTTTTCACTTATTTTTATCCAAACATTTTAAAAAATTAAAATTACTTGCCCTTATGAAAAAGGTGGAAAACGTGTACTTTACTAACCCGGAAAAGTAGACATACCTGATCCAAATTTAATGCAATTAATTTTTATATTCCATCATTATTATGGATAACGGTTTACTTTTTGTAATAATGTTCATGTAAAAAGAGCTTTAAAATATGCTACCATCTCATCCAGCATTTGCCACTTTCACTTAGTACGCCAATCCGGAAATTCATGATCAAACGACCATAAAAGCTTAAATCTATTTGGGAAATTATTCGGAATCGATCGGCATTAGAAAAAGTCGATCTTCATTAACTCATTTTTTATCAAATATCATGTCTAGTCTAATAATACCCAAGTAGTTGAGCTGCTTTTGTATGAAATTTTTCATGCTAAGGCATAAATATCCAAAAGAGAACTCGAGTCGCCTCGTATGAAGCCTTTATGCATTTTTTAAAGCTATAAGAATTTCAAATTGTAGAAGTTATAAAATGTATCTGGATCTTAAGAAAGCCTGGACGCATAGCCAATCCTCTTCCGGAAAAGTTTACAAACTCGGATTATGTTTATGAAGTTTAATGCATTCATATAATAATGAGTGAAACTTACAGGCTTGCAAAGTGAGATATTACGAAAAACGTAGGACATCGAGTTCGACTTTAGTGGGTTGCTTTAGTAGACCGAAGTTTCATCGGCATCTTCTTTTTTTAAGAAGAAGAAGAGTCGCAAGAGCAGTACGAATAATCGATGGATTAAAGAGCCTCAATTGTCGATTGTACAGCTGCTTTGACTCAAAACAAAAAAAACAAAAAAAAATTTAGTTGGCCTTAAAGTCATTTATTTAAGTCAGTTTTTAAGTGTGTGCATACATTTTTGTTTACATACAAAGTTTTGTTCTCTTTTTTTTTTTTCCTTCATATATATTTCTTCTTCTTTTTTTTTCGGCACTCTTATATGTAGTTTTTGATAATTATAACTAACTGTACAGCCATGATGAACGCAATCACAGACAAAAGAGAGGGAGAGAAAAGTCTTGTACGGCTCGCACCGAATTCTTTCATATGTAATATCAAGAAAAATATTCTGTTAAATTAACAGACTTATGGAAGAAGTAGTACCTCGCAGAATAAGAAGCAGAGAGCAATCTACGCAGGTATAATCGAAATCGAAAAATGGCGATATTACGTAAGGTAAGAATTAATTGATTACGTAAAAGGACACAGAAACCGCAAAAAAAACCCATAACCCATTGAAGGATAGGTAGGTAAAAGAAACAGTGTGGGAAAGGGTTAGTAAGTAGAAAAGAAAGAATGGCAATAAAAAATCGTATAAAGTCATGAGGGACGCAGAATTATGGATCGGGAAGGAAATATAAGATGTTTGATGATGAACTTTCAATGGAAGAACAACAAAATAGACGGGCCAAGACGGGTGGATAGAAAGACAACCAGATAGGACAAAACACAAAGAAAGCATTGAGTTCAAAGCTGACAGGCCCAGCGTCCAAGAGTGACGATTCGAAAGAAAAAAAGAAGAATAGATAAATAGATGGACAATTGGAGAAACGCAGAAGAACAAATACCGAATGGGATAAGTGATTAGACAGAAAGCAAGAAATAAAAAAGTAAATGCCGTTAGTATTACGTATAAAAAAAATAACAGATAAAATCAGCAGCAGTAGTAGGATGAATAAAACAATTTGTTGATATCCAGCACTAGGAAATAACACCACGAACAGACAAGAAGCAAATAAAAGAGTAGGTAGCTGAACTTGGAATAAATAGCAGTACGGAAAAATTCATTATAGACAGAGTACCGAAGCAATAAATAAAGACTAGATAAAGGAATAAACGATTTAAGTAGGAAATAAAAGCATAGACAGTTAGAAACGCAGTTAGATCTAACTCGTATAGAATAGGATAGAAGGATATGACAAATAACAGAAAAGAGTTCCTCTCTTCTTCCCTCCGTTGGTAAATTTCGCGAAGATAAGTAACAATGCCGATGGACAGGAACGTTATACGTTTAGGAAATACGATCTGGCTGGCAAATCGCATAGTACCTGAATGCCCGGAAGGACTTGACAATGGATTTCTCAATTAATTTTTATTTGCATGGAAACTGTACACTACTAAGCGAGCCTTATCGAGCATTTATTGCGCGGATTTCATTAATAATTAAGTTAATAATTTTAAGAGATTCGCAAAATTTTCCATCAAAAATCGTTGCCAACCATAAGGCGTTTTTTAATTTTGGTGCTCTACAGCATATTTTTAGTTTATCTATGCAATATCGCCAATGTGTGCTATGATGATGCTGCAGATGAAATAACAAAGTTAACAAAGTACACTTCGAAGTCGTGTATAAAGTTTTTTATACACCCTCTACTCTTCTTATGCTTTTTTTTAACTTTAAAGCACAAAAACGTCAAGTAGTAGCTTTATGTTGTTGTTACTGTTATTTTTCGGTAAATTTAATTAATTAAAAATAAAAATACCACCAAACGGGTCGATACATTCACACGTGCACAAACAAGCCTACGAATGCATGCAAACGAACGTGTTTTTGCAAAAATCCCTTCTTCTTCGTTCACATTTCGTGTTACAAAGGAATTCAGTTAAGTAGAAAAAATGTTTATAATTAACAGAAAAGCAGTATTGATGACTTTCCGCTTGCATTCAGCATTGAAAGGACAAATTAAGTTTGGTAAATTTTACAAAGAACTAAGACCTTGTGCGTGCTCGTCTATGCGCTAAGTTTTTATTTCAAGTTCTTCTCTTCCTTTTCGTCCTCTAAGAAGTCTTAACCTTTAAATTTTCTACACTCTTGCGTTAGCATAGGCAAAACTATTGTATGATTGAGTTTCTTTTCAAAAAAAAAACTTGATTCTCTCGTCGATGTCGTCGGAGTCGAATGGTGTGCCATCCTCTTGAATGAAACTGACTTTAAGTATTCAGATGAATTTTTCGCCTACAAAATAATCAATTATCACACAGAAGCGTTGAAAGTTTTTGCATGTATGTTGGTATTGAAAATGTGCCAAATCGCTCGAAGGCAACGCCCAGAGTACTACGTAAGGTGAGGAGACCTCTGTTCTTCCAAAAACCCGCATAGATAAACTGTGGGTGCTGCTATACTACCTGAACCTAAGTGAAAGAAATCGGCCACTCCTACTTAATTCTGTAGAGCATCATAACTTTATTCTTTTTACAAAATCTTTATAACGTATGTCAGTTTGAAATTCGGAATGCATCCAAACATGTCAGTGTGGGTCCTTCCATCTATTTGTCCGTCCGCTCAACTTTCTAGTATGTGTGGTTAACGTCCTCGCGTTCGCAAAAATGAAATTTGCAAGAGAAAATGAAAATCACTTAAACCGGTCCAAGGACACACCTACAACGCCTATGCGAACAGTTTTGCTTTCCGCGTTGTTTACTTTGTCACGACACATACATCATATCAATTTCCACTTTTCTTCTGAAAATAAAAAAAATTAACCACGCCCATTTATAATTATAAAGTATGAAAATTTAGTTCTTTTTCTTTTTTTTTTTTTAGTCTTTACTATGAAAGATATTTTTTCCTTTCTTTTCCTCCTGTTTTTCTCAGTCCTGCCAGAACAATTCTTAATGGCCCGAAAGCCCAGGGCCAGGATGCTCTCTGACATGCTGAAATATTTTATGAATTCGGCAAGTGTTGCTTGATAATTTTTCTATCAACTTTATTGACGCTTTGCGAATTCATTTCAATTAAGCGAAGTAAACATATGAAGAAAAGCGAAAACCATTTATTGCTTACGTTATGGATTTTTATCATTGTAAATATTTGAACGAGAAGTACTTATCTAATATATAGGAACCCTTCGGCAACGAGATCAAACTTAATGCTCTAATAGTTCAAGTGCGTTGCACGTAACTACAAGATCTGTTTTCGTCTAGCGGAATAGAGCCAAACGATATTAGGAATACTTCAATTAAACTGATCTTTTGATCAAAAGCTAGCAATCATCTTTCATAGCGTTTCGTACAACGCGAAACCTTTCTTTGAAGCTTAAAACATTCGCTTAATGAAGATTCCGATAACCACATATATATTATTCAGAATGAATAGCTATATTTAGCTATTGATCTGGTTGGATCTAAAAAGTAAGCTCATATGACGATATTCAATTTTACGTAAAACGAAAGAGCAAACTCTGCTAATGAAATTTCACAATGATATTAGATTATAAAGTCTTTCGTATGGTTTCGTAAGTTCACCTCTATAAACTTTTCGAGAGGCCTAAGCCATATTATATAATAGTTTATGTAAAAAATATTGAGCTTAGAAATATCGTGAAAGATATTCAACCTCTTATAATATTCTTATACGTATAAATTAAGTGAATAAAATCAATATAAGAATTTTGAAGTTAACATCTATAGCTCAATCGCGTATCATAATTAGGCTTATGTTATAAAACGTTAAGCTTTAAAATTTAATTTTAATTTGTAATAAGAGAAATCTGTTTCTTTGAATCACGACACGCAATCCTATAATTCCGCTTAATCTTATTCTCTTTTATTGCTTTGATAAAGGAAACTAAGATTATCTAAGATTTTGCAAATTTACTTGAAATTGCCAAAGAGCTATCTATCTATGAACAGCAATAACAGAAATTGTTTACCATTCGCTTTAGGTTTATTTGAATATCAATGAAATTCATCACCTGTTCATATTTCGAAATAGAATCTTTTGCTTTCCTTTCTCCTTATCCACGTATGCAGCATTGAAAGACTTACGTACAAATAACTGGCGTATGTACGCATAAAAATAAATGGGCTTTACACGCAAAAGCTAACGTACGGGAAATTTAATATATTACTTTACTTCAATAGACTAAAAATACATGGAATTAAGTATCGTTTTAAAAAACGGATACCAATATAACTGAGTCAAATAAAAATCGAATTTAAGTTTAGATTTCACGACGAGAGAGATTAACAAAACAAATTTCTCTCAGGTAGAAATAATATTAATAGGCGATAAAATATGTTGTCCAAACATCCTTTCAATTCCTATATAGTAAGGCAGACGTTTTTTTTTTTTTTTTCATTTTATTTTAACAATATACTTAGATCGTTTCACTTAGATCAAAATTTTTCTTAGAAAGCAAACTGAACGAGACTTTCGCGTTTGCTTTAACGCACTCATTTAACTCATTTCCTTT
Organism: Glossina fuscipes; assembly: GCF_014805625.2. NCBI lineage: Eukaryota > Metazoa > Arthropoda > Insecta > Diptera > Glossinidae > Glossina > Glossina fuscipes. The sequence continues at coordinate 24,870,282 of NW_023998414.1, read as the reverse complement.
CAGATTTGTAACGCTATCGGTATCCTCGTCCCTTAAAAAACGTTTTTTGTTTTTTTTTTTTTTTTAACTGAGATGTCAAGAAATGACGAGCAGATGTTAAACGAAAATTTTTTGTCAATATATAAAGTATTAGTATATTAATCTAATAAATAACGCGAAGGGCTTATAAAAACGTGTTAAAAATGAAAAAAGTTATTAACTTGGACAAAAAAATAATTTTCAAATTAAAGGACCTATTTACCATTAATCTCAGCTAAATTGCTTAAGACTAAATATTCAACTTGAACTTTAAATTTAAATACTAACACAAGAATTCCTGCCCTTCTTTAAGCTTATATCGCGATACTCAAAACGGAAACGGAAAGAGCAACAAGAACAATAACAAAAACAACAAACACAGCAATAGCAACACCTAAGGCATTTTAATGCAAATTAAAAACCTAGAAAAACTTTTAAACAAAGGCATAAAAAATCCAATAAAGAAAAATGAGAAGAACAAGCGGAGAAAAATGTAGAAAAAACAACAAACACAAGAGAAAAACATTTAGTTTGCCATTGGTCGAATACTTCATACCCTCCATTTGAAATGAAAAAAAAATAAATAAATAAAAATATAATCACAATAAACAGAAATGAAATGATGAAACCTTTGGTATATATAAAAACTAAGCCTAAAATTATGCTTTTTTATATAAACGAAATTGCGTAGGTACACTATTAAAACAATTTGTTGGATTTTACACTATTAGGTGTTTCCATGTATTATGGACATTTCTTCACTTGAAAAATCCATTCATTGTGGAAAATTGGTACAACATATATATAGTGAAAACAGTTTCCATCATTTTCCACAAAATTTTACAATGTTTTTAGCAAAGATGGCGAAATCATAGCGAAAGAAATTATATCGGTTTGCCAGCGATTCACCCATCGACTCATTTTCACACTTGTTTAACTTTGCGGACCCACGTCCCAGCCAAGCCATGTTGCACCAATCTAAACAAATGGTAATCAGGAGGGACGAAGTCTGATGCGTATGCTGGGTGTGCCAGAGCTTCGCATTTGAGGTGCAACATCGTGCATAACTCTTACAACAAGTGGCCAAAAAAATGGCATTTCCAGTCAAAACGTGTCGTTACACTGACTGACACTTACGTGTCGGCGTACACTGAATAAATCAATAATATCAAAAGGAAAACTGTTATTTTATGTAAAGAAAGATTGGAACCATCGAATACAACCGTTACGTACACTGATATTTTCCATTTGTTTACCATTGCCGCGAAGATAAGATATTTACGTAAATTTGATAAGAAACATTAAATAAGTTCGCGTTCACCCAATTGACACAGACTTAATTGGTAAGCATTTGTCCAACAGCTGTACTATCCCGCAGCAAAAGGCCAGCAAAAAATGCGCATTTTCGTTGCATTCCGTTTTTTTACTTACGGAAACGCATAATGAATCGCCATAAGTACCTTAAGTCGTAAGCGTGCGTAAGAAGTCGTCTATGTGATTTCTTTATGGAGGATTTGGCCCCTGGCATGATTCCCTCATTAATCGGCTGGGCAACACACACATTTTGTTGAGATCAGATTGAAAATCTAAAAGCTCATCAATCGACTATTACGAAAAATCTACAGAAGCTTTTTAACGTTTCGGATTCGTTACTAACTTGATTTTCGCTAAGAACTTAAATATAAGAACTAGTGTTTAACTGTTTTCATATGTGCACTTGAAGAGCTACATAGACAACATCTAATATCTACCTTAAACTTAAGCTTCTATTTTTTTTTTACCTGCATTTTGCATTTTGGGCGAGGTAGTTCATCTTGATATATCACTAAAATACTTTATATGCTTACTTAAAATAAGTAGTTAAGATGAGATGAAAAGAGCAAAAGAAAAAAAACTAAGAGAGGAAGATTGAAAAGAAGAGAGGCGAGATGATAAGGAGAGGGGAGAAAGGAAGAGATGAGATCTTCAGGCTACATATATAGGCCGGCAAATATTTAAACAAACTTAAAGTTCTTTAAAAGATGGGAACGTTTTGTGAAAATTAAAGTACAGTTAACGTACCGCGGTGAGAATTAACAAAGCTCACGTACAATGTTGAATATCACAAAACGCATGCAGGCGTAAATAAAAGGAAGAGCGGCTAAAACCAGAAGGAAAATATCAACGTCAAGTAAACTGCAAGCAGAGCCAAGTAAGCGTTTAAGTGTTTACTACCAACCAAATTGCATACGTATGTAGCCGTTTTGTTAGTAGTACTTATGGTTGCTTTTACCCCCATTTTTCGGTACAAATAAAATTTGCATATGGCTTATAAGCGGCGGTGAGAGATTTTTAACGAACATATGAACTTATGCAAGCACTGTTTAAATAATAGTTAAATATCATATAGTATAGTATACCAACAACAAATATCACAGCTCTTTCCTTCTGTCTCTTAACTGTGTGCACTCGTACAAATCTTTTCCCATCTCTTTCTCTTTTGCTCTCTCTCTCTCTCTTTCTCTTTCTCCATCTCTATCTCTCTCTATCTCTTTTTCTTTCCCTCTCTCTCTCTCTCTCTTTCTCTCTCTCTCTCTTTCTGTCTCTCTCTCTCTGTCTCTCTCATCTATCTTTCTCTTTCTCTCTCTTATGCTTTCACTCTTCCGTCATCTCTTACAGTGCATAAAAGTTGCTTTTACAACAAAAACATTGTAGCAACAAATAAAAGTTTGAAATTTATTGGCTTAATTTATAACCTATACAGTGTTGGACGAAAGCGGATACAATTAAAGTAAAACAAGGCAGACTTACATTTCTAATGAAATATTCTAAAGACTTCCTTTGAAACTCTGCTCAGTTTAGGTCACCACTTTACATCTCTTTGTAATTCCTAGCAGCAAGCGAATCTTTGGTGTGTATGTATTTTTTTTTTTTTTTTTTTTTTTGTCTTCTTGTATAGTCGCTTTCTCACTTTTCATTATTCACTACTATAAATAAGTAGATGTGCGTGCTTGTATATGTTTTGCGGACGTATATACATGCGTTTGTAAGTATAATTATACATTTGAATTCTCTTCCTTTTTTATCTTTTTGTCTCCTTTTTTTCACTTGTTTTTCTCTATAACAAATATATGAAAATTTCGCCCAAACAGCCTACTTATACAAGCTGTGCTCCTGTTATTTTTTGTAATTTGAATAATTTAAACTCTCACATGTAATATGAAAAAAAAGAAAAAAACAAAAAAAAAAAAAGCCATCATCATCATCTATATATCTATCTCGTCGTCATGTTGTTCACTAAACATCATTGTGTTTGTGCGTTGCCTATATATATACGGTCGCATAAATTAGCTTTGTTGCTAAACTTACTGAAAACTTATGCTATAGTATTTAATAGTATATGTATACTTACCTACCTGCGTGCATTTTAAAATCTTCATCCCTTTGTTTTTTTGTACCATAGAAATGAAAGCTACATACATATATATTGTGTGCTAGTGAGGACAACATAACCGTAATAAAAGTTTTTTCTTTCACATTTTCTATTCATGTCAGCTTTTCTTACCTTTTAATTGGCAGAAAGTTTCTTGTCATCTAATTAGCCCATAATTTTTGCTATACAGCCGCAACACCATTTACAAAACGCAAAATTATATTAAAGTTAATAAAATGATTGAAAACTTTAACAGAGTTCGACTTATGAAAGTTTAACGCCTACTATGGACGGCATCTGTTCTATGTCAATACCAAGTGATGCAAATATTTTTAAGAAAAAGAACGAAAAATGAATTAACTCAACGCAACGCTTAAATCATGTCAAACATGTTAACTGGAGATCTACACTTTCACTGAACTTAAGTACATCGAGAAAATGACTAAAGTGAACATTATGCATTTATCTTCAGATTGCTCTTGAATATCCGCCATGAATTTCCTTTAGGCATTTCTATCCAGCTACAGACAGCTACCACGCCTTGTTTGCAATTTTCCTATTTTGGGATTTCAAAATGCTTGCAACGGCCAGAAGGAAGCTACAGAGACCCCACAAAGTATATATACTCTTGATCAGCATCAAATTCTGAATAGATTTAAGCATGTCTTTTTGTCCGTCTGTTCATCTGTATAATATCTGTTGCAAACTTGCCATCAAATTTGGCACAAACATTGGAAGTTCTTGCACGCAGGTTGGTAGTGGAAGTGGGCCAAATCGGTCGAAGGACTGGACCATACCGCGACGTAAACTGAGAACACGTCTGTTTTTGAAAAGAAATAAAAAATCGGTTTTTTGTTCGCTACTTACAAACTATAGCAGATAAATGTACAAAACTTTGAACGCATGGGCATATGGGCGATGCAATGGCAGCTGTACAAGAATTGACACACACACATCTATCCAATATTATAGTGCATCAAAATTTAGTTTATTTTTCAATACCTTTATAATGCGAACAAGCGAGCCCATAAAGTATATCAATTCGCGGCCTGTTTCAAATTTGGAATGCAACTAAACATGTCCGCCCGTTCGTCTGTCCATCTGCTGGCTACGCAACGCTGTCTGTGGTAACCATTCTCCCTTTAGCGAAAATCAAGCCATCGCCTACAAATTTGCAAAAGAATTTGGAAGTAACTTAAACTTCTCGAAGAATACGCTTACATCGCCCACATGCCTATGCAACAAAAACTTTTATTTTCAAAATCGAAAAAACCAGCAACGTCCGCTCAATATAATAAAGTATAAAAATATAGTTATTTTCCTTTTTCGTAGTTTTTTTTAAGATAACGCTGAGGGGTATAAAAGATTCGGCCACGACCGGATACAATTTTCTTACTTATTAAGATGACCGAGACGTAAAAGGGAAAAAAAGCTTTACTTGTTTATAGAATTATCTAATATTGTGATCAAAAAGTAAGACCAATATTTAAATTCAATTTTGCGGGTATATTGGATATCAGAACAAAACCTTTTTTTTAGTTTGGTAGCGCAGTGACAGGCATCTGCTTCAAATTTCATATGAGGAACGTCGTTAGTCATTCAGCTGCACGTGATTTTGTACAACCCAAAGTATTATTCCCGATTTTTGCTATATGTGATTTTGTTGAGCAAAGAAGTTGCGAAAAGTAGCTGCATATGGCCCAGAAACTACCGACCAATCGAACGAATATCGCGCCAAAGATGAGCCAAGGCCGAAAGAACCGCGTCAAAGTCGCTCAAAAATCAAAGTGATGTTAGCAGTTTCCATCGTTTATCGTAGTGCTGTGCACTATAAATTCCTTGCGCCGGGATTGGCCAAACTGTTTAACGGAGTATTAGGTGAGTGTTTTAAAGGCGATTAAAGAAGAATAAATTAAATTGGTCTTAGTTTTTGGTCACACTAGTGTATGTATGATTTTCGAGAAAAATTTTTGACACTTACCGTGACAAATCAATTCATAAAAACTATAAGGTATTTGACTAATTTTGAGCGTATCATGCATTTAGAGAGCTCTTGAGAATGTTTATACCAAGATGTGATGGAAATCTCCTAATCGTCGTTGGTCGTTGAATTTTTTGGGATATTGTGGACGCGCTTCTACTCTCATTTTGAATAACCAATAGTTTTCTGACGCAATCTTTATACTTTCAAACTAAATTATGAAAAAGTTGTCTGACGAATCGTACTTTAAAGGTGGTTTCGTCAATTACGGTTTGCGTATTTGTGCGGCCGATCACGTATATTTTTGGACTGAAATTTTAAATTCCCCCCAGGCAAGTGTTTTTTATAAATTTTTTAATGAATAAATGCTATGACCGGATTATATTCAATATCTAACCTCTATCTATCCACTAAAAACCTAGAAGCCGAGCTTGAAATTTCTTAATTAATTTTTACGAAAAAAAGTTTCCCAGCAACAGGCCCATGAATAAAGCTAAATGAGATCCGAATCAAACGCTAATCGAAAATATATGTATATATAATATATGGGGTTTCCAATAATTTCAAAGAGAAGAGCAATTTACTGTATCCAATTCCTTTGTTACTAAATGTGGGAATCAGTTCGTTGAGTCCCTCATACGAGAAAAATAGAAAGCGTGAGAATCCATTTATACTTAAAAATTAGACTTGGTATGTCAAAGTTAGTCTGACAATTCTAGTGACACTGTTATGAAAGAAACGAATTCGAAGGTCGATCTATATTTGAAAAGATTAATCAAGTCCAGATTGATATGGTATGGTGGAGAGTTTCTATTACATTTTTTAAAATAGTTACAAGAGTATACATATGAAAATTTACTAAATTTCGGAAATTACTGGGGATTGACCCGTTTACAAAGTAAAAATATTGCACAAGAATACGGAAGAGCACTCGTTCTCTTAACCCTTGTTACGTATGCATGCTTCATTCCTTTAGAAAATCCTGTTTGCATTACCGGAAATTTGTAAACGTTTATTATGTTTACAAAAGTCATGCTTTAAAAGGCGAAATGCATAGATGTAACATTCAGATTTAACTTTATTTACAGCCATCACCGCAAACCGGTTCCTATTCCTATTGTTGTAAATGATTACATTTGGCTTTTGTCGCATTTTCTCATTTAAGATTCAAATGCCAAACTCGTTTATAAGGGTTTAATGCTATTGTTATCAAATCGCATAAAGACGCACATGTCTAATCAAAGATTACGATAAGCCAAGGCAGAAGCTTTTTAATTCTATGATAATTTTTGTTTTTGTTTTTTTTTTTTTTTTGTTTATTACATAATTTTATCTTATTTTTTATTATACTTCAAAACATTAATTAAAATTCTAAGGACACATTTTCATACATTTTTCACAAAGTTTCTTACCCATTTAAACGAATAAAAAACGAAAAAAACAAAACACAAAAAACTAAAGGCAATAAAAAAAATTTTAATTACCAAGCGAACCTAGTGCTGGTGTTACGTTAGCCTCGGCAACCGATTTGACGGCATGCGGCAGGCTTGGACTCGAAACAAGGGATAATGATGATGTGGCCCCGCCATCGTTATTGTTGCCTGTACTGTTAGGCACATGGAAAAAGTACAGCATAAAACCGGCAGCTAATAGAAAATGTGCACTTAAAATGCCAAAGACCAAGAATAACGATAATTTCGAATTTCTTAGAGCAGGAGTCAGAACACCTATCAAAACTGAGCCGGAAAGTAAAGCAGCACTAATCACTAGAAGCCATTGCAAAAAAGAAATCTGCAAAGCAATCTCTTGCAATTAAAATAAATAAATTTCATTTATGCAATGTTACAATGTTACGTACTTGTATAACCCATAATATGGAAACAGGTATATAAATGGATAACGAATAACCATAAATGCACATTAACGATAATAAAGAGGGCGTGTAATCAGCCTGCAAATATATATATACATATATATATATATGTATATATTGTCTCTCGATTTTATATGGAAAACATTTTGTTAATCATTTTCTTACATTTTCAGTTTCTAAGCCTTCCTGCAAAGGCTTTAGACTATATTTAAATAAAGTCCACAAGGCGGCTGGTATAAAATTCGCGTAAATAAATATACATGTGGCAGCATAAGAAACCAAATGGAAATTGTAACGCCATTGATAGTTATCTTGGCCATGTTGCAAGAAACTCGCTATATTACCGCTAATGGCAATAGAAAAAATCTATAATAGAACTGAATCAAAATCCCCTCAAGTTTTCATGTAATTTTTGTTGTAAACTTACGAGTGTTACTGTAATCCAAAACGGACCATACAAGTCGGGATTTGATCCTATCGTATAACGTAAATAATTACCTGGAGCCCGTTTCGGTATCATTGAATTGGCAATACGTTCTAATACCATGTAAGTATCGACATTGAAAAATTGCTCATAATATTCAAGGGCCAAAAACGATGCTTTCGTATTACTATCATTGGTGGATGCATTTCCGCCAATGTTTAAGTTGTTTATATCAGCGCCACCACTATTGCCACCGCCACCGCCACCGCCACGGCCACCGCCAACGCCATCAATTCCAACCCCACCCATATTATTATCACTAGAGGCTAACATTTGTGCTGAACTGCTCATATCGTAAATTAGCTCCGATAAAGGATCACCTCGTTGCCGCCCACCAGAAGCTCCTATGTTTATTCCATGTGTTGGTGAATTGACACTTATCTGGGCCGCACTGGAAGTGTTCGTAAAGTCTTTAAATTGCAGCAAATCGTCATTTTGCATCTTTTCAAAACAATTCTCTCTCGCGTTCTCTTCGTGGACTACTTAATGTTATAACTTTAATGGAAAAATTTTTTTTTAATTTACACGTCGTTCAGTATTTTTTATTTATTAGTTTTATTTTCCTTTTCTTTTTCTATGCTCTGCTTTACTCACTTATTTATTTATTATATATTCTGATAAGAAAAAACATACGAGGGTTACCTGCTTTTTACCAAACGATAATGCTACACAGAGTTGTATTTTTATGTTATTATTAATGATTTATTATACTGGATTTTTCTCGTTCTTTAAATATTAAATTAATACCGTTCTTGAATTTCAAAACCATTTCTGCCATCAATATTAAGTTCTCTTGAGGGTCTGCCAATACCAATTGAAATTGTTCCAATATTTTAATTGTCATAATTTTCATTATCATCAATGCATATTTACGACCTATGCATATATGAGGTCCGCCCGAAAAAGGCAAATAGCTAAATGCAATCAAAGATTTCTCCTCGGCAAATCGTAAAGAACGAAATTCATCGGGATCTTCGAATAGATGCGGATCGTGAGCCAAACCGTATAAATTAATCCAAACTGTAACGCCGGCAGGATAAACACGCTCTCCAATACGAGTAGAACTTGTTGTCTGGCGACCTGTTAACGGTACTACGGTATAAAAACGTAAACACTCCTTGATGAATAGATCAAGATATTTGTATTTTTGCAACTCATTAAAGTCAACATTAGCGGATAGTTTAGAGCTCTGTTGAATGTTTTGCATTTCTTCAAAGACTTTCTGCTGCTCTTGAGGATATTTAGCCAAAGCATAAAGGACGTAACACATGGCCGATGTAGTTGTATCCACACCCTATAACAATAAATAACTTTTCTCTTAATGCTGTGCATATAATCGGCAAACTATTTTAAGAAGTAGTCATTGTAAACACTATGTATATATATTGTCTATATACAACACTTTTGCTTATGGTATAAAATAAAGACAATCTTTTAAGTTTTACCGCGAAGTAAAATTGCAAATTTGATACGATATTCGAACAAGTAAGGAAATTACATTTGCCCGGGGCTTAATCTCGCATTCCCATCACTACGCTTATCGCATTTTATTCTCCAAGTTCTTCTATTTGACACCCATATCGCTGGTATTATTAAGAATAAATTAATCGCGATATCTACCATATTCATTTTAAAATTAACCCATCTTTATGCAGATCTTCATTTGAGGAGTGTACAAATTAGTTCTAAACGTTTTCGCTTGTCTGCCTTATGATAAATAAATTGTAAACATCAAAAAAGTGAAAAAAAATTTAATTTAATTACTCGTAATTTTGTGTGGACACGGCCGATTGGTTCCATTTTTGGACCTAGATAGTAAAATGCTAATATGGGAAGTTTCAACCTTCTAACTTTAATAATATCCAAGTAACAAGAAAAAATCCAAAAATTTTTGTTAAAAAAAACGAAGTTGCGTTCAGTTTACGCTCCACTGCGCGCTTTCGCTCTGACCAATTTGGCCCATTTTTAATACCAACCTGCGTGCAGAAACTTTCAATGTTTTATACCGAATTTGAAGTCGATATCTTAATTTTTGCGACCTGGAGAGTGCCAACAACAGACACCATACAGACACGCAGACGGACGGATATGGCTAAATCAAGTCAGAATTTCACGTTAATCAAGAATATATATACTTTGTAAGATCTCTGCAGCTTCCTTTAGGGTGTTACAAATATCATGGAAAAAAAACAAAATGAATTAACCCCCATCTTACAGTGGTGGGTTAACTCTTTCGTAACCAGTTACGAATATATAAGTTAAGCAAGTTGTAATTCATTCACTATAGTTTATATCGGTCAAGCGTAACGTAACGAAACCCGTTTCTATCACTTAAAAAATACTCGTAAGTATACAAGAGCTCTTATCTTACGGCTTAGTTTATGTATTGGCCTACACAAAAACCTATTGTTGTACACTTCAAACTCGCCGCGCTATGAAATGCGACGAAAGTTGTAAATCGTGGTTCGTAATCGTATGTTAGTCAAATGATACATTAAAACGTACTTTTTTTCAGCCAAAGTGCATCATACACAGTATTCATCATCATAGTATACTTTAGCTTCCGTATTGATTTACACAAAAACCTGTCGTTATTGTTCCTTAAGACTCGTTTAGGTCTATCGCATCATATATTATATGTGATGCGTTATGCAATGAAGAATTTCAAATGACTTAAGGGGCTATAAGTTCAGAATAAAGTTCGATAGTGAATGTGTTTCAAAATGTTTCAATTACCGCCAAGACGAAAGTATTGACCTCCTCCCGAATGTCTTGAAAAGAGAAGACCTTCCCGGTATTGGTTGGCGTTAGGAGAGTATCTAAAAAGGTTTTTCCTATCTTTCCAGTAGTAGTCGCGTGGCCATTAGTTGCCAAATAATTTTGTCGTTCCCGTACAATATCCGACATGAGTCCGTGAATAATTTTCAAAGATTTTTTTAACTCTGAATACATTGGAGTCAAGCGATATATAATGTCCAGAAATAGTAATGGATTTGTCATACGTTGAAACAACAATTCATTAGATCTGAAAAAATAAAAATTAAATTACATTTTTGAATTTATACGAACTAATTGTTGCAACTCGCCTATGGAAAGCTTGAGTATAAGCTTCGTTTTCATTAAGTTGTATTTGCAAATTTCTACCCATGGAAGTATCTAGAGATTTTGTGGACAATATTTTAATTTTTTTTTTTTTTTTTTTTTTTTTTTTGTTGCACAATATTCACGTATTATCGTATCCATGATGCAAGGAAGTATATAAGCAGTAATGTCAAGGCATTTTTCACCATGTGCTCGTATTTTGTTAATAAAGATATCGCTATGAGAAGAAATGCTTTCCGAGAAAGTGTTTAATATGTTGATATTGAACGCTGGTTCCAATATACGACGATGCGTCGCCCAATGATTACCTAAAGATGAAACTTACTCAACTTATTTGTTTCTGCTCACTGTCTATCCTACATGTTTAGTTCAATTGATCTAGCAGCACTCACCCTCGCTTATCAATAATCCATTGCCGATTAACGCATCCAAATATTGAAAGGCTTGAGGTCTTAATAAATTTCTATTATTTAAAACGTCGCGAGTTTCTTGTGGTGTATGCAAGAAGACCCATAACTCTGGCCCTAGCCATAAGCGATATGTTTGTCCGTAAATCTCGCGAAGATTTCTTAAACTTAATAATAAATCTTGTTATTTGAAATTAGAAATGAAAAGAAAATTATTAAATAACAAAAGAAATTTTATACGTTTGTGGTGCGTGCATTTACTTTCCGGCTTCAATTTTGACACCATTTGTATATTACCAACCATTGGTAATACGATTGGTCCAGGTATCTTAAGGCCGATCAAAAATATTTTATACCATTTACTTAAAAAACGCACGGTCAAGACCGTTAAGATGAACAGCAAAGCAATGAAAATGTTCATATTTTGATCTTAATTTGTTTAATATTTATATTTCACATTACTATGTTATTCACGCGACATCTATCTGTACACGCTATAGCACGGTTTACCTTCAAATTGATCAATGCATTGACTTCAAAGAGAAAAATAAACTAATGTTTAGATAACTTTTTTCACAACTTACTGACTGCAAGTGTTATCTTCTTCGTATATATGTATATAAATCATTTAAGTAATCTAAACGAGTCGTAAAATAAGTAAACCCAATAAAATCGTTTATTATTGCAATTATTGACAGATGAAAGTTCGATGAACAAAAATTTTCATTTAAAAATAATTTTTAACATTTTAAGCTCGAACTCCTGGAAAAAAATTGAATGATAAGCCTATATTTTTATTTTTACTCTTCCTCATAACATCTGCAATAATTAACACAGCTTTCCATCATAAATACAAGTAACTTTACTAAATAAATAGCTCGGCTTAGAGATGTCCGATAATGCCGTCCTGATATAAATGCTAATATACACAGGCGTGAATAAATAAATAAACAACACACACTTCTTTGAATGGATTACAAAAAAAAATTTAAAAATTTTATGCTGTAGGGAGCCAAGTCCCACCATTAAATATCCTACACCTCTTCAAATAATTACTTTTCAAAATGAGACGTCACATGATAAGTGGTCGAAAAAGTGTTCCGATTGCAAACATTTTTCATAGCATAGATCGTCCTTGGATCAGAAAACGTCCGCTTACGTCTTGAACGCACTTCCACCCACACTTCTTATACATTTTTATTTCTAATCATTTTGTAAAGATCATTAATTAAATTCTTTATGTTCTTGGTTCTCGATGACATGGCGCGATAAATAAGTAAAGTCCTGTACACTGTTTCATAGGCAACGCAGCTCAACTATAGCATTTTAACTGGTTCTCAATGTATTGTTTAATTACGAAATTTGAAAGGAAAATTTAACGCAAAAGTGATGGAAGGCACTGTCGCAAGGTATCAAACTCTTCGAGAAAAAAACAAAACGGCTAAAAAATTGTTATCAAGTGCTTAGAGCACAAGTGAACAACTTTTATAGACTTCAAGGCGTGTCAGGCGATTGATTACTCATTTGCAAGTCCATAAAATTAGAAGAAATGACTTTCATATCATGAAACGTTCAGCTTATGTGGATCGTGAACACTTTCAAACTCAAGAAGGCTTCAAATATTTATCACCTGTGCTCATCAGTTCATCAGATGATGCTATTGCTCTTCTAAATAAGTTCAACGTTCAATTATTTGTATTTGTTATTATAATTTCTTCTTTTTTTTTTAATAATTTTTTAAACGTATATTTTTTTAAATTTTTATTTAATTTTTTTTTTTCAACAACTCTTTACTTTTATTTTCATAATACATATATAAACGTTAGTTTTGCGGGTGGTAAAATTTTTTCAATGATTTCTCGAATTTTTTTCTTTTTGTTTTTTTGTTTTCTTTTCCATAGGGAATAAGTTTAAGAGAACATGCAAGTAAAATATTAATATATTAAGATTGAAAATTGAAAAAAAAAAATTCAATTCTACATAAAATTACCTTTAGAAAGTTAAAAGACAAAGAAAACATTTTTGAAATTTTCAAAAATAATAAAACAACTATCAACAATAGAAACAAGGAGTTTAAACTGAATGTATTAGCAAAAACAAAAAAAAAACAAAAAAATTAAGCAAATTTCTATATTTCACTACAATTATTTATTCATTAATTTATTGTTTCTAAGATTTTTTAATTCACGTAACAAGCATTCCTTCTTTTTCTTCTTCCTTGTCTTTTTTTTTTTTTTTTCTTTTTTTTGTTTCTTATACGCATTTCTATTTCTCTATTTTGATTGTATACGTAACTACTTTGTTACACACAAATTTTAACAACGAAAAAATATATTAGTTTTTTTTGTTTTGTTTTTCACTCACTGATAAATATATATATATATATATATATATATATTATGTGTGTGTAAACTCAGATTTCCATTTGAATTTAATTTCGCTGTCATTATTAACGATTTATTTAAAGCATTAATTTTAAAATATTATCGTTGTCCGTATACACATTTAAAAGAGAAACTTGAAAAAAAAAAAGAAAAAGCGCTACGAAATTAAAATCTACTCTATACACACGAGGTCTACATGAAGGTCATCTAACGTACAAATGACAGCCCAGAATCATTGTAATATGCTTTTGTCGGAATCATCGAACTAATTATGAAATGAATGAAATTTAATTGATTTAAGATGGTGACAAAGAGGAAGGGAGAGAGCGAGATAGGTCTCTTACTGCTCTATATCCACTTACTGTATAGTATAAATACTCTGCTGCCTGCAGTTAACAAATTCAAATTTAATTTGGAAAAGAAAAAGGTTTTTAATAAACATCGACTATACAGTAAGCAATTTCAATGATTATCCATTTTACATATATGTTAAAAAGTAAATAATATTTTAATGAAAATCTATTCTAGTTCAGTAAGTGATTGCATAAATCATTTACTATCCCGTCAACTAATCCATATAATTGTTCATTGTATAATGCAAAGCTTTCAATTTTTCAATTTTATTTATTTTTTACATTAAAACTTTCTCGTCGTCTATTATATAATAAGCAATATCGGTTAACAATTGGACTGTAGTAAATAGTTACATTATTACATGGATTAAATCTAAAAGCAACGATGGAAAGATCTTTTACTATACACTAAGCGATTTTAATTTTTGAATTTTCATAAAATGAATCAATTTAGATCAAATGAATTCAATAACAATGATAATGATAATGATGATAATGATGATAATGATAATGATGATGATGATGATGATGATGATGACTGTGCAATAAAATAATAAACAAAACAGATATATGAAAGATCATCTACTGTACGAAGCAAATCAAGTAAATAACCATTTGCTTTCAATATAGTTTACTCTAAAGTGATTACATTGCGGACATTGTTTTTCGTCTTCTTATAGAGCAAACACAATAGAAGTGTATGTTTAATAAATCAAATTAATAAACTTTTAAGCCACAGTATAAATCTGATCTGAATAATAATAAATGACATTAAAAAGATCGTCTACTGCACGATAAACTAATTCAATGATCTACACTTTACATTAAATCGCTTTAAAAACTAGTTTAGTGAACGTTAGCTTTACATTAAATGTCGACGACAATCACTACAAGTACAAGATACTTGCATAATAGTAAACAAGCAGTCTGCAATTGATCGTTTACGGCTTTAATACTAGTAAACGAACTCAATTTAATGCATACTTTAGTACAGTAATTGATCTCGTTTGCTTTCTGAAAATCAATCAAAGCGTTTATGTAAGTAAAAAAATATTAAAAACTCGAACTTTTTCTCAAAATAATTTTTTTGTTTCTCTACTAAACTTTTTGTATATCCAAAAAAAAAAACAAAAACAAAAAAAAAGGAATTTACTTAAACAAAAATTAACTTTCAATTATCTCTCAACGAACTAAAAACTACAAAAGTAAAAATCAAAAAGATTCTCTTATCGTACACATTCATGTAATTAGCTTGCAAAAGAAAAAACAAAAAAAAAAAAAAACACTTTTCAAAAAGAAAATAAACACAACATATATATATTGCATAACAAAGTTGAAAAAACATAAAACCAACCAAAATGTCGAGGAAAAAACAAAATTCAGTAGAATAAATAAATAAGAAAATATTTTTAAAACAATAATATTTATTACAAAATAGCAATATATATATATAGATATATATATATATATAGCAGTATACATATATAAAAATATGTAAATGTGTACGGGGATAGCGTTTATTGTGGGTCCGTTTAACTTAATCGTAAAACTTAATTAAGTAGTAAAAAATTAAGAAAATATAAAATTTTTGCTCTTCAATTAAAAAACATTTTCAACATTTTTTGTCTTATTTGTGTTGTTATTTATATAAAATAATAATAATAATAATCATAATAATTAAAAATAACTATTTGAAAAAAAATTTTATTTGCCAATAATTTTCATCCTTAATAATTAGAAAAGAAAGACAAAAAAAAAAAATAAAGAAAATAAAGAAAGCAAAAATAATTACATACAAAGCTACTCTAATGCTAATGTTTTCAAATCACAATCAATGCTTTTTTCTAAATAAAAAAAAAAATATATAAAAAAAAAAATTAATTTTTTTTTTTTTTTTTTGAATGAAATTTTTTATAACAAATATTTGTATTTCTTAATAATGTGGGGACACAATTAAGCAAAATTGCATGGATGCATATGTTTCTCCTCTTTCAGGGGAACAGGAAATTGAAAATAATAATAATAATAATAATAGTAATAATAAAAAATAATAAAAATAATAAAATAACAACAACAAAAAATCAAAAAGAAAAAAAAACTG
>NW_023998414.1:24775306-24854067 GCF_014805625.2 Glossina fuscipes | reverse complement strand
TTTTTTTTGTTTTTGTTTTGAGGGGGACTCTAGAGAGAAGGATTGATTGTTTTATATTTTAAACAAATTTAAATTGTCATGTTTTACGCGGTGGCGTAGGAGGGGGTGGTAGAGGAGGCGTCACATATTGTTGCCTCATCATGATGTCTTTGGGAATGTTTTCGTAGGCTGAAAAATGATGGGAGTAAACAATTTGAGTAAACCGGGCCGTGTTGACACCTGCTTACCTGATGCCATTGATGACGCTGCCGTTGATATTTGATTATGCTGTTGTTGTATATTAATTGTTGTTGTATTATTATGTTCGTTGTGTTTGGGCGTTGTTGCGGTTGCAGTTGTTGTTATTGATGTTAGCGTTGTTGTTTGAAAAATATCGTTACTATAAAGTTGCTGTTGTTGCTGTTGTTGCTGTTGTTGTTGATGTTGATTTGTTATTGTTGCTGTTGTTGTCGTTATTGCTGTTATCTGTTTTTGACGATTATTTGTTTGTGTTGGTGACGGTAAAGGCATTTTAGTAAAATTCTGTTTAGTATTATGACCAACATTTTCATTTTGATTATATACAACACCGATCGATACGGTGCTGCTGGCGGCACCCATTCCAGAATTTACAACTACGGGTACTGGTACTGGTGTCGCCGCTATAGATGCTGCTGTTACTGTTGCCGATGTTATCGATTTATTTGCTAAACTTATATTAGTAATAGTTGGTGGTAGTGGAGATCTTTGCGTATCATTTCCAATTTCTGTGTATCTACGGAATGAAGAGGAGTGGGGGAGGAATGTAATTCACACATGCATACACAAATGCACAATTTCGGTTGGACTCACTTAATATTTGTATATTCCCGTCCAACTTGTATGCTTTGCTCTTCAGCACGTTTACGTTGTATAAGTGTTTGTATGTAATGCTGCACAGCATAATAAACAAATTTATATTGTGCTTCGGTTTGTACTAAGCCAGAACGTTGTGAACGAACCATTTGTATTGTGCGTTGAATATCTATTTCAGTATCTAAGCCTATCAAAAAAAACAAAAAAAAAAAAGTTGAAAAAAACAATTATTACACACTTACAAGTATACTTTTTTTTTTATGAACAAAAAAAAAAAAATTAAAGGATTTAAAATCCATGAAAAACAATTTTGAATACCGAAAGACCGTCTTGGAAAAAATAGATAAAAGACCTATCAGTGAATCGGTTAGAACTATTTTTTTGATAGAAAGTAATTGTAAGGAAATTTGCGTTCACATCCGCTACAAAAGCGACGAGCACAGACTATGCTCGCTTTCAAGTTCGTCGTGCTGATATATAAAATATGAAAATTTATGTTTATTATTCATACAACAACGTATCAATATAAAATGTCATATGGTAAATGGTCGAACAAGTAGTCCGCAATCCAAAATATTGTCAATAGCAGTCGCCCTTGTGTCAAAATGTGATACAATTTCATCAAAATATCTCAGAAATATATCAAAGCGGAAAACGGACAGACGGGCAGATAAGCTTAGTTTGTCTGGGCTGGATCTCTCTGAAGTTCTTCTGAATGTTGCATACATCTGCACAAACTTAATATACCCATAATATACCATAAGTAATATAGGGTGTTTAGCTCAGCGTAGAATTTCTGCATTATTTTATTATCTACAGAAAATTTCGCTCGTCAAGCCAAGATGATCTTATTATTTGGCGTACCTATCATGCGATATCAGAGAATTATTTTCAATATCTCTCGTTTGTTAGTGGCAAAGCGTAAAATCAATCCGACGGCAACGGATAAAGTGCATTTAAGGACATGGCATTTGAGGTGCGTTCCGGGATGAAAGCAACCCACCGGTTACTTGTAAAAACTTGTATCACGCGACTTTGTAAATGTTCGCCCCTGCCAAAGCTGGCTTGTCAAATTTCGTTCGAGAGATTTCAGTCGCAAAGAAGATCGTCAATCTAGGCGATAATGATATTTTGCGATCCATGTTATAGCGGAAGTCATATCTAATCATTTTGCGATTGCAACGGGGCGCTCGCACATCCACCATTCAATTGCTGAGGAACGCATCAACCATCTGCAAATCCAAACATTTGATTTGCTATTTTATAAAACGTTATACGACAAAATTTTCCCGTCACCCTAATATAATTTTTTTAATAATAATAAAAAGGGGGATTTGATGCCTTTTCCGAGTCATGTCCTATATATTGAATCTACGAAACTATTCTTTTAATTCTCTTACAGCATGTCAAGTACTCCAAGAAAACTATACTTTTAGACTTGATTTTATTCTTGATCAATCTGTTTATAAAATCCACGAGTAAAGTTTCAGTTTTCTAAGTTAATTTACAAGCATGTTAAGCATGTTAACACAAAAATATACCGGAAGACGGACAGATTAATCAATTTAGATTCTTAGACTTGTTACAAACACTTTCCGAGCAATATTTTGGTTGCCTTTAAATATTTCGCCACTATTTTGCACATCTAGTATAAACCGTTTTTGTAGTTAACATTGGAGACAAAGGTAGACTATCGTGACGATAGGGTTGAAAAAATGCTGCAGTTCATCGTTAAAACACCCGCAGAACACCCGCTCAGCATAATTCATTACAAGTAAATATTGACAGATCAGCAAGTGTGTACAATGTGCACAAGAGTGTGCAAGAGAATTGGGCGTGAGTTGAAAGCTATGAAATTTACGATGACGTTTGTTATATAACCGCTTCGCATTATTCAATGATGGCAACGATCTTTTCAATTAAACCCCAAATAATCAATAAACGGTGACGGCCCTGCACTAAACCGTAAATGGAACTGAAAAGGTTCAACATAATTTACATCTTAACTATGTGTTAAAGTGCGAATAAGCAAACAATTTGACAAACAGGCTTTGTTTCCCAACACTAATCTGCATCTGAATGCAATGGACTTTTCTCTAGAAGGCAGAAAAACACTTCTCCTTTCAATTTTATCAACCATTAATAGAACAATACAGATGCAAGATCTTTTTTTTTCATCTCCATCACCATGAAGGTTGAGAGAGGTACATGCATTTTTTCCAAAGGTTTGTAATACCCAGAAGGAAGCTTTAGGGATTCCATAAAGTATATATATTCTTGATTGTCATCAAATTGTGAATGAATTTCAGCACGTCCGTCTGGCCGTCCATCTTCTTTGTCCGTCTGTCCATCGGTGTAATATCGGTTGTAAACATTCTTCTGGTCGCAAATATGAAGCTATCATATTACATTTTAAGTTCGTGCATGCAGATTGGTATTGAAAATGGGCCACATTGATCGGAGAACACGGCCACAGTACCACGTGAACTGAGAAAATTTCTGTTTTTGAAAAGGAATGAAAAATTGGTTTTTTGCTCATTACCCATAAACTACAGCAGGTAAATTTACAAAAGCTTGACGGTATATTCTACCGACGATGCTGTGGTATCTTTACAAAAATAGAGAGGACTTACCACGCCCATCCTAAACTGTAATGTATCAAATTTTAATTTTTATTTCAATACCTTTATAACGCGCAGAAACAAGCCCCCATTCAAAAGCTCCATAAAGTTTATGCATTTTGTGGCAGTTTCAAATTTCAAATGTGCCTAAATACGTCCATCTGTCCTATCCGTCTGCCCAACTGTAGAGCATCTGCAGTAAACATTTTCCCGTTAGCGAAAATGAAGAAGAGATAGGACACGGTTACAACGCCCCCTGCTCCTATACGATAAGAACTTTTATTTTCGAAAATATATAAAAACAGTCTCGCCCACTTCATAGTATAGAGAATGAAAATCTAGTTTTTTTATATTTTTTTTTTTTTTTTTTTTTGTACTTTTGAGGATAACGGTGACGGGTATAAAAGATTCAATCACAATCGATTATAATTTTCTTACTTATTGTTTAAAAATAATGAAAAGAAATTTTGTCTAAGGCTTACTTACCATGCTTATCGATTTGATCTAAAATCATATCAATCACAATAAATGTGCCAGTGCGACCTATTCCAGCAGAGCAATGCACGCATATCGGTCCCTAGATAGAAATGAAAAGAAATTTTTAGATTTTTCTTCGTCCTTTTTTAAAATGTTCTTTTGTTTTTTGTTTTTTTTTAAATCATTTTACTTACGGGTTTCTCACCAGCTTGAGTCAATTGGCTTTGCTTGGTATTAACATCTTGCAGGAAATTCAAAACACAACCGGGATCAGTGGGCACACCGTGATCAGGCCAAACTTGAAAGTGATAGTGATAAATACGTCGCTCGGGTTGATCACGCCAGGAGAATAGAAACTCCCTTAACGTATAATCTCTCAGCGAGGAATTCTCTGACACGCACTGTATCCTCGCGGGTCCAAATTGTTTTGTTTGTCCCTCGTCGGGCCAATATTTCGCGCACTTATTCTTCTCGCGTTCAAATTCTTTGGTTGTCATTACAATTACACGTGTATTCTCCTGCCAGATCATATTCCAAAAATCGGTGATCGTATTAGCCAAACAGCCCTGCGTAGCTATGTAGGTTTTAAACATTTCTCGTTCCGTTAAATCACTGCTCAATTTTTTATGTAAAACATTACCGCCTAGGGAAGGTCTAGCCGCAATACCATTGCTACCGGTATTGTGGGCCGGTGCGGAGGTATTATTCGTTGAACGTATCGCACACAAACCATTTAAATTACTGGCATTTAACACAGCATTCGTTAGGGATTCGCTGCGTTTATGTTTACCCGAATTATCCGATTTCTTACCACACGTCACACAATTACTATAAAGCATGGTGGCAGTTTTCACAGCACACTGGACACAGGTCTTATTCAAAATTTGACAATTGGGGCAACTTTTTTGCACTTGAACAGCAGTACAGGCGGGACAGGAGGTAACCATCATAGCATTCAAACTTTCTTGGGACGCATTCATATTGATGCTCTGTTCGCCATCGGTGGGTAAGCGTATATAATTAGCATTAATATATTCAGCTCCGGCGACACTATGATCAACATCGATCAATTTAACTCGAGTATGATCATCTAAAAAAAAAAAAAAGTTAAGAAGAAGACATTTTTTAAATGTAAAAAACTAAATAAAATTAAAAAAAAAAAAAAATAAAAAAATAAAATTTAAAACGCTAATCGAATACAAAATTCCAAAAATATTCGTTAATTTCATTTTCTTCTTTTATCGGGTCTTCCAGAAAATGCTCGATAAAAAATGCATTAAATATTTGAAAATGAAACGATAAAATTGAAAGCATTTGCTTTATCTCAGTTATCAGGGCAATGCTCGTAAAAAGTTATAATAACTTTTTCTAAATCGTCACAGAAACGACTCGCCTGGCCATGACCCCCACGACAAGAACGATCTTACTATCTCTCAATTTGAATTTTTTAAACAATTGCAATCAATATTTGACCGAATCGATTGTTTCGTGCAATATTATCATTAGATATTTGCCTGAATTTTTGCGGCTGTAATCCGTACGTTAGCTAATGTCTGTCGGAAGGGACAGACACACACTTTAAACATAATTGCTGGACACGTGTGTATCTTTCATGTTCTAAGAGTAATTAATTATGTGTACATCTTGATGAATAAATTTTCAAGTGTCAGTGAATCTACCCTACCGCGCCTCGTACGTGCGGATAGAGGAGGAAGTAAATCTGAAGTTGTGAATTTTGCATAAAATTAATAAAAGTTTTTTTTATTTTTTTTATTTTTTTTCAACTTACAAGGTAAGATATTGCGATAGCGATTTTTATTGCGATTCTCCAATTTGTAGCCTTCGTTCCGAGAGAATATATCACGGCTGCCTTGTTGTAACGCTTCAAACTCTTCCCAAAAGCCACCCTAAAAAACAAAAAAATGCAATAAATTTATTAAACAATGGAACGAACGAACTTGCATCAGTTGTTAGTGCGAATTCGACAAAAAAGTTCTAAACTTTGAAAAGCTATTTACATTTTTTTAATAAACAAATTTATTTACACGTTACTCTTGACATTGACTAAAAATGGCTGTAACGAGCTTTAACAAAAACAACAAAATATTGATCTAACGTTTAAGGTCATTTAATTAACACTAACATTAAAAAATGAAATGTGATGTTTTTTTCATTTTTTTCATTTTTTTCATCACCTAAATGTCAAATGTATGTTTGTGTTTGTTTTTTCGCAAAATATATATATTTTTATCCTTACCTTAACCAATTGCTCGACACGAGCATTAATGCCAGCCGCTGTAATGCGCGTAGCGTTAAACGGTTGTCTTAAATGGACCACGGTACCGCAGGTTTCCACCATAGGATTGCGTTTATAATGCTCGATCAACTCGGATAAGGTATTGAATGGCTCACCACCTCCAACATCGTATTTGTTATCCTAGAATTAAAAAAAAAAAACAAAACAATAATATCTTAATATATACACTTTTTTTTTTTTTTTATTTTTATTCAAAAATTATTTTTTAATTTTATTCCCGCAATATGTGCTAAGTGTTTTGCCATGTTTTCCTATACCTTGCATCAGTCGTGCTACACAAATTACATTAAAGGTAAGTGAATGTATTCGACACTGACACAGGTATTCAAATAAAATCATCTTTCATTATATGGATTGCTTTAGCATTACTTTCTGTCCATCTGTCCATTTGTAATTTTGTGTTCTCACCTTAGAAGTTGCAAATTTTCGAGATAAAATTTTGATACACTGACATGTTTTGGTCCACGGACGAGCGTTGTTGAATCGGATTATTTGTACGACCGTAACGTAATATTTTGCACAAGATCCCATTATCATTTCAACTATATCCTATGAAAAGTTTTTAGAGAACGTAAACACTTATAAAGAAAGTACGAATTTTTAGTGGCTTTTTAGTGCCTGGAAACGGTTGTAGAATAGTAACTGGAACTGTTTAGAGAAATTCACTTTCTTAAATGATTCTCATGAAAAGTCAGCCTTTATAAGGAAACATTGTCGAATTTTTTCATTTTTTTTTTTTACAACAAAAATAAGTGAAGTGAAGACTTGTATTAATCGTAAAGTAATATTGGGTATTAGCTGGCGGTCGGCTCTGCCTGACTGAGTTTAAGCTTCGACTAACAAAAAATGGCGCTTGTAGCTTTTAGTCATAATCTAATAATCATTGAAATTATTATCATCTTCAAGATCTGGCATTTCCAACAATTTTTGATTGAATAA
Organism: Glossina fuscipes; assembly: GCF_014805625.2. Classification (NCBI taxonomy): domain Eukaryota; kingdom Metazoa; phylum Arthropoda; class Insecta; order Diptera; family Glossinidae; genus Glossina; species Glossina fuscipes. Next base: position 24,846,879 of record NW_023998414.1, on the reverse strand, counting down.
CAGATAAGTTTGTGACGAGAATTCCTGAAAAGATCACTACAGTGTCCACAAGTGCGGCTTTGCAGGGTCATGTTTTCGCTCGTTAAATATAGGGAATGCCGCAAATTAATTAAACGAAAGCTGAAATCTACGCTGGGTTTTTAAGAAAAGTATTCATCGAGATCCGTGTGATGTTTAGGACAAGGTTTAATTTTGCTTTATATATGAACGAAAAAGAGAAAAAATATTTCCCATGCATTGCAGGGTCCTTTTTATATTTCATTCATCACTTGCAAATTGATATATGAGCAACGGACAGAGAGACGAAACCATAAGCAAAAGTTTGTGTCGGAAGTGATTTGTGGAATTTCTTTCATTTTCAATTTTGATCGGCCGATTGATAATGATGTTCATCGTTTCTAATGGGCATTTGACGGCACGCGATCTGCTTTTTCAGAACATTTACATATACAATATGTATACATTGTACAAGAGAGCCCAGGCTTGCCTAATTGCCCAAGATTATCGAAAAAAATGTTTATTGCAGAGAAAGAAATTTTAAAAATCATCCGAAAAATAAAACGCTTTCATGAAAACTGATCAACAATTCGATTAATTCTAAAGCTAACATGCTTTCGATGAGAGCAAAAATGTTGCTTCCTTGGTAATCAATCTTCCCGGAAAATAAAACAATTTTCGAAGACCAAGTTCATCTATTTCACTATACATCAGATTGTCGTGTGTAATACAACGTAAAATAAAGAGCCAGTTGCACGTGAAAGAGATCAGTCAACGATGAAATACCAGAACAATCATCCAAGTCAGGAGACGGCAATTTTGAGAGCTACAACACGACCATATAATCAAGCTTGATATTATTTGCTGCATCCTACCTTTTAAGAGATTCTCAGAGCGGCAGCAAAATACGTAGGCAAATTGATTTATGGCCAATGTTGCTCTAGAACAACTTCCTCAATTAACATAAAATTACAAGTGCGGTTAGTTCTCCATTTGTGTAAATTTTTCATTTTTGTTTAGTTCAATTTTCCGGAATTGCAAAAATAAGTCTTTCATGAATTTTTGTCGATTTTGTTATTTTCCAACTTTAGGGATAGAATAGGAATAGGAATAATAGAAAAAAAAAAAAACCATTAAAATAACTGATCGCCTGATAGTCACGACTCTAAATCGACATATTTATGACAAGGTAAAAGCTCATGGTTTTTAAGAAGTCATATCATGAAGTCTTGACATATTTCGAAAAGTTACAAATTTTTTTTGTCGCAAATATATTTAATCCGTCGAGAAGGTGAAAGGCCGAAAAATTATGATAAGACAAACGTTTTATAAACTAAATCATTTTTAGCTACGTCTCTGTCTATTTATAGAATACGGGTGACTTTTACACTTCACACCTCCAGCTAGGTGTTCAAGCATTCCATATATTTAATTAAGCCATTAACTTTGTCTTGTTTATTATTATTATTATTATTATTATTAATACTATTATTATTTCTAAGTAAGTTTTAGCTAAAGCTTTGTTATTGTTGGGACTATTGATGTTTACCTAGAATTGCTGTTTCATTATGTTGTTGTTAAATTTTGCAACGATAATAACAACTACAACTGATTTGAACATTTCAAGGTCAACGATATACTTATATATTTATATATGTACATTAAAAAAAAAAAAAGAAGAGCAATAAGGAAAAATTTTTAAATTTAATTCGAATTTGTTTGTTTTTTTACTATTCTTACCTGCCAGCGTATCATGACATGCGTTACTTTATCGTCAGTACGTACGGATAGAACGAAATCACCAGGTTTCGATTGTGATTCACGCACCAAAAATGAACCATTCTTTCCACGATCCAATAACAATTTTTCACATTCTTTACCAGAAAGATTGCCGTGAAACCATCTAAAACGAACAGTAAAAAACAAAAATTTATTTATTCAAAATTAACTAAAAACTAATATTTTGAAAAAAAAAAAAAAAAAAAAAAAAAAACAATTACATTTTTTCCTTTTTATCTAAATTAATTTTTTTTTTTATATTTTTTTTCAATCTATTTGTCTTTTAATATATTAAAATCTTTTCAATAATTTCAATCGACTAATCGACTTAAGTCCTTAATGCTGGTAAATCAATTGCGTACTGCTTTGTGTTGTTGTGCATGAAAATTGAAAACAGTATGACACAATTTTTATCCACATAAATAACTAAAATGCAATAATAACCTGAAAGCTTTGGGTTTTACTTCCCCAAAAAAAAAAAAAAAAAAACAAAAAGTAAATAAAATTAAAAACACAAACGAGCAAAAACCAAAAACACGAAAAAACAATAATAATAGCAATATTTGAGTCATTCGTTGCTTTGCTTTATACAAACGCAGTCCCTCTCTCTCTCTCTCTCCCTCTCTCACTTTCTCACTCTCTGACTATATCTCATTCAATCACACACAAGCTTAAAGTAAAGTATGAAAAACGAATTCTACTGAGAACATTTCAAAGGCAGAACGAAAGCTAGCGAATATAAGAGAGCGAGCGACAGATAGAGAGACAGAGAGAGAGAGAGAGAGACAGAGAGAGAGAGAGGGAGAGAGAGAGCGAGCGAAAGAAAAACAAAGGAACGTGAGAGTGTTTGTATTTCGTGTATTGTGTTTTTTTAAAAGTACAACTCAAAGCTTAAAATGTGAATCAAATTGGTTGAAAGGTTGCATACGATAGGGGAGGGGCGAAGCGGAGAGCGATGTATTCCAAACAAATGTACTTTCGAAACAGCTTTTGAAACCACCTGTTGTTACTTGTAATATGCATGAAAAAGAAAGGAAGACGATTCAATGTTGTCAATGCGATATACGCAAGTGGCAAAAACGTTAAAATCAAACGAAAAATTCTGTATTACATGTTTTAAAATTAAGCATATTAAGCGAATATAAATTAAGTGCTATATGGTCACTGTACACGAAATACAGGACCTATGTAAAAATATTGTTAACGTTACGGAGATTTAAGAAACTTTTAGAATACTATGCGTAATCTAAATAAATAGTTATAATAACGGGGGAGGAATATATATATATATATATATACATATATATATTTTTTTTACTGTGTTTAGGTAGTAAACTAAAATGCTATCAATCAAAAGATTATAAAACGATATATAAATCATTTTAAAAGCGAATTTGTTATGAAAAAAAAAAAAAAAAAAAAAAGTTATTTGTACGACAAAACGTACGCACCCGTATGATCTATCTTTTCTATTTACTTTTACTAATGATTATAATAATTACTCATCATTAAAAATAAGCTACAAATCTATAAATTCTTTCTATTGTTCTACAGAAGCAATCAAATGGGTGCCCCTCCTATGGGGTTTTTGTGAACGTTTAAAACGAAATATAAATAAATTACGCTAAAAGTTAATGGAAGACCGGATTTTTTATTTTTATTTATTAATTTTTTTTAAATTTTTTTATTTCTTATCTATAATTAAGCAAAAGCCGGCAACAAACTTATTATCAAATATGCATATATGTATGTACTTGATCTGCCTATAATTTTTATATAATTATCAATGGCCAATTGTCCTCATTATAATTTTATGCTATTCCGTAAACAATGTCTTGATTCGGATTAAAAAAAATCCGACTTTTTTTTTTTGGGATTGGATTTGGAAGAAGGGCATCTCGTTAAATGTACAGTAGATTTTGATGTGAAATTTGAAGACATTTACTACCGTTTAAGGGTATAAATGCAGAGGTTTTTTTCATCAACGGACCGAAAAGAATATATATTTTCATTTTTATATCGTAGCAGGGGCGAGAAAAGCTTGAATGGATCAAGCAAAAGATGAAAATTAAAATTTTTAATCAACATTTTTCTTCTTCTATTACAAGTAAGAAAATGAGTATAATAAACATATTGAGCAAACTTCAATGTAATGAATTCAATTGATAATGTTACTGATTTCTTATTACATCATAATTGGAACATAATTCGCTTGTAGCTATTTTGAGGAATTGCTTCCAAACTTTCATCTTTTTGCAACACCTTGTCTTGTCTATTTGTAAACAGTTATGTCCAGGTCCAACTATTATTAAAAATGCGCAATTGTTCACGGCTGGTAGCCGGTAGCGGGCTACCAATTGCCCATATCTGGGTTAGGAAATTATTACTACGTTTACAAGAATACTTGTAATATCAAGTTTATTAAAACAAATCCAAATTTCGATGTCGTCAACAAGTTACGATAAATAGCAAATATGATAATATAATCAAATTGACTTTATTAATATTTACTTACAGACCGCCAGATATAATGTGTGTATACATGTATATGCATATGATCTTGCATAAATGAATTGCTTTAGCTATTAGTCTAACTGCCTGCCTGTTTGTCTGTCGGTTAAGATATTAAGAAGTTAATGCATTGTCACCTAATAAAGGCTAAGGAGTTACGAACGAAAGCACATCCTGATCGTATGTTTATGAGTATAAAAATACTTTGCTTTGACATAAGAAACTTAAAACTTTGTAAATAATATTGTTATGAATTTATTTATTTAAAACGCGATTTTCTTATTTTAGAGGAAAGCGCCTGCTTTTTATATTCTTCCTATACAGTAAGGTGCAACTGATTAGATTCGAGACGATTGACAAAAATTAAATGGATTAGTATTATCCTCGTTATTGAATTTTTTGTTTTTTTTTTTTTTTTAACTTATTTCCACGATCCAAGATAAATAATCGATGTCTTGACTCATTGTATTCTTGCAAAAAAATTCAAATTCCAGAAACTAAAGTCCAATTGTTAACATTTTAGGGATTCTATCTCGAATCGCTGTTAAGCGGACAAAACAACTACTCTACTAGTACTCATGAAATCGTAATTTCCTGTTTGTTAACTTTTCATTTTAGACTTTCTCTGACAATGTCACGTTTGAGTGGGAGCTTTTTAACAAAACCCTTACCCCTTGAAATAATAGTTTAAAGTATTAGAATCCCTTTACTGGTGAACTGACTCTGCTCACAGAGTTTATTCTCAGCATTGATTTATCTTCTCTCTCTCTCTCCCTGTCTCTCTCTTTCCATCTCTCCCTCTCGCTCCCACCCTCTCTCTCTCTCTCTAACTCTCTTTCTTTTTCTATGAAAATCGCATTTTCATTTCCGTATCCGCGAAGGATGAGAGCAAGGGATCCGTTTATAGGAATTGAGAGAAGAAATTGGAGATAGCCATAAAGAGGTAGCGTTTGGGGATAATACGCCCGCGCGTAGCAAGTGTTTATCAGGATAACTTAAAATTTTCGTTAAGGTATGACTTGTACGAGTTGTTTAAAGAGAACCTGAGGTGAGTTGAGAGGTTTCCAGGTTACGCTGCGACTAACAAGTTAATTTACAATTTTTCTGCATCGGTTTGAACTAACGATTATTAGAGTTTCGCCCCGAATGCGGTTTCTTATTTCAAGCTCTTGCTCCTTGTAAGTGTCCCCGTCAGCGATATGCAAAGCCGATCCTTCGAAGAAGATATATTTACTTACAAACAAATCCATAAACAATGTAAAAGCGGTACCGATTGTCTGAACTCGAAAATTGATGATAATTTTCCGTTTACCGTAGCACAGTTCGTATACTATGTCGTTAACATTTTTCCTAACGAGACGTACAAGAATAAAATAATCACTTATAGACATATGGGACGGAGGTTTTTTCCACATCCACAGTCCAACCTTCAGATAACGCGGTCCTTTTATAACACGTTTTGCGTTCAACAATATTCGATCAACTTGATTGGTTTAAGAAGATTCTCTGTGAATGTTCATCAGTTCGCCGTTTTCTGTTGTCAGGGAATTCCCCTAAACCGAACTTTCGCTGTCGCAATCATCCACTTTGTCATCAACTGTCTGGTAATCCCCGCAGACGTATGTATCACGATTAGCATTCAATAAAGCTTAGTTTGTTTTATCGTAATTAGGTAAAATTACACGTAATTTTTTTGGATCCCAGATTTGCATAATGTCAGACTCGAGAGAAGCAAGAAAACAGTTGAAAAGAAAGTTTATAATTCTTGATGGCAAAATCCAAGGGTGGAGAAAGACTATCCTCTGTTACAAAATCGATAAATTTGAGTGAATCTAAAATTCGTGGAGAATATAAAGAAAACTATGGCAGTGTGAAACGGTATATCACCTGCGGCATACAATGCAGAACGAATCAAACTGATTCGGTAAATGATTCCGAGTTTCACTCGATGCGGTTCGCCTACAACGCGGCACGAATGAAACTAGTTTGCACGTTGAGCCCGAGTTTCTTATAGCGCAGGTTCGTGTTATAGGAAGTTTGACCGTATTAAACTGAAGGTAATTTTTTTTAATGGTTCTTTCAATTAAAGCGGTGGCGTTATGAGCACAGATGGAATGTAAAAACGAATCGTTTTGTTGGTGAAGTGAAAGAAAGTGAAAGTGATGCCAGAAATAAAATAATATAAAATAATATAAAATATAAAATAATATAAAGCAAAAGAAATTAATTCAAGTGCTGATTAAAACATGTTTCACATTAACTGACGGGGAATGTAAGGGGGATAGGCATTATGTATACTGTAAATTTTTCAAATGAAAGAGACTTAAACCATTGCAAGTAATTATTGGCGTTTTTTTTTTTCGGTGAGAAATATTGGAAAATATCAAACACAAAAATTATAATAATGATAAAAAAGCACACAGTGGCTAATAATTTATTCATACGCAAATCCGTTTATGGATAAAACAAACATACCGGACAACAATACATATTTGAATGAAAACTATAAATAATTTATTGTTGGAAATAATTAATAACATAATATTTAACTGGGTTTATTTTAAAACTTTAACTTTATCCGACAAAGTTAAGGGGAAGGAATACTCGTTCTATGAATAAAGAAAAATAAAAAAAATATATATATATTTTAATTTTTTTTTTTTGTTAACTTTTTTATGATATGTCAATCATAATAAATGACTTGTAGTAAATTGAAAATAAAAATTTTATTTAAACAAAAAAAAAAAACAAAAAAAAATCCCATCCTATAGAGCTCTATATAGCTTATAAGTAAGCTAAACGTGATGCTCAAAGCGAACACAGAATCATTATTAAATGCACAATTTTTGTTTATTTCAATTTGCTTTCATAATTAATTATTTTTTAACACTAAAGTTAAATTAATCTGTTTTTGTTTTGTTTCGCATTAAATAAATTGTGCACAACAACCTTTTTGCAATGGCAAAGCGCTGCGAACAAAAACAATAAGGTGAACTTTTCATGAAGTCATGAAATTACTTTTTTATTGGATACTGTCTTTGATAACTATGTAGAACTTCATATCAATATATTCAAGTGCTAAAGTAGTCACATATATCTATTTGTACCTGATAGACATATTACAATAAAAGTGAGTTCGATTTTCAAAAAAAAAAAAAAAATGATTTTCAGGTCCAATGAACCAGAACGTTATGTTATGAGGTATGATCCGAAAACAACCCAATGACTACCAATCAAACAGATTTCATCGTGAAAAAGTTGATTCAAGACTAAAAAAGTTGACAACTTTTCTTCGATTGCTCCGCATTGTTGGACAAACATTATAAATTATTAGAATAAATAAGGATAAATAAGGATTTTATCGTTTTAAAAGGAAATTCAACTGATTGTTTGTTTCATCACAACAGTGCGTGCCGTATTTCCCTGCGTTTTGCTCTCAACGAGGCCGATGAGGTCATCGACAAGGACAAGAGTAAAGATCAACATGTATGTATTCAGAACAATTTTTATAGCCATCAACTAAAAAACTAAAGTATACTCGTTTTGCTCTTACGTTCGTAACGTTAGGATACCCTGATAACTGCCTATACATATATAGCATATATAACGCAAGACTCAGTAAGTTGGCTGTAGGCTGATATGTAGACGTGAGAATGGCTATTGACAGATCCGTATGACTTTTCCATAATCTGTAGAAAATTTCATGATATTGAGACCTTTAGTTTAGCAACGCTATACACAAAGTTCAGATTTTTCCATTATTTTGGGAAAAGTTCAAAAGTCCGATCCGACCGCTTTTCTTTTCGACTATTTAGGAAGTCGAATGTGATTTTTCGTTTGTAATCAGATGCTCCAACATTTATCATATGATATTTGAAAGGGCAAGAAATCAAGACATAAATGAGACGAACCATTGACGACGATAGCTAATGCGAATGAATAATCATGTGCATTAAGTTCACGATCTGCGTTTAGAAAAAGGGCTGAGAGAAGCGCGTTACGAAAGACTTTTACAAATGCTATGAAAACCGATAAAAAAATTGCGACATCATTCACAATAAGCAAAATTCCCAGAAAATGTCATTAAAGTGATTTTTCAACTTAGGCACGGTCGTTGCCTTTACTCAATGACATCATAAGAAGCACTAAACTGCTGGACACTGCTCTTTCTGATTGTTGGTGTGCTTAAATCGACGATTTATGTTTTACGCAAGCAAGGCTTGGAAACGACAAAATATGAATCCCGTCGTGGACATACTTATGACAGACATATTATATTCTTCTATCAACGAACTCATGTAATGAGGTAAAGTAGTATATATAGTTAGAGAATAATATTTGAAATATTTTTTTGAAATTTGAATAAAAAAATTGTTCTTAAAATAATTACGAGGCATTACAGTTACAGTACTCGTAACGAATTTTAAAAAGTTGAATTTTATTTCATTGAGTGATGTTTTTTAAGCGCTTTTTTTTATTACAATTTGACATTGGTTTACACGCTATCATTGAGTTATTGAGCGACTTATGACTCATATTATCCCGTTTTTAGTAAGCATTGCAACATCAAATATTGTCTTTAGCATCGAACGAGATCTGAATTGTAAAGCTCCTCCTCTTCCCCTACTTTCTTCACTTCTTTCGTCACTCATCAGCTTTTCATCTAGTGCCTTTAAAGATATCATCCCGAAATTGTTCTTTCTTTTGTTCCTTTTGTGGCGGCCACTTATTGAAGTCTATCACTTGATAAATTTTGAGAAACTTTTGCAATTTAACTTGTTCTAGTGGCAACTAATAACGTTCGTCATAATCACGGCGCTAAACGGAGATCTTGCAGATCTTGTCAAAACATTTCGATTGACTTAGTCGACAGTCTAAGAGTCTGTAAAGAGACTTGCGGAGTCAGCTCACATGCCCGAAATAAATAGACAAGTGTATAAATAAAAATGAGTTTACAAAGTTTCTTTGCCGGTAACGAGTATACAAAATTGATCGTAAGACAAGTAAATTCTCCATCATTTTTTTTTGTTGTTTTCTTTTTGTTTATGAAGACAGCAAAAGCAAAGGCAAGTTGAAGGTGAAATTTTCACTTAAACTTTACTGCTATTGGCGTCATTGTAACCGTTTCAAGCTCAGTCGCGATTAAAGCCTGGAATATATATATATATACACACATATATATAGATTTATTTATTTATCTTTATTATATATATATATATATTTATATGGACATATATATATGGACAATTTTTAATAGCATTTTATATAGGCAAACGTTTAAACATAAATGTTGAAAAGTGTGTGTGTGTGTGTGTGTGTGTGTGTGTGTGTGTGTGTGTGTGTAGCGTAATGGAAACCTTGTTTTACAAATAAATCAAATAACTAATTGAAAAAGTGTATAGAAGAAGAAGAAAAAGAGGGGAGAAAATAAAAAAACACTTTACTCTCGCGTAACATTGAAAGTTATATAGAAGTTTGGCTTCTATAAATTAATAATTGAATTTCATAAGTTATGTCACACCACTTGGAAAATAATTAAAAATTGTTATGCTTGAATTTGCATATTATAATAAAAAAGGAGAAATAACAACAAACAATAACAACGACAAACTTGAAAATAGGAGAAAAATTATAGCTAAGTTAGCTTAGATCGAATCGTTCCGTACCATCCATTGAAAACTCTGTGTAACAAAAACTCGCGAAATTTGAGGGAAATTTTCGTTGAGCGGTATAGTTGAACTTTTGATATTTTACCCAAAGCTTAGATAGATTCCGTGTATCATTATGTCACATTATCGATAGATCGATATCTCGGCTATTGATAGTTTCTTTATTTATAATATTTCAGATAAAATAGGATGGTTTTTGGCCAAACCCGGTTCGGTTTTCAGATTTGATATAATAACAATTTCCAATATATGGCAGCGGGATGGGGTAGGGATGAATGGTTAGGGGTACACAACAACTATTATATGTTAATAATATTAAAAAAAAAAAAAAAAAAAGAAAAGAAAAGATGGAAATAGCATACCTACGCAAAAGTATGTCTTTAAAATAAAAGAAATAAATCAGTAAAACAATTGCTGCAGAAATTGAAATAAAGAGAACAGAGAAGCGGACCGTGTTAAAAAGCAAACTTGCCTAAGGCGCAAAGTAAACTAAATTTCAATACTAAAACCGATACTGACTAACACATGCGGGAGCGAAACCGTAAAAAGGCATTATCCTCCATACACAACAGGTTAATTTGATGTATTTTTATTCATATTTAAGCAAAATCTTGCAGCTGCTCTTAAGGCAGCGTAGTCAACGTCACATCGTAATGGGTATTTGTCTTTTGTTGTTTATATCCTTTGGTCGTTTATGAAAAAAAAAAATATAGATTAGAAAAAAAATTTTTTTTTTCACGAATATTTAAAAAGGACAACGCCAGGCGTAATTTCGCGAGGCATCTTTTATTTAAGGAATTTTGCGGCCTATACGTTTTTTGGTGTAAATTTGAATTAAAAAAAAATAATAACGTAGGGGATTTCAATAATTTTTTTTTTTTTTGAATTTGTGTTGGATTTTTATTTTTTTAATTTTTGATCTTAAAAAAAAAAGGCAATCGTTTATTAAATAATAGTAAAAATATTCTAATCAGACACAGTGATGAGCACTAAATACCTTACAAAACATTTCGTTTTTTTCGTATAATTATTCATAAAAAGACTTCTCAAGATAAGGGGTTATAAGTGAAGTGTCCAGTAGCATTTGCAGTAACGTTCGCTTTTCGGCCAAACGGATCGGTGCTTTAAATGCCGTCAAAATATCTTAAAAATTACGACCTGTAGGCTGAATAGAAGATCAGAAGACGGACAGGCAAACTTAGATCAGTTAAATAAAGGATGGATCTACCTTAACAACTTCAATATGACTTTGTAGCACAAGTGATGTGAAGTTTAAAAATATAACTAGCACTGGAAGAATGGAAATCGTAGCTGTTGCGTGGTCCGTTTTGAAAAATCATATTTCGGGAAAGACACGTTTAAATGAATTGAAAGATGTTGTGTAGAGTGTTGTCGATATGTTTTTCTATTACAATAAATTTTTTTGCTATTTTCCTCATTAATCTACGGTCTTAGAATCATAAAGCTAAGCTTCCACGTTCAATTTCCTTCAAAATGTTACGCTCGATAGAGTGACGCTTTTGGTGCATCTCGTCGAAAACCGAATCATACGTTTGCTGATTGACGCATTGCGAGATGGCAGAGCAATCGGCAAGAAAATCCGGATTCGAAGGAATTTGAAAAAAGCATCATCTCAAATTTTCAATACCATGACAGATGCCCTAATACCTTTGGAATCGCTCTCATCCCCATATCGATGCAATGGATGTGTTTATGAATTTCTGTTTGCAAAGTCTTTCACTTAAATGCAAGCACTTCCTAACGACATCAGTCGATGTATTAACGAAGCTAGAAGTTAACAGATAAGACATTAGGTTGCATCTGCTAGGCAGATACATGTGGTCTTTTCAGAAAAACAAATCCACACTGCCAGACCATCTTAAGGAGACAAGTAAAACCACTATGCATACAGTCTGAGAATTTGCACCGCTCGAAGCACGTTTCAAAGACTCTAGGCAAGTTGTTAACAACATCCAATTACAAACATGATTGCCATTGTCTACAGAAAAGGAAAAATTTCTCTCATAGTTTTAATTAAGAGAAAATTTATGTGAAATTCGCTTAAGGATAAGGATTTGCGTAAGTGCTATCGTACGCTTTGCTTTTAACTGCTTTCAAGTAAGAATGCACAACAACTCACTTTTAGGGTACTTGTTGCAATATAGTGAGAGTCGTTTCAAGAAATGTTAAAAATTTTTTTAATGTTAAGAATTAAAATAACAAATATTTGCTGAACGTTTTAAATGTTTATTTGGAGTAAATAAACATGAGTTAAATTGACATTTAGAAATTACAAAAAAAAAAAAAAAAAAAAAAAAAAATACAGAAAAAAAAGTCATCTGGAAAGACAAACAAATACACATTTGTTTCAGAGAACACACAAAAACTGTCTAACAATTAAGCAGAACATGAAACGAATTTGTTTTGTTGTTATTATTATTATTGTTGCTGTTGTTGTCGTTGTTGTTGTCGCTACTGTCACTGTTACTGTTGTGTTGTTGCTATCATTAAAACGGTGATCTTGTTTGGATCAGATAAGTATTTGTGTTAAACCGGAAGACAAATTCGTTAACATATTTATATACATAAGCTGGGCGATGTTTACATAAAGTTTTTTTTTTTTTTTTTTTTTTTTTTTTTTTTAAAAGCAGCAATCAATTATTTAACTAGATTAAAAATAAAAAATTAAATTCATCAGAGAGAGAGAGGGAATTTTATTCACCCGGCACCTCAAGATGATGTGAACAAATTCGCAAAATAATTTATCAATTATGGGTTTGATTAGATTAATTTTTTCGCTCTGAATGTTGAGTAGGCTGCAACCAATTTACGCCTTTCGATATCGGGTAAAATCAATAGCTGGAAATTATGGGCTCGTAAGGGACGAGTTGAGATTCTACTGCATTTTACTCACTATAATAAAATAAAAAGTCTTTCGATCGTAAAATTTTCAATTACGATCAAGTTCACTCGATATCGAGAACGATAAATCGATCTCTGACCGAAATAATTATAACAAATTTAAGAACAATTTTCACGGGGCTGGTGAAGAGACTCTCATCACTGAATCGCTTCAGAATCGATTGAAAGTGCTTAACAAGTTCGTCAAAAAAATACTGGGAATTACTTTACTTGACCAATATAGAATAAGACGGACCAGGCAATGACATCCAGGCACTTTTCAATCCTTCAATTGCTTAACTGAACTTTTCTTTTTTTGGTTTTTTTTTTTTTTTTTTTGATACTCAGCAGTACAACAATCGAAGTCAATGTGATGATAAACTGGGTTTTGAGAAAAGAAAATAAGTGAGATGAAAATGTAACCGATCGATGCCATAAAACTGCTATTACTTAAGCAAGAAAAACAATCGAGTTCCTTGAAACGGATTCTTGTTTTCTACATATTTTTCTTTAGATTTGATAGAAGTGTTCCTTACTGAATGAGATTTAATTTTGAAATGCATCCATCAACACTTCATAGCTTGGTTCCTAAGGGCTTTCTGATGAGATTCAGTTTTGAAACGGAATTTATTGAATCAGTTCGTAACTCTACGCAAAATTCCATTGAATACCAAGAATGTGAAGAAAATTTTTGCGTTCTTTCCATAAGAACCGAGTACAAACGTCCCTATGAAAATGAAATATCTAAACGAATTTTTCGATAATTTTTATAACAAATCCTTTACTTAATATACGTCATCATGCACACTAACTTACTAACTCAAAGTGGAACAATCTAATATGTGATAATAGCGAGTAGATAGAAAATTCGATGAAGAAACTTTTCCTAACAGAATGTTATTTATTTCCGATTATTACAAAGACAATAATAAGTAAAGGAAGATAGTAAACCTTTGTATACTTATTTAACAATTGCAATAAAGAATGTTTATAACAATAGCCAACAAGCGCTTGCATTGGTGAATTTATTGAAATGATATTTGATTGAGGAAATAATCGGAGTCTTCACGCGTTTATATTATTAGGATTCCTTCTCATTATTCTTTCTCTAATCTAGCTTGAGATTTATTTTCCTTTTATTTAATTAAGAATTTTAATATAGATTTCATTATATACGTGTATGCATATATCTGACAATAAAAACTGGTTTTGAAATAGTAGCAGGCCTGTGCCTGTGTAAAGCCTTAGGCAATTATTATTTATTTATTTTTTTTTTTTCTATTATTATTTTATTTATTTTTTTAATTTATTCTCTTGTTATAGTAATCGGTTTAAATTGTAATTAGTTCAATGATATATATATATATATATATATATATATTAATTATTGCATACTAATCTGATCTAATCGAAATGATTTATTTCGATATAAATGAAAGTAAAAGTCAGTAAAAGAAGGGAATTAATTGCATAAAATAGGCGTAAAATTATTGATTGGTTATGAAATTATTGAGAAAACCTTTCTAAGTCATGGTTAAAATTAATCAAGTGTTTGATCGTAATTTCATAATTTCTTTTTTAATTATAACACACATTAATAACCTGTTATATTATATATATATATATATATATATTCAATATGCTTTTACTTTCTTTATGCACTTATTGCTATAAACAACTTCCTTAAATGATAATTTAACCGTTTGTATATAACTCATGAACGAACTAACGTCACTGCCTTATGGATATTTTAATAAATTTAAAAATAACCGTTAATCACACACACACTCTTTGCTTAAACTAAACAAAATTAAACTCAAACGCGCATAATTGAAAAAAAATAAATATATATATATATATAAAATAAAATAAATAAATAATAAAAATAATAATAATTAAAATCGAAAGATTTTAAACAATAATTATTAAAATAAATCAATAACAATTCAATTTATAAATAAATAAAAAGGAAAACAAAACAAACAAAAAAAAAAAAAACACACACACACACACGCACACATGCATACACACAACGCAAAAATAACATTCTTCCGACTACAGCTGCCTGCCTGTTAGTAGTTAGAGCACGATGAACACAAACGCGACCTGAAAAAGGTCCCGGTCTTCTTCTTTTTTTTTTTGCTTTCACAAGTGCTATGAATCTTGTAATGAATGAATCTTGTAATATTCGTATGCTATCAGACTCAGGGCTACCCCGCTAATGATTTCCGTCCGCAGTAAAGCATTGAATCACTTTGTTACCTTCTTCGAAGATAAGTTTCCAAACACACTACTCTTCGGAAATCTTGAAAATTTCGTCATTGAATTGCAATCAAGCCAATCAGACGATCTATGAAAGAGTTAATCATTTAACAATCTGAACTTCAAAGCCTCTTTTACAGTTTCATAATGAATCTAATATTAATACTTAGTGTGCTTGCATGTATTTTAATCATTTTTTTTGTTTTTCGCTTTAAAAAACCATTTATTGAGAAAAATTGTTACAACATAAATAGTAATCAAAATATTTGCCATCAACTTTTTGCCACGTTTCTGGCAACACGTTGATACCGCGATATTAACTTGGCAGCGAATCAATCAATCAATCAATTAACTCATTTTCACACCTCTTCAGCATTTTGAAACCGCGTGCCAAGTGTCGATTTGAACAAATGATAATTAAAAAGCGATATGTCAGGTGAGTACGCTGGCCGCGGCGGAACTTCCCATTCGATCCACTAAAGTGTATCCTTGACAACTCTTGCAACGTGTGCTCGAGCGTTACTATGCAAGACCATCATCTATTTACATCTATTTAACCGCTGTTGCTGATGCTATTTGTTCAATTGTCGTAGACAGTTGCAGTGACGGGTTCACTCGGTTTTAGCGACTCGTAATACCGCGCTCCACCTTGCTGATCTTATCACGTGACAGCAAAACTTTATGGGCGCAAATACTCCGCTTCAGTGTCGATGTGGATGGCTCTCCTGCACTGCAACTGCCATGTTATGTAGAGAAAGGTCGAAATCATCGTAATTTTCATTATTTTATGATTTTCATCAATAGATGTCACTGATTAAAATGCATGCGAGCACGTATTATAAATGAAGTAAATTAACCACGATTTTAGCTATTTTGCGGTACTTGTGTTCCGCAATTTCCTTACTTAAACAACAGTCCAACAAATTTCATCGAAATTAAATTGGAGGGCCGATAATATAGATACCATTTTTTTTTTTTTTTTTTTTTCAAACTTTAGGGGAAATTTTTAGAAAGTAACTCCTATTACGGTTCTTTTAAGGTGATTTTCTTTTTCGTCTTTTTCACACAAGTCACAACGATAGAGTTTAAACTTGTTTTCATACACAACCTTATTTTTTCGTTAACGAGTATATATGTTTTGGCAATATGAACTTTTCAATAAGTACTAATAAATTTGTTGAATTTCGCGATGTTAACCCAAAATGTTGCAATAAACAGTATTGATTGTGTTTATCGCTCACAAAACTTGGAAAAGCTGCAAAGATTTCGCTTTAATTAAATGGGTGCAAACTAGTTTAATATCATCGTTAACGACTTAATTATGATATTTCGTGATAACTACGCCAAGCAATTATTTAAAATAAGTGCTTAATTGTTTTCAGATTGCCATGGCTAGCGTATGTCGCAAATTTATTCTAATCGATTTCTATTCTATAGCAGATGTGGTCCCAAATGCGCTTGGCTCTCCATAAGACTCATCCTATTGCCAGTCTAGTTCTTTGCACTTAGTTTGAATATGTTTTCTTAAAGTTTGAATTTTTTTATTTTATTTTTTTTTTTGGTTTTTCATATAAAATGTGTTTTTCACCCTTTACTAGTCTTCATATCATCTTTGCTATCTTTTCAAAATCAAGTTTTGATTTATTTACAAGCATTTTTTCTATTTTTAGGAATCAGATCAGGTTCAAAAAGGTTTGGAAGCGAAATGAAAAGTAGTATTGATTGAAACTTACTTAATGGTATATAAGAAGTAGTAAAACACCATTATCGGAAATGGTTCTTACAAATTTATCGGTTTTGTTTTTTATCAGCTTTTTGGTTTCTGCTCAAATTATAGGAAATGTTTTATGGAAGTTTCAGTTTCAGTCAATTACGATTATTAGGAGAACTAAAGCTTATTTTTATGAATTGTTTCATTATTTTTTATTTTTCATTTAAATTCTTAACAGTGCACTCAAATAATAAAACGCTAACAGGTGTGAAAATAAGTTATGACTGGTATTTAATTCATTTATTTATTTATTTTATTTTATTTTTTTTTGTTTTTTTTTTTTTTCTTCAAGGAAATGGTGAAAAGCATATTATTCAAAACATTTACTCGCCTTTTGCGGAGAAGATCTATTTTTAATTTCCAGGGATATCTGATTTTTAGAGGCTATTGAAAGAAAAGACAAATTTCTTAAATACCGTCATAAGCGTGAAAGGATCACCAACACACACAATAAGTCATCGACTGAAAAGGATATTAGTCGGTAAAAGTAATGTATGTTAAATATAGTGGGCGCATGCTGACCACGTTGTAATATGAGCCTGATTGTCATTATACTGAGAAATTGTGAACGTTTTTCGCTTAACAATCGGTTGAGTTACATCCGTTCTAATTGATGATTGCAGTCTATAGCGATCGTTTACTTCTTTTGGAATTATATAAACACATTCGACTAATTCCTCTCTTTGGGAAAGTCAGCAATAGTCGGCTTTATCGCCGATATATATATATATATTATATCCATCAATTTATTGCGCTTCCAATATGATATCATGTACATAACTTGTACTATGCTTACGCGAAAACAATATTTCCCGAGAGGGGGGTCAAATAACAATAATTAGTAACGTAACTATGTCTTGCTGAAAAACCAGTAAAGACTTGCTTATACACATGGTATATATTCATTTTACCGTTATCAAAGCTAACTGTTTAACTAAGTGTACGATTTTTCGTCCGCCTGTAGTTTATTGACATTCTCAAAGTTCGAAATCGAAAGTTCAAAAATCGAAAAATATAAAAGTGAAATTTAATACATATATATATATATATATATATATACTTGAATCATGGGCACAAATTAAGCGTGAAAATGCAATTAGAACGATTTCGATTCGAAGTTGAAAAAGAAAGGAACAATAGTATGGACCGACCAGGCAGATGAATAAAGTAACATATCTCAATCGTGTTGCAATCATATTTTATTTTACAAAGATCCGTACGGGCATCGTTAATATGAAACCATGAGAATGTGCGCGATAATAACAATTAGCAGATGAGCGACTGAACGACTTGAGCGCTTGAGCGAAAAAAATCAACTTAATTTTGTTAATTGAATGGCAATACATATAATATATACATATAGACTACATGCTAATGTTATAAACGAGCGATTTACCAAACTACTGAACTTGATGACCTTCTTGTCGTGTATTATTTGCATAGGTCGTTAACCAATGATTAACATGACATGAAAGAATTTTACTCAATAATTTGTTTATGTTTTCTTCGCTTGTAGCAAACATTAGGTATTAGTCTTTGTTTTTTTTTCTCTCTTTACGCTTAAATTTAAATTGAATTTTTTATGCATTCTATACACGAGCAAAAGAAAAAAAAAAAAAGTGATAAATTTAAATGGAACAAATTAATACTATTTAACGAAAGTCTCGCAAGTGACCATTAATTTTACCCTTCTATGTGATTTGTTTCATATAAAAATGTTTTTATGGGATTTGTTTCTTTTTTTTTTTTTTGGGAAAGTACCATTCCTAACCTTGTTTTTATACGATAGACGCTTGGCATGAAAAACCGTGCCGAAAAACTATCGCTCAAGGCCAGGCATAGCCTTGGCCGAGAGTAGTCCTTTCTACTTTGCCATGTATTGCCTTGTATGCGTTGCATGTGGGCTTTTCGCATCAAACATACCAATTACGGGTATGTGCGGTCTACTGCCTACTGCCTAGTCGCCTTTTTTAAGTTACGAAGAACTATACGCTTTGCATATAAGGCTTATGCTGCGCTTCTCCTGCCAATTGCTTTCATCTTTTCGCAACTTGTATGCGTCTACGCTTGATCTAACCTCAACCGTCTCCTATTGATCGTATATCGATTAATTGATAGAAAAATACTGCAAATTGTTTGCGAGAGAATATTTTCATTCTCGACTTAGTCGGTAATATATACTGTCGAAGACAATAAAATCTTAGATGATTTTAATCGCCTTTGAACATAACCTCAATATAAATGAAATGATTGTTTGGAAAACTTGATCGCAACTTGAGATGATTTTTACTACAACCATATCCACTTGCGGTATATCGCGGCATATTGCGTATGCATAGACGCAATGAAGCGAATTAAAAACTAAAAATTAAAATTTTATTAGAAAAAAAAAAAAAAAAAAAAAAAAAACCATAATAAATAATACGCACGGATATATCCACATGCGGGTACGCAACACTGCCAATTCATGAGGTATACCCAACGACAAAGGCCATACTGGATTGCCCGAAGGCAACGACAGCGGTGTCGAGGCGTTTGACGAAATTGGAGTGTGACAATAGGATGAATTTAAAGATTCTATCGACGAGCTGGACGATGATGATGAGCGGGCTTGAAGTGACGATGCATATGACGATGCCCCCGAATATATGCCCGATGACGGTGATGTTGATAAATTCAAATTTAAAGAACTCTTTGCCTTTAAAATCGGTTCACGTACTGCCGTGTTAATACTGTTACTTATTAGAGATGTCGAATAAAGTTCCGATTCTTTTAAAGTCTGACGTCTGTTCGGACCTCTTATGATAACTGCTAATTCATCGGTGGATAGGCAAGATTTGCTAAAGGAACGATGATGAAGATTGACTTTGGGTTTCTTCTTCTTGGGCATAGCGGCTGCATAAGAAGCGGCAATGGCACGTTCATATTCTAAGTTACGGGCAGCATTATGTTGATTGTTACCGTTAATGCCAATCATGCTGGTGGTGTTACTGGCGGCAGTAACGTTACCGTTATTTTTGTTGCTATTGCTATTATTATTATTCTTGTTATTCTTGTTATTATTATTATTATTATTATTATTATTATTATTGTTGTTATTATTATTATTATTATTAATCGGGCAGCTTTGCTTATTTGCAGAACTTTTAATGTTTTCCTTATTTTTATGATGGACAGCATTCGAAATTTTTACAAAATACTTATTAAGCAACATTTTGAAAATAGGGAACAAAGAAACAAACTCGAATATTTTAACAAAACACTTGAAGTGAATTTTTTAAAATGTTTTCAAAATTTTATTGAATTTTTGCTTACAAAACTTCAATGTTCAATGATTTAATTTATATCTATATACACATGTATATATACAGATGACTAGTTTTTGATTTTCTACTACTTGAGGTAGTCAAAATTCTTTATAAAATTTCTTGAAATGCAAAGTTTTCTTTTAAATGAAAAGTTTAGTTAACCGTTGGATTTTTACTACATTGGCTGATTGTAATAACATCGGCGAGAGTCTCTTTTAAATAATAATAAGTCTTTCTTTCACAATCGTTTTTGACTGTTTTGCTCAGCACAGCACACAAAAACTGTTTATATAAGAATTGTTGTTGTTTTTAAGCGTTAATTTTTTTCGCACTTTTCAGCAACTTTTCCATATGAAGTTTGATTTTTTTCTGATTTGCTTGTTGTTGGGCGATTTTCTGTTGCGCATTCATGAAATGCTCGAAAACGTATAACGAATTCATCATACCACACGCGCACAAACACACAAAGAAAACATTTGTTGTTTATACCAAAAAGATTTGAAAGATTTGTTATTGTGTTATTGTGTTGTTTTTCTTGTAAGTTTTCATACGACGAAGTTTTCCATAAACAAAACAAAAAAAAAAACCAATTTAACCAAAAAAAAAAAAAAAAGAAAATAATAATATAATATATAAAACGAATTTATAATAAATGAAACTGGTTTAAATAATTTTTTTCTTTTTTCAATTTTCAAATTAATCACAATAAATGAATGAATTGCTCGGCTCGTTCCTTGCTATTAAAACTTCTTTCGTTTTTTATTTGTTTGTGTTTTTAAAACCAAAAGAAAATACTTTTTTTATATATATTTTTTTCTACTTTCAGCGCTTTTTGCTTATATCTTTTCCAAGCTCACGAACCGTAAACACGCGTTTCAAAACGTTTTAACTAAACTTAATCACGTCTGATAAACGCGTAACTCATAAATTTGAACGTTAACCGTTGAGAAGCTGTCTCGTTCAGAAGAAAGCTAAAGAAATTGAAGAACACTTCTCAACACTTCGACTGTATGAACGCAAATGAAACGTTTAGCAAGCGTTACATTTGTTTATAAATTATTTAAGAAAATCTCACACATACCCATACACGTTGCATACAAACAACAACGATTATAAATAAAAATTAAAAATTAAAAAAAAAAAAACACAAAAAAAAAACAAAAAAAAAAAAAGCAGTAAATAAACTGTGAACACCTTTGCGGTTTAGTTATTATTATATTTGCATGGACATGTGTGTAAAAAACAAAACTCGCAAACACACACATACACGCATACACTTACACTTAAAAGTGTAAGCGCTTTAACACTTGCTGCTGCGTTGTGTTTGCTTAACTGACTGGTCAGTCAGAGAGTGACTAATAAAATTATTACAAAAAAACAACAACATAAAGTTGAGTAAAAAACAACACAAAAATAAATATATATAGATATATATATATATGTGTATATATATATATGAATATGAATATGTATATATATATATATATATATATATATATATTTATATGTATATATTCCTAAGCAAAGTAAAAACACACAGATACAATACGTACGTGCGTAAATTTTTAATTTTTTTTTTTTATTTTTTTTTTTTTGAACAACAACAACGACCTAAGTAAAGTCATCAGCAAACGGTTTTAAAATAAAGAAAACAACAACAATAACAGAAAAGAAAAAAGGCCAGAAATAATTTTGGGAATACAAGTCAACAGGAGAACGACTTGCAAAAAGTACCTCAAGCAGGAATTCCTTTTTCGATTTGTTCTTATATACAAGCCAAGTAGAGGGATATTTTCGAGAATAAGACAATTGTCTCAGTTTGCAGCTATTAAAAATGAACCCTTGCTACGGCACACTACTACTACTGTTGCAGTATAACAATATTTATAACATTTCCACTTGTCATATGACAGACTTTTCTACCTGCCTTCTACATATGAAATGCAAAGTGTATTATACATATATGATAATAAGAAATTTTGTTACTACCATATGCGCCATAAGAACGCAAAAAAGATCGTGAAAGTTCGTTATTAAGAACTCTATCGCAAAATGAACGCATCAAGAGATTTAATTATATTATATATTGGGGATTTTTTTCACTATATAATGATATTTCATATATTCCATATATCGACAAACTAAACCAAATAATTGGATTGAACTTTTATCGGCAATCGTACTGATACGTGTGATGTTGTGTGCAAGTGATATTTCAAGAATCCACAATTTCTCTGCGAATGCCGTTTCAGGAGATACATTAATGTGAAATGAGTGAAATCGCTGAAAAAATGCACCTTTTTTGCAATGTTACTACGAAAAAGTCAAAAAAGGCTAAGCTAACTTGGGAAATATTTTTGATATTTGGCGGTCTTGCGATGCTTTATCGAATGTAACAGAATGTAGATTAGTTTGTTACCTTCCGTTTTGGAAATCTCAATCGCCAAAGATGAACTTCGCTATCGCTAACAATCTGGCAGTCATGACATTGTTCAAAAAGTGAATATCGATCGCAAGATCGTTTTAAAAAATCTCCGTAAGGTCGTACACGTACACAAAAGAGCTCGATATTTGCTTGCCGCACGAATTACCGAATCAAACTTTAGTTTGAATAATAGAAAAATTTAATGAAAAATATATATATATATATATACATATATATATAAAGTCTTTTTCTCTAAACATATTATATTTAGTCTACGCATTTCCATATCAATATTGCAACATAAAAGATGTCGTAATTGTTGTAAATTTCTCGAAACGTGCGATTAGACAAAGTTAAAGTTATATCCGACATATGTAAAAAAGAAAAAAAAAAAAAAGAAGCAAACTTAGAAGCAATTGTGCATAACCTCTAAAAAATATAAAAAATATCAAATTACCCGAAATAGATGATTAGTGAACGTCAAGGAAGGAAGGAAGAGCTCATCAATGGTCTTAAGAAAAATATATTGAAATAATTTATTGGTCAGTGTTGAGGCTATCTATATCCCATATCTACCACAAATGTCGACAGGGATCGATCATATGACCGAATCAGTAGGGTTGTGTCTTCTTGTGTCCGCATAGCCAAGTAGTAAAAAAGCGGATCTGTTAATGCGTGTTATGACTTTACCGACCGGGCACACGCTTTCCCCATCATTTCCCCCCTTTCCCACATTTACGTGCATAGGGAATACATGCCGATTAATTGATTATTAAAAACTATGAAAATTTATCGGATTACTCCTATGCATAGGCGCATCATGCAATATGCAATAATTTCAAATAGTAATAGAAACTATTCGCAGTCTTCCGATTCGAATTTAATATAAATAATTTCCTGTAAACGAGACATAGAAACATTTCCGATGAAGCAATACGGATAGTGTATACATATTGCGATTCTTTGAATAGTGCAACTTGTCATTCGACACCCACTAACTTTCAATTTTACTCATAAATTTGCTCTTAGTCATTTCGTTGAGCTTTTCGTCTCTTCTTTTTTTTCTTTCATTTCATTACTGCGTCTCTTTCTCTCTTTACTCTTTTGCAATAACGCATCATTAGCGCGGGGAGATGAATAGATATCGTAAAGCAATGAGACAGGCTACATACAGAAATATAGCTACGAAATGGAAACTTCTGCATAATCAAGTTTGTTGTTTAAGTCTTTTGTTTATTATGGAAAAACAGATGTGTATCAATTCCGTTTAATTAAAGACTAAGTTAAGGAAAAGTTATTTTGTTTTTTTCAACTTTTTATTACATTTCATTTTTCTGCCTTACGTTAATGGGAAAAACTTTGCCAATAAAACACATCTCATACTATACGTATAAGGATTGAAATATTGCTTGTCGTCATCGTTCAATAATTCATTTTTGTAACGTATTGTTTCAATACAATTATAAGTCGCGTAAATTATAATTAGTCTAAAATGCATTGAGCTTCTAGTAGATGAAGTTTCGTTATACGTCATCAGATCTAACATACATAAATGTATATAACAAATGAGATGACGATGATGCGAATCGAACAAAATTTTCAGTGAATCCTTGTAAACTTTCAAAAATTTTACGCCATTCAATATTTTTCGTTCAAGCGCAGATTAAAGCCGCGATTTGGCCGACGTCAATTGCGATTACCCAATCAACAAAAATGAGACGTCAACGTTTTTTTAATCATACCAAACATCATTGTGGACCGAAACAGATCAATACCAGGTATTGTATTTCCCCGCCTTCGATCGCTATATGTATGCGCCGCAAGCTTTTGATTTGAAATCGTATCCCTTTCTCGAATTTCATTCAATTCAATTTATTTTTATATTGTGGGAAAATCACACCCATTTCTATACATATCGAATGTCTGTCTACTTTACATCGTGATATTTTCAAAGGTAAAAATTGGAAATCACGTAGCGAGACCGAGAACAACAGTGATAGTTAATAAATAATCGCACATATGTGTAAGAAACATGTCTGATGAATATTTCCATCTGCCCGCAAAACAGATGACATTCCCCAATATTTCTTCTCAGTATACTCGATAATAATAATATTTTCAATTATTTTTCTATTTCTTCATTTTTTTTTTTTTTTTTTTTTTTTTTTTTTTTATATTAATTTTTATTTATTAACTCATTTTAAAATGTGTTCAATTAAATGAATGTCGCTGACTTTAAATCATTGACGATAATTAAAAATATCAATAAAATTAAAAATAAAAATATCGGAGCAAGCAAAACGCATTCACAAAAACCGATAAGAATGTCACAAAAGCATTAAAGACCTTTTTCGTTACCCTTTCCTTGATCGCATCGTACAAATACTAATTTTAAAAGTAATTAACATATTTTTTATTTATTATTTACTTCAGTTAATTTTTTGTTTTCATTTTTTAAACAATTTCCAACGAAACGTTTGCAAGTTTTCTATGGCATTTTTTTTTTTTATTAGCACTTCATACCGCACACACCATTTGCGAAAAATGCAATTTATTAATTAATTGTTTGTAAAAAGTAAAAAAAAAAAAAAAAATTTGTTTTTTTTTTCTATGGAGATGGCTTTCACAGACTTCACACCATACCCTTACCTATATAAATACAATAATAATAATAAGATTTTACTTTAACAGCATTCAAAAGCCCCGCATTATTTGGCTGAGTACTTATGGCAATAAAACGTGACCTTAACAAATCAATATTAAAGCAAGTCGCAAGCGACGAAGGCATATAATAATCTTTTATAGCGATCGATTTAATCGAGATGTTAAATCATTTGAAGCATGCTAGGCAACATAAATAACTCCGCTTGCGGCAATCCGTCACATTGTTTGCGTGGAAATGTTTACCTAGTTCGCCAGTTACCACTTTCTAATAGGCCAAGAAAAAATTACGTGACATTTTTCGCAATAAATTGCTTTAGAGTTGCGTAATTTTAGCAATACTAACCTTAACAAGTCATTCTATGGCGCTTATTACTATTATTTTTATTTATTGAAACAAAGCAAATTCCAATTATCAGTGAATAGGACGGAGAACAATTTAATAGTGAATAAGAAAGCACTTGTAACCTATTTATCTTAATATACGTTTATACACTATTTTTTATTCAAAATGCCTAAAATTCAAAATATTAACTGGTAGTTAGTAATAATAACCGCAAACTTATCCTATTCGAAATAGATAAAAGCTCCGAATATTCAAATAGCGAGCTAAATACCTACGAAAGCCTAACTTAACCTCACCACAAGCTTGAGTTCCATATGGAAAAAGTATGCAGGAAGAAAAGCAAACAGAAAGTAGCGGTGAGTGATTTTAATTTAATATTGTAGCGTCATATGATACAGATTATAAATGTCATTGAAAGATCGACACGCAATTCGAAATCGATGATTTACCTAATTCGATAATACCTAGCTCAAGGACGAGGAGTTTAAAACAGCTCAATCCAGTACGTCTACTTTCCAAGGTTGGGAGATGTATAAGCATCAGACGATTCTCAGAAGGTGAATATAGAACGGCTCGGGGCTTCCATCCCGAATCACGTACAGGAAATTTCAAAAAAGGCTTTTTTCACCGACTCGATTCGAGTCACGTAACATTTGCAATGGTATTCTTCAGGTCCAAACAAGCAGCCCGGTAAATAGTCCTTTACTAATACAGAGATCTTTAAATTCAAACGACCAACGTTTAGTAAACAACACCAGTAGAGCTTTCGCTTTATTAACGCTGACACGCAAGCACCTGCAAATGAATGGCCAAACTATGTAAGCTGATAGGCCATAACTCAATCTAAGGCAATTGAGTATTGAAAATGCGCCAAAATTCTGAAAAACTTTACTGTATATTACAATATCATATCGATCGAGATGGCAGGGGTTCACAGGCTTGTAAAAAATAAAATCACAGTCTTCATGACGAAGATAGCTTATGACGCACGGCCAACAAAGCTCAACGGTTTGAGGAATTAAACGTCGACTGTCGCAAAACAGTTTTGAATCATTGGCATAACGTTACATACAAAAGGAATAGAAGAAGTGAAAAATTTATTGGATCGAATTATTTAAAACGTACAAATACGATAAAAAGCCCAAAATTTATCAACAGCAAAGACCCCATCATCACCCAACGCGACAATGAGCTTTGAATTAACTCCATTCTAATCAAGACCCTGCTTTATCCAATTATAATTGTTTGGCTGTCTGCGACCACACTTTTATTGATATAAAGTGTCAAAAGGGATCTGTGAAAATCATTTGGCTCAACTTTTCATCCAAAGATATCGCATAATGGTTTCATCGAAAAATGGCATAAGAAAAATGTGTCTAAATATTGGTAAAAAAGTGTCACGAACGTTGATGTGCTTCCAATATATGATTGTCTCGTCGTTGAAACACTTCTTCAGCAGTCATTGCATATTATCCATGCATTTCTCTTTTTTTTTGTTACGTGATCCAGCTATAATCACATATCGATTACTTCATTATGCCGAACTTTGTCAGATTTTCATTTCAAATAATTTAGTTGGGAGGAGTTTGATGGGTACCTCTTCGTTCTGGCAAAGGTGAATGACAATTGTAGGTGACTACTGTCTGTTTGCTGCAATAGGAGACTGTACGTATTACTGTGGCGCGCTGAGTGGAACTACAATTCCATTCCCTTTGAAAATATTGTCGCGACTGTATAAATTATTGGACCATTTTTTCCCCGAAATTATAATGCATACATGTTTCACGCGAATATCTGCTGCGACTTTCAAGCTATACTTCGTGATGGGCATCGTTACAGGCTGATCGCTCGTAAGTTTGCGAAACTTATGTCAAGTGACAATCAAATAAGTGTGTATACTATGAGATTCAGTTTTGGCGAACGTGATCGTACCAGCACAAAAAAGCCGAGAAATATGCCGTCAGGGTCGTCAAGTAGATTTGGAGAATTTTTTACTAATTTCGCGCGCTGTGCGTAGCTAGCTCGCATATAGTTTGATGCGTAAAGAAAAGGACTCGATAAGAAACCAAAAGACCGCATGCTTCATCTTTGTCTAATCTAAAAAAAATACTGCTCCGGATTGCAATTAACAATTCGCCCACAAAACTTGTAAATATTGTTGTGTATAAAAAATGGCTAATGTTTTGTCATGCACTGTATAACATTATATACTTTATATAGCTGCACTCGTTGTGTGTATACTTTAAATGAGACAACGCAAATAATTAAGAGTTTTCACATTCAATAAAAACGACAAAACGACAAAACGACCCAACGGTAATAAAATTTTTATTAATAAAAAACAAACAGACAAACAAAAACAAAAAAAAAAAAAAAAAAACATACGGAGAAGCCAAAACCAAACATGCGCCTTAATCATAAAAGATGATAATTTGGCCAAATAAGATCATCAGCCCCAAACACAGTACAAGGAAAGTGTTTTACAGATAGGGAAGTGCAGCGTATGTAGGCCTGTTTTTAATGACCATCGTGTAGAATGACATCATTTTATACCGGCATTTATAAGTAAGCGAGTTCACAGCGATGACAAACGTCAATCATTTTATGGCAGTCACTCCTTAATTGCCAGATATCCATCTAAAGCCATTGTATACCGTATTTACTGATAGGCCTTAAATTTTTAACTAAATTCATTGCACAAATTCTTTCGAAAAATGCTTTTTTTCATGAAAAAAGGCCAACTTGGATTTCGTCAATGCTTAGCGCGCAAAAACCAGGAACTTGAGTGCAATAAAAAAAAAATAAAAAAATAACAAAAAAAAACCGAATTCATTCACATAGTTTCTGGAATTTCCTTTCATCTCTTGTTACTTTTCTAAGCATTTTTATAAACATACAGCGATAAAGAAAGTTGTGCCGTTAACTATTAATTTCATATATTTAGAAAAAAAAAAAAAAAAAATAAATAAATAAATAAATATATATATAATTAATTAATCGCCTTAAATGGAATGTCTTGAGTCAGGTGATTGCTAATGTCCACTTATTGGAAACTTAATTAGTGAGAAAACAAAATAGTGCTGACATTTTATAAAACAGACATACATTGAATGAGTCAAAGTTTAGAAAGTTTAGCGACGCATAAAAGAGACAAAAAACGAACAGAATTGAAAAAAAAAACAATTACTTTAAAATCCCTAAGACAGCTCAGGTGCTCTTGTAGGAGGGGATTAAGTTGTCGTGCAAATTGTTTAATTGAAGTAAAATGAAATGAAAGGCAATCTTACTAAGACTCAATACGTCACGTCGATCAATAAGTCCTGGTATTAAATGAAAAAAAAGAAGAAAAAAAACAAAAACACTTTTGTTTTTGTTGTAAAACTTTACTGCAAGCATAATATCTTTTATGACGAATAATGCAATGCAAACCAAGGCTTTTTTAACATTTCGATGCGTTGAGAAGACTGTATATGAAACTTGAACATATCATTTGATCCGAATCGTTACTCCTTGGAGCATCCTTTCAAGTTTTGTAAGCAAGTACTACTCGGCGTTGCAAGTTTGATTTCGTCAGGCAGTCGCTTGTGACACGCAGTGGGCAAATGAACCGTTACGGTACACGTTTGTAAAAGAACTCTGACCTATCGAGAATAGTTTTCAAGAATTATCTGATATTTGATGAGTAAGTGGCAGCCCTGCCAATTACTGATCGATTTGCGACACATAAATGATCCTTAATGTCATTTAAGAGTACATGTAATTGTGTTATCAACGGAGAGAAGTGGAACTGTGTGAATCTTGGGAGGATCATAGACGTACAGACGTCCTTATCTTGCGTGGTTATCCCAAAGTTTGAAGACTTGGTGTAGGGTCTAGCGCAAAACGCTACTTCTGCTTGCTAAAAGACTTTGAGTTTCTCGAAATTCAAAGCAACTTTTACAAGCGTCTCTTTGAGCTTTGATGATTTGAAAGATTGTCGATTTGATTGTCGTTCGAGCATCTAATTTCAAGCTCAAATTCACTGAACACTTTTAACACAATTTATGCGAGAGGAGCAACCGAATAGCTAACAATCTCGACTATCAACTCTCTCTTCACGGGTTCAAATCTCAATGCGGTAAAGTTTAGTAGAGATCGTAGTTATAGTGCTTGATCGGTAAAGTGATAACATTTACCGATTACACACACACTCTCTAGGCTTCGCTATCCCTTTCTCTTTCCCCATTTCTTTCCGGCGGTCAACGCGTCACGGTAACAGGAGGCATACACTGAGCGATTTGTCCATATTTAAAAAAAAAAAAAAAAAAAAAGCGAAAAAAAGCCGGCTAATCAATCAAATGTCGAAAATTTATCATTTTGTTCGACAACTGCCAAGATTTGGCGACTGCAAAAATCGGACATAACCCTACGGTTTTTTTTAATGAAATTTTTGAAAACATTTTACATTTGATTAGCGATTTTTTAACCAAACGGCATAATCATAATATTTTATAATCAGTTCACAAGTAATTAATCATCTTTTAAATTAAAATTAAAATTTTTAAATTTTTTATTATTTAAATATTTAATTATTTAACTTGACCGCCCTCCCGTATACGTATAATTCATTTAATTATCTTAATAATAAATATTTATTGCAATCTTTATGAAATAAATATTTTTTTTTAAATTAACTTAACTTGCTTTTACAGCGAATTCGGACTCTAATGGGAATACAAACAAAAAAAAAAAAAAAAAAAAAAAAGAGGAGTGCCGCCGCTCTCCTTAATAACAGACATTCATATCTGTATGACACAAATATAATATAATAATAGAAACAATTTTCTTTTCATATGTATTAATGAATATAATAAGAAATTAAAAATTTTAATTAATTGAGAAGACCTGAGCGGTAAACATTGTTTCAAATGTTCGTTGAAAGAAAAAAAGCCATCAATAAAGATGAGAACAATACGTTAAGAGTATATTAAACCAAAGGAATTATAATAATAATAAATGTACAAAAATCCCTGATGAGTAGTTCAGTAGTCTCATGAAAATCTCTGATAAACCCAAAAAATGCACACACATATGCACACACACACACACACACACACACACACACACACATCGAAATATAAAAACAATCGAAAGAGCCACTTAAGTAAGCTGACCGGACCGGACACAGGACAGGAGCGACTGTTCAATTAATATTCAAAACACATCGGCCTATGACGAGAGTATCATAACATCATTTATTACAAGCATACAAATTATATATGAAAAGTTTGCGCACTCAGCAGGCATGGGCAGACAGACAAGACAGACAGGCAATTCAGAATTGTTAAGAATATTATTACTAATCAACTAAATATATACGAAAAAATCGTGCTTTAAGTCACATAGGCTCCTAGTTGACGACACATATGCTTGCACATATATATATTATATATATAATTTACCAAACATTACAACACACGGCAAGGCATAGAACTCAGGCACACGTGTGAATTGATCTTGTTTTGTTGTGTCATTTTCGGAGTTTTAAGACCCCAAGCACGATATGTTTATTTTGGAAAATTATTACATTTTTAATTTTTATTAGTTACAAATCACGTTTGCGGCATCACGATGGCATAAATGTTTGTTTTCTATTTTTTACTTATTTATTTATTAATTCTTTTCATTTTTCCCCTTTTCTTTTTTTTTCTCCCCCTCAATCGTTAACTTGAACGTTTCGTTGGTGTTTTATATAAGTTTAGATGTCGCTTACGCATCTCAAAGTTTGCATAAAGTCTTAAAAATTATAAAGTTAAACACACTTAAGTATTGTATGAGACAAGTTTTTTTTTTTTTTTTCTTTTTTTGTTTTTTAAATGACACGTTCTTCTTATCGGGTATTACCCTAACAACAGGCCAACGATTCACTTAACCCGCTTCGAGAGATAAGGAAACGAATAACAAAGTTTGAAAAACATTGACATCGGCACCGGCTAATGTAAGATTTATATGCACGATGCTCAGTACCACAAACAGAAGCGAATGTTACTCCACTGATTGCTGCAGCAAGAATGCATTACCTCCTTACCGCAACGCGTGCTCTACCCAACATCTCAGTCTTTTTTTTTTTTTTTTTATTTTGGATGTAACTTCAACTGGTCGAACTATCGCGAAATTGAACACAACCGTCGCTTGGACGAAGCTATCGAAGGAACTTTGCCAAATGTCAAGCAAATACCCATTAGCACGCATAACAGTAAGACTTGCAGCCATACTAACTAGCACTAGTCTAGTTAGCTGACTTGTATGATAGTACAAATATAGGCAATAGACACCGTTGGCAACTCTATGACGATCACGACTCTCGAATATCGTAGAAAACAACTAAGTGACTTTCTTCTGCCCTTATTTAAGGTACAAAATTTGGGTTAAAATTGATTTAGTAGCGGTCCCGATCGTCGTCGAATAATGCAAATCGGATGCCCACGCCCTGCTAAACTTTTAACAACCACCACAACCAGAAATAGAACATGAAGTGTTAGGATGATTTTTAAAGAAATTTCGTGTTTTTGCTCAAAACAAAAGTCGTTTCGTTTAGCGATAGTTTTATCAAGAGTCAAGTTCAATGCCCTCAAACACTCAATTATCTGATGAATTGCCATTCGACGGTTTATCAGCTGCGAAGCAAAGGCGCAGATATGAAATTTTGCAAACCAGCTTTGGCAACGGCTTTGGCTTTCTGTCCACTAGTAATAGGCACCCAAAGGTAAACTTATGCGCAGAATCAAACGATTGTATTTCACATACAAGCATTACAATTCAACAACAATCAAATATATGAAGACAATGCGACTTAAATGTGAGCGACTTGGGTGTGAAATAATGCAATTAAATCCACTGTTGGGATAACAGTGAAATGACTTTTCGAACAAGCTAATAATTGTATACTCGGAATGGAAAACACTCTAATATATCTAAGAATAAAGGATTCAGGAACAAATCTATACGTAACACATCTCTCTCGTACGATAACATACAGATGCACTCCACTTTTCACAAATCATTCCGATCTTTACTATACAAGCAATCACTAGCCCATTAGCTATCAGGGAGCGATTATCTGTCTGCCATAGTGTCTGTTGCCCGATTTCACGAATTTCCTTACGCTCATAGCCATAGATTATGTTCGAAAATACGTCTAGTTCGAGTCCAAACACGCCCCGTAAAGCGGAGAAAAAAAGTATTAGTTTCCATCGTAAAAACTCTACTGAACTTCTAACTGACCCATACTTTCCAATTTTTGCATCTTATCGAAATCTAGTAGATATCTGCAATTATCCACAACTAGTAAAAAAGTTTTTGAATCATAGAATAGTTTAAGGAAATTATATCCGGCTAACGCCGAATTTTGGATACCCATCAAGCATTCGTTTTATCATATTAGCCATAACTAATAGCCTTATCAGGTTACTGTAGGATAAAATTGGTATTGATTTTCCAGGTTATTATTACTAGATCAGAAGATTTAGAATGAAAATATGCTCACTTACAATTTTGCGGGGCGTGGACATTCTTTCATTTTTAGGCAGACAATGTGAAGAATTAACAGAATAATATCCAACATTCTATTCTGTCTTGTGTACCTAATAAATAAGAAGTGGAAAACATCAAAAAAGTGAGAATAAAATTTGGTGGGTGTGGCCGATTTGAAGTTTCATAAATTATGAGTAACTAACAAACAATCATAAAACTTGTTGCTGCGCTTTACAAAGCTATTGCGAAGAAAATTAAATTTTGATACACTGTAATATTATTATTATTAGTAGTAGTAGTAGTAGTAGTAGTAGTAGTAGTAGTAGTAGTAATAGTAGTAGTAGTAGGCTTGGTCATTTTTTTCTATTTTTGTACAAATGCTACAGCATCGCACATAGAATTTTTGTTTACATTTATCTGCTGGCGTTTTTGGGTAATGAGCACAAAAACCATTTCTTTACACCTGTTGGAAAACAAAGTTGTTCTCAGTTTACGCGGTGTTGTAGGCGTGTCTTTTCACCCATTCTTGTCTTTTTGGCCCATTTTCAACACGAATCTACATACAAGAGCTTCCAATGTTTCAACCAAATTTAAAGATGATAACTTCATTATTGCGATCAGAAGAATGCTTACAACAGACATTATCACAAACGAACAGACAGACATACTTAAATCGATCGAATTTATATACTTTATAGAGTCTCTGAAGCTTCCTGTTTGGGCGTTGCAAACGTCTTGGCAAAATGAATATAGTCCTCTTTTTTTTGATGGTAGGTATAAAAAAACTTGAGCTTTTTGTACGTTCCGTATAAACAGCAACAATAATTAGGTATCCCACAGTGCATAGGAACGTCATGCAATAAATTGGCCATGCTCATCTGATATTAGATAGAGTATTGAAATTTCATTTTCGTCGACTTTCTCTTTTTCGAATAAAAATAGTGGATACGGTGTAATAGGTCTGAAAAAGTATATAAGTTTTGCCTTAACATCAATCGCATCTTTCGCACAAGGCGTGCAAACATTGCATGAACCAGAAAATATGCCAGACACCTCTACCCCTTCGTCCTAAAATATGTAAAATTTGCTTTCATTGCTATGATATACAATCGCATATTTTTTGAGACCCCTTTATGTGCTGGGAGATCCGTAAAAAGGGCCAATGCGATGCATATATTGAACGCAGTAAAGCTATATTTGAAATCACTATTTTAGACTGATTTCATCATTCAGTTGGTTATAAAACACTAAAATTTCATTTTTCGGCTCATCTCTTGTTTATGTAGGAAAGAATTCAAAATGTGGTCTTGTCCAATCCAAAATTTGCACTTTTATTGAGTTCGACAACATACTCCTGTAATCATCAATTTACAAATTACTTTCATATAATGACTTTTCGTTTTTCCTAGCATTATATGGATCGCAAAGAAGATCCGATCCGTCCCAAGGTATTTGCCATAGGATTTGTCTTTCAGAGAAAACATATCGGACTGTATAACAAATTGTATAAAGATGCTTCGGAATCATAAAAATACATCAAGTGAATCGACGGACAATTGGACAGATGTACTTAAATGCGATTTATACGACGACTGCGAATTGAATGAATGGTACAATGTGGATGAGTCTATTTGAAGCAAAACTAGACATCCAGCCAAGCTTAGTTGCTGTGTAGAGTAGTAAAAAGGACTTGAAATAATAAAATCATTTCATTAACAGAAGTATTCTGTGCAATAGCACAGGTACGCCCCAAAATAGTTATAAGCATTTTCCTTTCATAACTTGACAACATTGTTATTAGAAAGTTTTTATTATGATTGTAGCTGCGGAATGCAAAGTTTGATATGAACTCATAAGCTACGTGGTGTGGCGATAATAAAGGTTTAAAAGATGTTCACAAAATCGGACTGTTGCGTGAAACGGAAGACCTTACGCCTTAGCGCGACGTTCTTCTCCCGCACAAAGATTTCTGTCTGCATATTATATAAATATTGATTTTGTTTATTGCATTGACGACATCAAGGGAATTTAAAGCTTTTAGGGTAACATTATGGACTTTAATTTTTAATTAATAATAATTACTGTTATTGCTGTTATGGAACAATAAGGTTTGCAATCTTTCTCTAATCTAGTTTACAATAACAGCAATTGTAAATTACCTTTTATGGGGAGCTAAGTAAAATAAATGAATTGTTTTTTTATTTTTATTATTATTATTATTATTATTATTTTATATAAGAGCTTGAACGTTGAACGCGCGTTAATTATTTAAACGTGATAAATTTAATTTAGTTTTCCGTCATGCTTTAAATATAATTAGGCAATCAAATTACAAAGCACATACCCATACATAATAAAGATTATAGAAGAGGAACAATAATAATAATAATAATAATAATAATAATAACAACTGTCCGCTCCTTTTCAAAAGTAAAAAAAAGATTCATTTATATAGAAATTTACTCACAATCCTCGTGGATCTTTAAAGCGTACAATGTTCATTACGTTTTACATTAGCTTTAGATCAGATATTATTTCAATTAATTAAAATTGTTTAACTTGTATAATGATACTCACTCATAAAGCACAACATCTGATCATTTAGCATATGCAGTCAAATTAAATGCCGCGATATTTGAAAATTGTTGTCTTATTAAACGAATTTTCAAAGAAAATTTTTTTTAATTAAAACAAAATACTGTCACTTGTAACACGATTCTTTTTTTTTATATTAAATAAGCATTAAGTGCATCTTAGGTTATGAAATAAATGACTTCCAACGAATCTCTAGATACTTAGACCAATCAGACAGAGACATATCGAAGCACACGATTTTTATGGAGAATATTTTCACATTTTTCCCCTATCCCCGCTTATGGTCCATGGGCATATTAAGTTTTTACGGATACTTACAATACACAGAACGACTTAGAACTAGATTCACCAATCATATCGATACTACAAGTTGGTCAATCCGTCTGTCCATCTGCTTTTCTTGCGTTTAACTTTGAAGATATTTTGATGAAATTTGGTAAAATAACATGTTTTGACCCAAAGACGAACGCTCGCTATTAAGCATAGTTCAGACGGAACGAATTTTTCGATCACTTTCCACACACAACCTTATTCCCAACGAACGTGCCTTATTAGCGTGCTAAAGTTTTTTTGATTTGTTTTTAGTTGGAATTTTTTTAAAATTCTTTTATTCGTTCAACTGTTGTTGATCAGATAGATGACTTTCGAATATCGTAAGCGCAAACTTCCAAATATCTGCCCAATGAAATTTCTTACGAATTCGAAATTATTAGTAGCAGTTAAACTGCGGCAAAATGTCATGCGATCAATGTCGAGCGTCGAATGTATACATAATTCTGTAAAATAGTTTAACAAAATTTCCTTCGTGTCGTGAATGTAATGAGAAACGTACACTAAACGTAGGTTAAAGTTCGCTTCTTTTTTTTTTTTTTTTAATACAATCAATCATTCCGAGGACGTTCCCTTTTCGTGTAATACGATGGCGACTGGAAAGAAAAGAGAAATGAGATAGAGAGATGGTGGCTACGTAAGTAGCCCCGTTCCTAAGATCCGCGACTATGAAATTAAAATTCGTATAGACCCTTTAGGAAAATAGGTATTCATTAGACCTGCAATTTGCAGAAAGCTCGAGAAAAAGCGTTTATATCGTTTTTTTTTTTTTATACCCGAAAAAGGCAATTGTTTACCATGCTGTCGTGAACGTATAAATTTACACCGGAAGAATTTGGCGAAAATTTATAACGAATATTTCCATTTGTATGATGTTACGTCGTTTAGGTTGGCTCGTCATTGCTAACGTCAACCATATCGTAGCCTTAATTATTTAAGATCTACATATGGCGCTATGCATTGCCAGAATTGTAAGTGAGTGTGATGTGATGTCATTTTTCTCATACAGTTTGCTTACAACAACTGCTTATTTCCATTAAGCTCCGGTTACTGGGAATAAAAAATAAAGAATTTCCTTAAGGTTTTACGTTCGTTTGTAGATAAAATATTTTACAACAATTGGCAAATTCCTAAAATAATGACTTTCTAGCAAAGCAACCGCCACGAGCAAGTGATTGTGAAATATTTAGAAATAAACGGCTGAGTAATGGTCAACAACTTTTTAAATTTCACGTCTCAGCTCGTTGTAAAGGAATCGGAAGACT
Organism: Glossina fuscipes; assembly: GCF_014805625.2. NCBI lineage: Eukaryota > Metazoa > Arthropoda > Insecta > Diptera > Glossinidae > Glossina > Glossina fuscipes. Next base: position 24,809,547 of record NW_023998414.1, on the reverse strand, counting down.
TCTTTGGAAGGACAAATAACTTTTTAGGGAAAAACTCAAGTTAATTCGCCAGAGAGTTGAGAGAGTCATTAATTTATTCCGTATTCCGTTTTCTTCGTTTACTTTATCATTACCAAACCATTACTCGACGATCGGATTCAAAAATGTTATATTTGCTGTCCAATTATACCATTTTTGGGTTAAGAGCTCTCCTTATTGTGAATGCTGATACTTTCTTTCCATAGTCTGTGGCGAATTTTGCAGCAATTTTAGTCGCACTATCGCTTGTCCCAAGTCCCTATCAGTGAGTACCGGCAAATGATATCTTTACAGACGAAATCCGCGATTTTTTTTTCTTTGCTTTCTTTTTGTATGCTTCATTTCTCTTTTAGTGCGTAGTGACTAGATCTCTCTGTTCTAAAGTTGAATTTTTTCATTTCCGTCCCATTTTAAGTTTCTGGACAAGCTGAATTTTTAATTAAATTTTTTATTACATATATATCATAGCCCAATTACCTACCCATTGAATGCGAAATTTATTTCAGAAAAATCTTTTGCTATTTTTTTTTTGTGAGCTCAAGAGAAGGCAAAATCTAGTAAAAGCAAATATCAATGACGCTATGTTCTCTTTGGTGTCTAAGAAATTCTTGTTGTTTTAATTACTTCATAGATTTTGATCTATGTTATCACTCCTAGTGTAAAACAACTTGCGATAATACCCTCATCAAGGACATACCTTTATCAGAGAGACGAAAGGCGAAGCAAATTTCGTTCTCAAGAATCGTTCTATGCCGAAAATGATTTACTTTTCATCTTAGTTATGCATATTAAAATTTCATGAATGAATTTGTTATGAATTCGTTAAAATATTTAAACATTTTATTACGCTTATTTTCACAGCGGCAACAACAACAGCAACAAGAAAGCAAAATCTTTTAAACTAACTAAACCAAATTAATTAATTAAAATTCTGCTCACTTCATTTGATTTGTATTTAATTTGAATTTTTTTATTCAACTTTAAAGAAAAAAATAAATATTTTATTGTAAAATAATTTTTTTGATTATCTACAAATGTACAACAAAAATATGTGCGGACAGGTATGTAATGCAAAAGTTGAACAATTGTTTAATTAAAGTGCTTATGCTATCTTCCCAATATACTTGTTTGTCTATATTTGTAAATATGTATGTATATGGAATTTTGGACAAAGTGTGTTTATGTGTTTTCCTTATTAATGCATTTAATTGTCATTTAAAAAAAAAAAAAAAATATATATATATATATATATATATACATATATATATAATAATAATGATAAAAAATAAAAATCATTATTGGACATCTTGAAATTTCCGGTATTGTTGTGTGTTTTAATGGGCATTTTTTTCTTAAGGTTTTTTTTTTTTTTTTTTAAATTAATTGAATAAACATAAACATTAAACAATAATATACGTTAGCGTCCATTCGAATAGAACTTCTAATACTCTACTCTATCTCTTAGCGATTACAAAATTTCTTAATACAAACGAATCGTTCTCGATTGGTTTGCTTCTGGACATTTTTCATGCCATATGTGAAAGTATAGTCTCCAGGTTGTACTCTAAATAATCGCATCCCGCTATCCCGTAATATAAACAACATAATGATCAGGAGCTGAAAAAAAGTCGAGTGCTATTTAATTGAAAGGAGTCAGAAACACTGAACTGTCGCAAGTAGTAAAAAAAAGTGAACGCATTACAATATCGGGCGAAGAAGAAACCATGAGGCAAGTCGGGGGCGTTATTAATACCGAGGCGAAGGCGAGTAATCTTGGTCATCACATTTAAGACGATTAAGTGAACGCAGTATGACAGATATGAGCTGCTTTAACTCAACGAAACGATCCTCCAAACAACAACAACTACTAAGGAAGTTGAGACGAAAATCCCTGATATGTGAAAAGACATTGTAGACTTACTTTTAAACATGATGACGATGGGCAACATATTCCAATACTAGTCCAGAAAACGTAAGCAGCACTGAGCTGTAAGAATCTTAGAAAGGACAGGGAAGATCTCTACGATAAATTGTTCCAGAAGCGAGCAAGAAACGTAAAGACTAAACATTCTCTATAACGAATCGTACGATATACGGATAATTCCACAACAATGAAAAAAGAAGAAACCTTCAGTGCTCGATGGACAGATATTTTTAGTTTTGTATAATAGGAAGCTTCCATTTCCCATCCAGACTTTATCACTTCAGATCAACACTATTTCCGATCTAGAAGGAAAAGTGTTAACAACAAAAATTTTGGTCTCCTTTGCACAAATTCATTAAAGGCCCGGAAGAAAATTCCGAAATATCGACTTAAACCAGTTTGATAGGGAGCGGTGGATGGGAAGGGCATAAAAAAAAATCGCACAAAACTTCACGAGTAGCTATAGAAAATAGTTTTCACTAAAGAATTAAAAGGTTTCTTTTTATGCGGTGAATAAAAACCGCATAAAAAAAATCTTACGTAGAAAATAACTCGAAACCCAACAAAATAACCAGGCATTGCTTTTTTAAACGAGATTAGGACACAAAGCTTGATAGATACTTGAAGTCTCGCCAAAAGATTTGGCGAGACTGATCTACAAAATAAACATGCGAACATATGTTATTCACATATATACTAATTTCACACATACAAAACTATTCCAAATGTATAACCATTACCTTGCGTAGTCTGACAGTACGCAAGCCTTCTTGTAGTAAACTGTTTCAAAATCGTTTTCGTCGCTTGAAGATGCTACCTCGCACTCGTTTAGTTTTGGCTGTTTTCAGTTACCATGTAATCGGTGATCCCTGTTTAACGCGATTGTTTTTTCACTGGACGCTTGTATATGTCTCTTGTAGCCACATATACGAAATTAAAGCTACTTTCGGATTTTTGATCTTCTTTCAGAATTGGCAGAAAATTGTAAAAATATGACATTGTTGCTTAACAGTAATATATGTTACGTAATTTATAATGTCATCATCCCTTACCATTTCATCCTGAATCATGTCGACAAGATCATTTTCACTGAAAGTATTGAATTCGTTTCCGCCGATGCCATGTGCTTGCGTAACGATTTCTATTCTTAACATTAATGTGTGTTCCGGCTGCATTGCAGCATGCATTTAATGTGTGTTACTTTATTTCGATAATTACTGCAGCAGCGTGATTTATGCAGTCCAATATCGTAAACCTTTCTGCAAACTTAAGCCAAGGTTATTGAATAATTTGCAAGTTTTTTCAAAATGTATGTAAACGTGAACTTCACGTAGTGTTTCTTAAAACCTGCGATGACGTAATCTAATGGTTGCATAAGGCTTGTAGTATTGGGCGATAAAAATACTACTTTCACCTTAGACTGGTCTATACAAGGATGAAAGCGTACATTGTGAACGGAAGCCCTAACAATTTTTTTTACCAATAAATTTGTCAATTATGTTCCAATGTGATTGAAATTTTCATAAGCCGCACAAAAAAAATCGCATAGAAAAAACCGCACAAAAAAAATCGTGACAGAAACAGATTTACGGGTAATTTGTAAGGGATTCTTTAAGCACGCAAGCGGGAAATAGTCGCGATCAGTAAACTCTTACCCTCACGGCGACAACCAAATGATCTGTTCTGTGGGACACATTTTAAAGTAAATAGAATTTTTTTTCTTATCATTTATTGGAATGACTTTTCGTAAAAACTTGAAGTACGTAACGGTTTGCCAGGTAGTAAATATTTTAAGATTGTTTTCTTTCATTTAAAGCTGTTTCAGTTTCTTTTGCAATTGTGAGCGCTTGTGTTTGGAGACACTACAAACATTATGGTTAACTCGACTCGTGCAATCCCCTTTAACGTATAGTTGAATGAACCTTTAAATTTTCTATCTAAAGTTTTGCAGCAGGACCGACGGACATAAGAAATGATTTAACCAAATGTATTTATCTGTTCGTCTCCCTTGCTTTTCGATATCCCAAAACACACGTGTAACTTGTAGTTGTAATAATATATTGAAATAATATATAGAAATTTAAAAAAAAGTTATTAAACGCATATATAAGTAATTCGTTCGCTTAGGTCTTAAATTATTATTATTGTTTTTTTTTTTTTTTTTTTTTTTACTACTTTTAAAAAACTGTGATCATAGCGAATTTCTAAAAAGTGTGTTCTTAGTCAGTAGTAAGTGTAAGCGAACACACCTGCATGACAAAAACACTTTTATAACAGACTAACGCCTACTTAGACAGCAAACCTGTAGGGTTGGCTAACGCGTTGTCAACTATCCAGTAATTTTCTCTTTTAATTACGTCGTACTCTAAATGGTTTGTTTGCATTGTTTTCCGCTTTAAAATACCTGATGACAGTTGCATTGTATGCTTATTAAGGTGACAGTTGATGAGTAGTTGGTTGTACTATATCATAAGTCGGATTGTATGATATGTGTTTTGACACACAAGTGGAGAATTAAGTTTAAAAATTTTTCAAATTAACTATAAGCATTACATAGGAAATAATAATAATATGAAATAATATTTTTCAAATCAAATTTTATCGATTTTAACATATTTTCACTGTTTCATTTATTATTAAAGTTTCAAAAGCATTTCACCGCAACCGATCCAATTTTAAGATTTTAGCAGCAATAGTAATAAAAAATTATTTTATTGATTTTTGCATATATTCTGATCAATTTTTCACTTCAAAAAAGGCATTTATTGAGACGAGTTTCTGGCGACAAGTCGATACTATGTCAAAAGAACGATATTGGCTTGACAGCGATCCAATCATCGATCGATTTTCGCACTTCTTCAGCGAAGCCATACGGCATCGATCTGAACAGATGATAATTAGAAGGCTTTATATCTGATGAATAGGCTCAATGCAATAGAGCTTCCCATTCAATCTACAACAGTGTACCCTTGACAATTCTTGCAACGTGTGGCCGAGCGTTGCCATATAAAAGACCATCACTTTACATCTATTTAATCGCTAATGCTGGTGCTTTTTGTTCACTTGTGGTTGACAGCTGCCGTTTCATTCGGTTTTAGTAGCTCGCACTGCATTACACCTTGCTGATTGCACCACGTGTACAGCAAATCTTTATGGCCATAAATATTTCGCTTCGATGTCGACGTGGATGTCTCTCCTGCACTGCAACTGTCATCTTATGTAGAGAAAGGTCAAAGTCGTCGCATTTGACCGTACTTTGCATTATTTTATGATTTTCACCAATAGATGTCGCTGATTAAAATACATGCAAGCACGTATTAAAAATGAAGTAAGTTAATAACAAGCTTAATCATTTCGCGATCCTTCTCTTCCGAATATGAAGGTATTGTTAAGCTTTTTTATATTTCTTACTTATCCCGCATAAGCTTACTCCAACAACAGTTCAACAAGTTTAATAGAAATTAAATTGCAGGGCAGAAGAGGTACCATTCTCTTTCAAACTTTATGGGAAATTTTTAGAAAGTAACTCCTATTACATTTTTTTTTTTTTCCTCCTTTTCACACAAATCACAACGATAGGGTTTAAACTTGTTTTCATATAAGCTTATTTTTTCGTTAACGAGTATAGATGTTTTGGCAATATGAACTTTTCTATAAGTACTAACACATTTTTTTAATTCAGAGACTCTAATCTAAAATGTTACAATAAACAGTATTTTAATCCTTGTCTTACTTATGTAGAGAAAACTCAAAGTCATCAAATTTAACCGCTGTGTACATTGATTACTTTATCATTTTCATCAAAATATGTCACTGATTAGAATACTTGCAAGCACCTAATATATTAGATTGTAATGTTTAAAAAACGTATATCATTTATTCCTTTAATTAGAAGCTAAATGTGCTGAGTAATGTTTGTGACAAATTTCAGGTGAAAAAAAAAAAATAAATGAACAACGTGCGGTTAATTTAAATTTTTTTTCCTCAAATTTTGAAGCCTTCCGAATGAATATCAATCGTAAATCGCATCTGATTGATCCAGAATAGATAGGTTTTCGCGAACCGAATAACCGAATGTTAAAAACTAAATCAGAAACTTTGTACACAAACTTCAGCGGTTATGGTTGCTGATAGAAGAATGCAATTTATTTTTAGCTCTTTTCGTATGGACAGATGTTTAGATGTTTCCATCTGATAATAATTTTGAATTTAAAATTTTGCTCTTAAAAAATTCTTCACGTCTTTTAACTGTGCTTGCGATTAGCATATGCGTTTTTATGGATTCGATTTTTTAAGCGTAGCTTAATGATAATTTTAAACTTTAAAATTCTATTAATGTACTTCGGAATTTGTGTTAGAATTGAGCTAAAGCAAAAAAGAACAACATAAGGTGATTAAACTTATTGACCTCAATTATTAAGGAAGAGGTCAATCGTTAAGGTATGTCTCAAGTTTTTCACATATTTCCTGGATAAGTACACAGTTGTCAAGTTGTAAAAACAATATACGAGATCGATACCCATATTTAAGAGTTTTCGCGAAGCGTAACAACAAAAAAACTTGTAAAGCAATTCTTCCCGTTTCTTATGGAACTTTTGATCAACGACTTCTACAGGTAAAAATGATAAAAAAAAATATAAAATACAGTTGAATTCGATGGTTTTGATTTCTCTCTACAATAAAATAAACAAAAAAAAACAAAAAAAAAACAGTTTTTTATTTAATGTTATTGATTATTCAGCGTACGCCGTCGCTAAAAATTCTTTTTCTTCCTTTGAAGAAATCTGCTGCCGAAGCCCACCAAACACGTTCGTAGGCTTATGAGGACACTGCTCCATCACAACCGATTTAAAAGTGGCGGCACGAATTCCTATTGCAAGAGTTGTCCATGACACGCTATTGTTGTTCTACCACACCCAGTGCACTCAGCAGACAGGGCGCCTCCTTATTAATATTTGTTCAGATCGATGCAACATGGCTTGACTACTGGCACACGGCTCCGTAAACTTGAAGAAGTGCGAAAATGGATCGGTGAGTGGACCGCTGCCAAGTTCTTTCAACATGATATCGCCATGTTGTCAAAAATATTGTAAAAATTTGCTCAATAAATGCCGTTTTCAAGTGTGAAAATGATCAAATATATTTTTCACAAGATCTAAGAATAAATTATTCTCCACAAGGTCTCTCAAGACGCAAGATCTTCTGAATTGACTACAAACTTTAACCTATATTTTTCATCCTTGAAGATGTTCATTGGAGCTCTCTATCGAGCAATTAGATGAGTCACTGAGTCAACTTATGTAATACTTTAAATAACTAGGAACTGGATTATATTTCATTTATTATAGAATCCCTTCTTAGTGCAACGCCAAAAGTATGACTAACACTATACACACATGAGTAATATTAAATGTATGCTTGTACAAGGCAAATGTATTTATTTATTAATCCGACTGTCAAAATGATTAACTGGCTATTGAGTCTGTGCATTAATTCTTATTTAAATTCAGATATTATTGTTAAACGGCAAATATTGAATGGAAGGTGAAATTTGTGCCGACAATGTAAAGAAATATTCTTTGAGTTGAGCGCATCGAATTTTAAACATATTTCGTTATATGAAATTGAAATACGTAACATATTTTCTTTGGACGATTTCGCGGTTTTATTTTCAGAAAAAGAAAAATGCCTCGAAAACGTAGATAAAGATATTTTTCGCCATGTGAGGAAAATTCCATAAGATAAGACGTAATGTGCATAGAAAAAGAGTTCATAAGGAGTTCGCCAGGAACGACGAAGTCATTGCTTCCTCTTCAACAATGTCCAATCAATCTGTAAGGTAAGCATTGTACCTTCGAAATTTAGTCAGCTTTCATTTGCACTTTACGCATGCTATTATGATCAAGATATAAAATATCGTCGGGCTAGGACGACAATTAAATGCCTAACACCACATTGTCTAATGCAATCCTTATCATTGCTAAAGAACTCACTCATTGGCCGATAAGGGCTCAGATTTCACGATAACTACCATCCGAAAATCGGCGGCCTATACCTTGACCACAATATTACATAGATAGACCTCAAACGGACAGACGGACAGATAGGTTTAGATGGATTCAGAAAATCACTTTCTCGATCGGCACAATGAAAGGTGAGTCTGCCTTAAGTTGTTCTGCGTGTTATATATTCTTATGTCACAAGTGGTATAAAGTGTCAAAATGTTTATCACAGGTTGCGCCCGGTCGATCACGAAGGTTTCAAATGTAGTAATGGAAATGTACGTCCCTATAAACGAACCATTAAAAGATTTGGAAAAGATTCGAACTGTAACACTAACCGGATATAACCCGATAAGGTACATGAGTATTAAGAATGTAGAAAACTTTACGATTGTGTAAAATGATAAACTGATCAAGAGAACAACCATTCATTGATGGCACATTATTCTTAAGAAGATGCGATTTTGACGAACGCCTTGAGATCTGCATTTCGTTTAAGTTGAAGAAATTAAACATCACCGACTAGCGATTCTCGGTAAATAAGCAAGCAGGTAAGGAATGGGGGATGAGTGTTTAAAAAAGTAAACGAGGAAAACCAACAAAAATTGACAAATATTCTGTTCATTGCCGCCATTGGAAAAGTTTAAGCGCAATATTTATTTGAGAAAATTTTATGCTTCCCTACCTTTGAAAAGGATGCTTGACTTTGAGAAGATTTTTTTTTTTTTCTTATACACGATCTCATATCCCGCATTTGTATTATCATGTAGAGCATTCTCATACAATAATTAGAATATACATAGGTAATCGATATCAAGTAAATATTTAATATAAACAACGATTATATTGTTAACATCGCGAAAATACTTAACACCACGGAAAGCACACATATTGGACACATTTTGTATTAAATTATATTTAAAAGAAGTTGTGCAAGTGATATCGTAAGCGCGATCAAAAGAATATAAAAAATTTAATCGTTGTCTTTTTTACTGCCTTTCAGTACGCGTTGGTTGATCTCCGCATTAAGAAAAGATAAAAATAATATAAATATACAATAATTGTGTCAATAAGTCCTGGGACTATACAAAGAAAAATTTTTCTCTTTTTTTCTTTGCAAACCGTTAAGAAGGATTCGTCAAGAGTAATGCAATCAGTCGCAGGCTTTTCTAATATTTTAATGCTATTTTTATTTTTTTTTTATTTTTTTTTAAGAATCATTCGTTAACACTTTCCGCAGTGAGCTCATAATTTGATCGATGACCTAAATCTTTTTACCGGGAACATCATTTTGATGTTTTCAAGTAGGTAATAGTGGAGACGCTGGAGACGAGACCGTAAGAGTACTAGGCACCAATTCGAACTTTGGTTTATGCAACATTGTATTTGTGTTACGGTTTGGAACACACATCTCTTATGCAATCATTTTGATTGAAAATACACTGTTTTGATATCTATGTTGATGTCAATCATATTTTAAAATTGTTTTGATTATGTGGATTTTTTTTTTTGTTTTTGTTTTCCGGTGTAACCAGCACGTTTTGAGACTTCATTGCATTCAGGATATAGTCGACAGACTATTGTTTCCTATGGAGAAGAGTTAACATAATATTTTTCAAAACCATGGAACCGGTATGAACGGTATTTTTTGGGATTGAAAAGTTTTCCAGCACCAGCATCGATGTTCATCGATCCTCGTTTACATTTAGAAAATTTGGTATTTTCCATGGAGAAGAGTTGCCATTTTGTACTCTACATCATTTATGGTCGAAGATATACTATACACTGATGTGCTTTGGCCCAAAGACGAATGCACCTGCAAAATGATTAAATTGGATCCAATGGGGATATGTTTTGAAGTCCCTCCCATATAAATGTTCCTACAACAATTAAATCTTAATATGGCAAAAGTGATCGTCCTGGGAAGTAGAACGTGACTATAAAGGCTAATTTTTCATATTTTATGATATAAAAGTTGTTCCGTAACCAATTTGATAAAATTCAAATTCGGACCAAGTTGGTCTACTTTTTCAACACTACACCATATATAAGGATTCTCATGAAACGTGATTCTTTATATGGCAGTAAGGTTTTAAGAATAGATAAAGGATAAGAAAATGTTTAAAAAGAAAATTGAATTTATCAAATTTGGACCAGATCAGCACATGGCTTTCATGAAAAACACGTTTTTCTATGATAATAAGATGTAATTTTTCATATATTGTAACGACAATGAACGAGTGACTGTGTTAAAGTAAGCGTTGTAAACTATTTGATGAGAAGCCTTGCTTGTCATTAAAATCATCGCAATTCGTTAAGTGATGACATTAAGATGCCCGGGACTTTTTGATCATAATATTATTTATATACATTTGATAAATTACGCTTAACTGTAGGCTTTACATAAATTGTTGTCTTCTCAATATTCTTCTCACAATGCCTTAAATGTACAATTGGCGTCAACAATAAAAAAAATAAATAAATAAAAAATAAAAAAATTTACAATAATAAAACTGTTTAATGATTTAAAGCGTGTTAAGAAAAAATTAAAATAAATTATAACACTATTGTGAACTGACAAATTGATCGGCCCTTCCTTTAAGCATCACATAATAACTGAGCTGTCAATCTTCATATTGATAATTAAATGTAAAAATTTATTGCATTAAGTACATCATAGACTTGAAATGTTTTCGCTTAGAAAAATGTCAATAAAATATTCACTGGATAGTAGCTACCTTGATAACGTCACTCTTACAATTTATAAAGCAATATACCAATCTATATGTAATTATGGAACCATGTAATTATATCCCGTTTGTTTGGAAATTTTCTATTTTTATTAGGTCGAGTCATAAGTAATTTCCGTTTACTTCATTACTACTTTACTTTTCATTCAATAACAAAATTATATCAATTTAATATTTGATTATGAGGTATTCAACCTTTTTGCTAAACCTATTGTTAATTGGCGTGGATTTCACTTCAATATTGCCTTTAAAAGGGTGCCGTCAAAGTCGAAAGGATGTCCCGTCTTTTAAGGAAGAATTTTACCAATCATATTTTTAACTGCCCGATCAGTTATCAATCCTTGCATCACATACGCTGCACATTTTTTCAGCTGTCGCCCTAGCGCTATTGCCTTGTTTAATTTCCCAAAGCATTTCAGAGTAAAATGTAACATGCATCATATAAAACAGTTGACAGAAGACTAATTGAATTCTCATCTATGTAGCGAAAATTAAAACTCTCGTTTGTTTCGGTGACTTACAATGGGTAAATACGAACAATAGATTCTATCTACTGGCATCGGAAATAATTTGTGACTCGAACTACTATTCAAGCGTTTCAGAACAATATCACATCACAATTTAAGGAAGGTTATGTGCGTGTGTGCACGTAAATGTACAGTATTATTTTTGCTAAAATCGCATAAAGATTTTTTTGCTTCTACTCCTTTCACTTATACGAAAAACCCCATAAGTCAAAGTCAAAGCCTAAATGGTTCGATTTGCAAAAAATTGTATATTTTTTCTTGTTTAGACGTGACATACGTAAAATGACTTTCTGACATGTGAACATGAACATGGCACCGCGTATCCAAAAGATTTCAGTAATACGTTTGTCGATAAGTAGTCACTCATAACAAATGTTTGAGTGAGTCAAAGTGAGAACTAAAGTGCCTAACTGGAGTTAAGGACGAGTTATATGCTGTATACAAATGCGGCATTATACACCATCGCGGGATATTGGGTATATGAATGAAAATGTAGTGGTAAGCGATGAATATCTGCAAGCGATGATAAAAACGTCGCTAAAGTTTACCCAAACGATACTGGACAACTGTCAAAATAAGAGTAGAAAGCTGGCCACACATTGGGTGTGGCATGTGCTCAAATTGGACATCACTACCGTTGATGGTTATTATAGCAACATTTCATAAAATTTAAAGCTCAAGTCTCTGCCACATTCACCCCATTCCCCGGATATAGCCCCAGCGATAATTATCCGTTAACAAACCAGAATAGAATAGAGTGATGAGATAACTGCGAAAACTGCAGCATATTTCCAGGATGTTCAATAATCATTTTCCTAAAAAAATTGACATCGAAACGATTGAAGGAAGTGGAACGGATTGTATCTTTTAAGATTTGAATCAATATTGATCAATCCAAACACATAACTCTGAACAGACGTTATTTTTCACTTCTTTTACCTATTACCTTTTCCTTTCAAGCATTTGATACTTGAACGAAACTTCTAAACAAGCTTACTAAACAAGTCACATGCACTTCATACTTCAATCGACTGACTGTCATGTCAAAGTTTTATTGCATATTTATGCAACAATTACAACTAATAACAAAGATATTTTCCCATGGAAAATAGTAAATTTATGCTTAAACTAATGGAAATGCATGCGTGCACGTCTTTTACATAAACGTATGAAATGTTGAGAATATTTGACAAACACCGATCAAAATTACTTAAGTTACAATTGCTGGCCAATGCAATGTGATCGCTTGTTTATTTTTGCTTATGATAATTTCGTCTTCCAATTTTTTTCTGAATAAAATTAAGGATTAGATATAGCAGCGTATTACTCAAATGTGATCCTACATAGAATTAATATTCTCACAATTGCGTAGACCAACTGATGCACTTCACACATTTGTATATACAAATGATGTTCTTAACAGTAACCCTCTTTAAGTCGGAATCGTTCCAGAACACTCCCGTAGAAGCCATGTTCCTAACTTATGCAATATTAATTGATAGTTTAATTAAGTGAAAAACTAACTAAAAATTTGTTTTGAAAGTTTAAGAAAGTGTTTGTACAGATTTGTAACATTTCGAATCAGTAAAGTCAGATGATACACTGATTGTACCCTCCTTAAAAGTGAATTTACCACTTAAGGATGAATACATGGGAGACTTGAATGTTTCTTCACTATATATAAATTTGTGAATTTGTGTCGATGGGCATGATTTTGATCTCGCATACTTAAATAAAATTCATAAACTCGGCGTTTGCTGGTATTTTTATATTGTATTATCACTAAAATCTTTTCAAACTTTCATTTTTTTTTTATATTCATCACATGGGACATAGGGAGCCTAACGAGTATTATTAATGCTTGAAAAAAATGCATTGAAGACATTGAGTAGACAATGTGACTAACTGCATCTGTCTAATAGTCTTTTCTGAACATGATTGCAACTTAAACTAAAAGAAAACTTGCTGTCAAGTTTTTCTCCATAAAATGGATCAATCTAAGTCTTAACTAATTGTGAACGTGTTTACAGGTGGGTCGCGCACACTTTCAAGTTGAGTTGATCGGATTCAGCTACAAATTTGTGTGACAAGTTTTAGGCTCCTCAATTCAATTTTTGTGATCTTAAATCCTCTTGCAAGAGACAGGACAGAAAGACAGAGGAAAGAGCAGATGAACGAACGTACATGGAAAGCGGTGACAAACAAACAGGCATTTATAAATTGACGTAATCTTAAATATTTGTACACTGTAGGATCGGTGATTGATATTAATTTTGAACGTTAGGAGCGGAAAAATAAATCAAGTAAACGCCCATCATCCAGCGGTGGATATAATAATATTATAGCGACATACATATACATATTTCATAAAATAAATATTAAGTTTATAGAAACGAATTTTGCTGAGACCAAAATAAAAAAAAATTTCCGATTAAAAAATAACGGCACATTATGTAGTTGAGAGTTGAAAAAATTGCTTGATAACGAAGGAAGTGTAAAATCCAACAGACAAGATGACTAATAAAATTAAAACCATATCTGTATCCTGAGCAAGGTCAAAAAGACATCACAAGTCACAACGTTTTTTTTTTTTTTTTTTTTATTATTTTTCTCTTTTATCGTTTTCGTGACGTTGCAAGATAGATCTATAACAAATTTGATATTGTGAAGGATTTTACTGTCACTATTGCTCTGGAATATCAAATTTGATATAAAGTCACAAAAATAATGACAAGAAAACATATTATATATTCTTATGACTACTACTGGTGAACAATAGTCACAGCGCCGGAATATCACTGCAAAATCTGATCTTCATGACTTGTTTCAAGAGGTTTATATAAATGAAGAATTTGCTCAAATCGAATGAAACGAAAAACGTGATCACTGGGGAGAAAAATCGAGATGAAAAATTTAATTCTTGGATAGTGAAGTGCTCCTGTAAGTATGTAAAAAATTGTTCTTTAATTTAGTGTGCGAATTTAATCTAACTCGTTCGCTGCCAACCGTCACATATCAACAACATCACATCCCGACTTACTAAGGTATATTTAAACATGTTTTGTTTTGAATAAAATTCTCAAGTTCTAAAACGGTAAAATATATGAAGACGGGGGATCGATCTATAGTTGTCGATGGAGTATATGATTTTCTTAATATTAAATGAAAAATCTTAAGGTTGTGATGTATATTTTCCCCACAAAATGCTGATAGCGAACGAATTGAGGGATATTAGGGTTAAGCGGTAAGCAGAAAAGAATTTTACGTAACATTATTTTGAACGTAATAAAAAACAAGTAAGAAAATTAAATCCAGTCGGGATCGAATCTTTTATGCCCATAACCGTTTACCCCAAAAAAAGACAAAAGAAGTAAAAGCAAAAAATTCTCATGCTCTATAATATGGAGTGGGCGCAGCTGACGCCGTCTGTTTAAAGTTACGTACACAAACAGATGGACATGTTTTTGATGCTTCGTCCTGTGCATTGTAAAGGTATTGAAAAAATAATGAAATTTTGATACACTATAATATTGGGTAGACGCTACAGCCATCGCCCATAGAATATGCCTTCAAATTTTTGTACATTTTTATCTGATGGAGTTTATGAATAATGAGCAAAAAACCAATTTTTCATTCTCTTTCCAAAAACAGAGGAGTTCTTAGTTTACATGGTGCTATGGACGTGTCCTTCGATCGGTTTGGTCTATTTTCAATACCAACATGCTTACAAAAACTTTCAATGTTTCTGCCAAATTTGAAGCCAATAGCTAGCCTAGTGGCCAGGAGTATGTTTATAACAGACATCACACAGATGAAAAGACAGACATGCTTAAATCGATTTAGATGCTGATCAAGAATATGTATGCTTTATGGGGTCACTGATGCTTTCTTCTGGTCTTTGCAAGCCTTTTGACAAAATAAATATACCCCTCATGCTTCCGTGATGGGTATAAAAGATGAGACAATTTCGCTGGGATTAGCCCAATTAATGGGGAAGGATATGCTCGATAAAGCCTGAACATGCCCGATTTTGTATTTATATGCGCGAATTCAGAAATTGTGTTATGTATTAGCTGACCGATTGAAAATATTGTCATACAGAATATTTATGCCAAGAGGGATAAACATTCGTGCCAAACTTCATATCGGTAGTTGTATTTGTGGTTTCAGTTTCTTAACGATATATTAACCGTAATTCTCATTTAATTCAAACAATTTTCAAGCTTCAAATATGGAAATCTAATAAGAACGTAAGAGGTTTTGCTTCAAATTTACGATCATTTTAGAATTTCTTGGATGATTATCAAACGGATGAAAAGACAGGCGGAATCTGACTAAATCGACTTCGAATATTATTCTGATTAAAAATGTATACATAAGCAGGACTATGTGAGAAATGAAATTTTAAAGTATTCACACTGACGCTATTTTTTTTCTTAAATTCTGATCCATATTTTCAAATAAAATGTCTAAAGTTATATCCACAAAGCATATAGACAGTGAAGTATTCCCTGAATTCGTACTGCAATAAAAATAGCGAGAGTTTTGTAAATATACAAAAAATTAATAATGTTAAATTAGTAATGCTTTAGACATATTGACTAAGGAAAATGTGGTCCGATCGGGAGCATTTTCAATATAAAAATATCGCAAAAATCTCAAATATCTCGATATCTACGATCTTTGGGTATAATATGGACAGACGGACAGACAAGCTTAGAACGGTTCAAAAATTGATTTTAAATCAATCGATATAGTAAAAGGCGAGTTTATCTTAAGTTTTTCTGGATGTTATAAACCTCAACATAAACTTAATATATCTTTGTGCCACAAGTCGCGTGCATAAAATTTAAATTTTTTTTTCGATCGTTCACTTTTAGACTGCACCTTTTTTGTTTAGATCTGAAAATACGATCAATCAGGGTGCGAAGAGCACCGTTAAAACTATTTTTTCGAAAAATTAATTAATAATATTAGAATCAACTTTAACTTTGTTATATTTTCACGAATATTTTCGATTAAAAAAAAAAAAAGAAAAAACAAAACACACGTTCAACTATTTACCAAAATTTTTATTGAAATACAAAAAAAAAAAAAAAAATTCAACTTGATAAACTTGAAAGTTGATGAAAAAATAAATATTTGAACATTGCATGGTCACAAGTATACTTTTGGTTAAAGTGCTAAATTGTAAATAAGTGAATACTTTAACAGAGAGAGAGAGAGAGAGAGAGAGAGAGAGAGAGAGAGACAGAGAGAGAAAAAGAGAGAGAGAGACAGAGAGAGAGAGAGAGAGAGAGAGAGAGAGATCAATAAAAACGAGATTTGATGAATGAACATCAGTATTCATAATTCATAAATAAATTAATCGAACTTACCTTTCCGTGGTGGGTTCAGCACATATTAACGGTTGCTTTAGTTCAATCACTTGACCATTTTTTTCTTTCAATTCACCATTTTCCATATAATATTGTACCAGCTCAGGTAATGTGGCAAATTTTTCACCTAAATTAATTTAATTAAAAATGAGCAAAGAAAATCTCGACTTACAAATTATTTCATATTTTTACGTACCACCATAGAGATCGAAAAAATCACCATTATTTTGTATTTTAATATGTGTCACTTCCTGCCCTCTCCGAACTGATAAGGTAAAAGCGCCCGGATTTGAAGAAGACAAACGTGCTAAAAACGAACCATCAAAACCCTGTTCCAATAATAATTTTTCTGCTTCAATGCCGGATATTGTAGGATGAAACCATCTGTAAATTTATTATATTTTAAAAACATTGCAAAATGAAACTTATGCCGCACGTATCACAAATCCTGATTTCGTTTATCTAATTATATATAAATTATGTGTCCGATTTCGAACAATGTGAGCAGAATAGATATTCTTGCAAAGCTGGGCAACAGAGACGCTATAAACTATTTATATTCATGACAATTTCTATTTTCTTTTCCCATTCCTTAAAATATGTAAACTAAATTTTAATCTGTGTCCACTTAGTTACTGGCCAAAAAAATCAGATATCAACATGGGCTTGATTGCAGACATACTTACGATCGCTAAGAACGCCTATTGAAAATATCGAGAACAACAGTTCGACTCTTGTAAGGTCTTCAAATGATTAAATATATATGTACATATATGAATATATTCTGAATTCTCAGACTTTATCCAAAACCAACATAACTTTCTTGTTGTAAAAAAAAAAAAAAAAAAAATTTGATTCCAATTTTGAATTTCTATTCTAGTTTTAACCGAAAATTTGCAACATATGAATAATTATGTTCTTCTTCTTCTTTACTTGACAAAAGCTTTACGCGTTGCCGTAGTGTTACCATATTTTGAAAACATTTCTATTCTCAACATATGGTATTTTTCACATCTGAAGAAAAGAAAACCAGCTAACGGTTTTTAATTACAATGAAAATATTCAGTTATTGTAGTAATAGCAATGACAAGAAAAAGTATATATGAAAAGTTACGATAGCATGTACGTTTTCGAGTACTGTGTCTCGAAATGAGCAATTGTAACAAACGACTGATAATTCGAAAAGATAAACAATTGAGTAAATGAGCAAGAAACAAAAAAACAAGTAAGAAAATCATACTCGACTAAGCTGAATTATGTTAACAAAAAAAAAACTAAAAAAAAGTTTCGACACTTCATAATATTGATTGAGCGTGTCCGGTGTTCCCCCAGATACTACTAAATCAATCATCCACCAATTTACCATCATAGTAATTGTGGTTTTAGGTGCAAAGAAGTAGCAAAGAACCGTGCATTTTTTGCTTTGGAAAACGTAGGTTTACTTCTTAGGGTGATTGCTCCTACGACCGAATTGGACCATTTTCAGACCAACCTACCTAAAATAGTTTCCAATGTTTTTGACAAGCATGATATCGATATATTCATTTCTGCGACCAATATCTACACAGATAGACAGTCAATCGGACAGACATACTTAGATCGATCCAGTAGTTGATACTGATAAGCAATATGTACACTTTATAGATTGTATTAAACTTGATTTTGGATGCTGCTGCACACGCACTGACAAAACAGATATGCTCTTAAACTTCGGAGGCGGATATGATAAACAGAATACCTTTATTAAGAAGAAGAATTAAAAATTTAGAGTACATATATAATCAAAAATTTAAAAACCACGAAAAGATATGAATATTGGAAGTTAACGAAAACTATACGGCATAAAAACTCGCGTACGTACAAGCTAACGACCAGCCAGCCAGCTAATCGTAGTTGGAAAAACTCAAACATAATACAGTCAACTAAATAATAAGCTAACCAGCCCCGGTTTTATTAATGGAAAAGCAATTGCATATGTATGAGATGCTATTAGTACTACTGCTCAACATACATGCGTCATATATGCATAAAGTATATATATATGCCTATATACATATATACATATATGTACGTGTACTCAAGTATAAACATGAGCACATCTACGTGCATATATATGCGTTTGGAACCTGCAGCAACACATGGAATTATTGTTGATATATTTCAATTTATTGCTCTCATTCCAGAGGAAAAACCGGAGACCGGACATTGGTCTAAATTAACAGTATAAGTATATAATAGAAAGACCCTTTTACATTGTTCAATGCTTGAAGTGCGGGTGTTGCAATTATTACCCAGTAACAACAAGATTTTTTAAACACGCTGCTATGACCATGTGTGGGGGGTATTGCAAGTAAACAAGGCCACTCCCTCCCTCATTGCATTTTGTCGCATACCTTGACGAACTATTCATAGCAAAATTTTTCACAATTATTTCCACATGAAATAGAATTTTTATTGTTTTTCACACGCCTTTACAGCGCCTAAACAGCACTCTTTAGCCCGTCACTCGGATAATAATCTTTAATCATGAAAAAATGAGTTGAAGGGAATGCGATGATGATGGAGTGATGAGTGGGGGGTGGAGGGGGGATGACAGAGGACGAGTAGGGTAAGAAATGCAAGCACAAACACATACACAGTACATTTTTTTGCAAGCATTTTTTTCACCGATTTCTACACTTCATATAATTTTCATAATTTAATTTTTCTAGTTTTTGTTTTTGTTTTGTTTTTTTTTTTTGCCCTTTTTTTTCTTTGAGAATGTGTTACCTTCGCGATGACATTTTCTTCAATAATTTAGAATTTTTATTGTATGAAAATGGTTTATTTTCTCTTGATAAAAAAATAAATATACTTTTTTTAATGCAAGAAACTTCTCCTCACGAAACAACTTCTTTTGCACTTGCCGTCTTCTTCTCACACTATTGCTTTTCCCTTTTTGTGTTGGACAGTTGTTTAATTTCCTCAGATTCCCTTTTGTTAACGAAATTTATCGTTTTCTATATTTCATATTATTTCTCATTATTTTCATTTTACGGTATATTTATGACATTTACGCGTTTCTTATATGCGATGTTCATAAACTTTACGATCTTTTTCATTTAAATTAAAAACGATGCATTATTAAGGAATTACATTTTTTGCTTTAATATTTTTTATCTACAAAAGATATGAATTACATGGATTATTAAATGACTTCGAGTAAACATTTGCACGCTACAGAAAGATAAATGTAAAAATTGCTAATTTTTAATTGTTTAATTATTTTAAATAGATATCTGGCTATTTATAATCAATCAATAAATTTAAATATTGCACGACTAGAAAATCGGCGGTATATATGTGCAGTTTTTGACGAAGTTTCGCTTTTTCTATCATATAATATAACTTTTGCTTTGTGTATCGTATAGAAATGAATTTGGGACAAATTTTTAGAATTTGGCTTTTTTTTTCTCTTAAGTAATTGTATTTTGCTTCGAAAGTTCACTTTTCCGGGAATTCTCTCCACTTATTAATGTTTATGTAAACCAAATCTAGTCTATGTTCTTTTTTCCAAATCGTATAATTTTTCTTTTTGAAAAGCACGCTACACGGTCACCTAGTCGGAAAGTGCATAACACAAAACCGATAAGCCATCATTGTGTGCAGCCCTTTAGTATTCGTTACGCTTCCTTATATCGTAAAGCAATTTTCTTCTTGAAATGCGACATCGTTTTAATAAATGCAACACTTATGATGGATAGTTCATTTTATACTACATGTACCGAGGACAAATATATAAGTAAAGAGCACGCGTGCTCTCTCTGAACAACGGTTGGTATATTTCATAACGTTAGTTATGAATTTTTCTATCATATGAAATAGTCGAATGTATGTTGTTGATTTTCTTTTTATCGCCAGCTGATTTTTACTTCCTTTTATATCGTTTCTTTATTATTTATTGTATAAATTTTAAGTCCGTGCTTACTCTATATGCAAAGATTAAATAAATTCGTGATAATTTTTTAAGTAAAAGTAAACTCCACACGAATGTTGTTAACCACATTGAGAAACGCAGCGCGTAATATAACAAAAGAAAGCCTACGGGATCTTTTAGTCGATTCTTCACAAACAAGAAAACAATCGGCTTGGTTAAAATCAGAACTCGCGGGAATGGCTGACAGAGAAGCTGCCACTCCACCTCGGCAAAGGAAAGGAAATCGACAAGAAAAGGCTAAAAAGCAAGCGACGTCTTATGTTCCAGGCAATATCATACTGCAAGTATTAGGAGCTGGAGGCAACGGGGCTCCGGTTTCGTTATTTTTATTCACTGATCATTCCCGTTATTTGTTCAATTGCGGTGAAGGCATTCAACGTTTAGCTCATGAACATAAGATTAAATTAGCCCGCATGGAAAATATCTTTTTTACGCGTAATACATGGCCAGCGATAGGTGGGCTGCCCGGATTGACCCTGACGATACAAGATGCAGGAGTTCGAAATTTAGCATTATACGGACCTCCGTATTTGGACAGCGTTTTTCATTCCATGAAAAGATTCGTTGTTTTGCAGAATTTGCAATTAACAACAACAGATTGTACGCAACCAGGACAACATCACTTTGAAGACGCTGTAATGTATATGAAATTTATACCCTTAAAAAGAGATGAACACATAACGACAGAAAGTAAATGTAATGATCAGGTGGTGATAGCCTACAAATGTAAATTAAAACCCAAGCCAGGTGCTTTAAATCTGGAAAAGTGCGTAGATCACAATGTGCCGCCGGGACCTCTATTAGGTTTATTAAAGAATGGCATAGATGTCACTCTTGATAATGGGAAAATTGTTAAATCGAAGGATGTCTGTGATCCTTGTGAGAAGCCCTTCAATTTCATTATTCTTGATGTGCCTTCGGAAGAATTCCTGCCAGCTTTGCAACAGGAGGAGCAACAATTTCTGTCAAGCGATAACATCGATTGTGAAACGACTATAGTTATGCACTTTACTCCACCAGAAATATTCGAGAACAATTGTTATCAGTCATTTTTACAAAAATTCCCGAAACAAACACAACATTTGCACTTGAATTCTTCGCAAAATACTTTTTCCGGTTATCAGGCAGCGCATCGTGTACAATACCAGTTAAATCAGTTGAATCCACGTGTGTTTCCTTTATTGGGAGAAGCCACCGCATTAAATACGACTGGTGACATAATAAATGGCTTGAAGAAATCCAAATTATCGGCAGAAGATTTAAGCTTAAATCGCTACGAAATTGAATTAGAAAACGGGAACGAGAAAGACAACGCAAATGTAAACGTTAACTTTGTGAATTTGAAACCTATGACATCTTATCATTTAAGACCCAAGAAAGGTATGAATAAAATAAATAAATAAATAGAACTTCAAATTTTTCATTAACAACGATTTTGTAGGCCTCAACCGCACATCAGAAACAATACTAAATCCCAATGAATATATTCAAGAAGCTCAATTGCTGCCCGAGTTTCCGCAACTTTTAGATAAACTTAGATCGGATTACAGCACGCTTTCCGTAAACGCATCTTGCGTTGGTTCGCAACAATTACCAAAAATTACGTTCCTGGGCACCGGTTCGTGTGTACCGAACAAAACGCGTAACGTCAGTTGTATTCTATTACAAACTTTGCCTAAGGCCTTTGTGCTATTAGACTGTGGCGAAGGAAGTCTTGGACAAATACAGAGATTTTTTGGCTTAAGGCAGGCCGATGAAATTGTGGAGAATTTAAAAGCTATTTACATATCTCACTTGCATGCTGATCATCACATTGGATTAATAAATTTTCTTAGTAAACGTCTCGATTTTCTTCAGAGTAAAAAAATATCGAAAAAGATTTTACTATTCGCACCTAAGCAAATAGAACCGTGGCTTAATTTTTATAATGAACATATAACCAACTTAAGTGAAGCATACGAATTGGTGGGTAACGCGAGCCTCCTAGACAAATCCTTCAATTCGGAGGATTTCCAAGTTAATACGGGTATTGCTTCTATGCGCACTTGTTTGGTGCGTCATTGTCAGCACGCGTTCGGTGTAAGTTTAGTCTTAAAAGACCCGTTAAATCACAGCGTTGCAAAAGAACCGGTCAAAGTAACATATAGCGGTGATACTATGCCTTGTCAGGACTTGATCGATTTAGGTCTTAATTCTACCATACTAATACATGAGGCAACGATGGAAGATGACTTATTGGAGGAAGCTAAAATGAAAAAGCACAGTACACTCTCGCAAGCGATAGAACAGGGACAGTCAATGAATGCACAACATATTATACTTACGCATTTCTCGCAACGTTACGCAAAATTGCCACGCTTACAGGTAAATTCCGATTCGGAAGCTATTGATTCCCTAACAAATGTCTCTATAGCCTTCGATAATATGCAAGTTTCTGTCGAAGATTTGCAACACTTTCATTTAATGTATCCGGCTATGCGTGCTCTATTTGCCGAGCATGCTGAGGAGTTGGAGCAGAGGGCTCTAAAACGTGAACTCAAATTAGAGCGCAAGCGCAAGCTAATCGATTCATGAGGCACATGCGGGAAAAATTTAGCTTTGGAATTCGTCTTCATCTCGATTACACGCTTCGAATTTAAAATAAATGACAAGAAAAAAGAAAAAAAAGTAATTAAAAATTTATATTTTTAAAAATTATTTTGAAAAAATAATAAAAAAAAATGTCATCTTTGTATGAGAAACTATCAAAAGTGTCATTCTAAGGGAAACGGATAGAAAAGTAATTGCAGTAATTGAAAAATCTTCCGTCTCTTTATATATGAAAGGTTCTACAAAGCCAAGCTCAACCAAAATCGAAAAAGAAATTTTTATTGAAAAGTTATATATCGCCCGAAAGAAATGTTACTGAGCTAAAGAAATCTTAAAGAAATCTTTGGAAATTTTTATTAACATAATAAAAAAAAAAAAAAAAAAAATTTTAAATGTACCTAATATTTCCATATAATTGTAGCTGTGTATTTAACTCACATCGCAAGCATCTTCACTACACGCTTTATTCGGATGACGAGAGATCAAGTAGATATTACAAAAATATTGACATTCATTCTTATACCACTTGATATAAATGTATATTAAGTTTGCAGCAATAAAATCATTTTCCATTATACGAAATGGTTCAAAATAATTTCTTGAATTCCGTTAAGCTTTCTTGTCCATCTAAGATCTGGCCATCTGGTATCTATCTCACCTTTACAATTGTATGCTAAATCAACGATGACTTCAGATAGGTTCAAAGGTTCGAATAATCTTTTTAATTAACACCCATCACCCAACGATGAGGAACATATATTCATCAAACCCTACAAAATATGTATATATATATTTTTGATCAGCATCAAATTTTAAATCGATTTAAGTATGTCCGTCTGTCCATCTGTGTAGCGTCGGTTGTAAACGTTCTCATGGCCGCAAAAATGAAACTATCGACTTCAAATTTGGCAGCAACATTGGAAGTTCTTGCAAGCAGGTTGGCGTTGAAGATGGGCCAAATCAGTCGAAGGACACGTCCACAGCATCACGTAAATTGAGAATATCTCTGTTTTTTAAAAAGAGTAAAAATTTAGTTTTTTACTCACTACTCATAAACCAGAGCAGATAAATGTACGAGAATTTGAACGTATACTCTGTGGGCGATGCTGCAGCACCTGTACAAAATTAGGGAAAAATTGACGAGGTCTACCCAATATTATATTGTATCGAATATATATATATTTTTTAATACCTTTATAAAGCGCAGAAATAAGTTTTAAAAACCCCATAAAATATATAAATACTTGAGCATCTAGACATGTACGTCTATTTGTCTTTTCATCTGTCCATCTGCCCAACTGTGGTAAACATTCTCCCATTAGCGAAACTGAAAATATCGCTTCGAAATTTGCAAAAGAATTTCGAAGTGGCTTAAATTTTTCCAAGGACGCACCCACAACGCTGACACGAGCACGCATTCAAAACTTTTATTTTTTGTAGGTTTTTCATGCTGACAACAGTGATGGGTATAAAACATTAGGTCATGACCGTTTGTTGCCAACTGCGATAACAATTCGAATATATATTACACAAGAAGTTTACATAGCTCTGCTGTTAAAATGTTTTAAGGGCATATTTACTTATTTTGTATACTTACACATGCAGTTCAATTAAAACAAAATTTAAGAGTCGAATTTAATTGATTCATGGAAGTGAATCTTATACCAATTAATATTAAAAACTAGTGCCAAGTATGTAAGGAGCAGGAAAGAGAAAAAAATAATAATTCATCTATAAATAAATAAGAAGGAAAAGAGAAAAAGAAAAAAAGCATATGCACAACTAGCATAGCAGCACACCCACAACCAGTACAGAACCAAATTGCAAATGAACCCTTAAGCGATCGCAAACACGCAAGACCTTGGCAACCAAGGCCAATTGATCTTCCAAGCATAAAAGTTAATTTAAACACGACATAGGCAAATCGGGCGTGTTAAACAAAGTTGGTTTGAATCCGGTATTGAGACTAAGTGATAGACATAATTTCGGTTCGTGCAAACAACTAGTGGCGGATGAAATAGCTCACAATTATATTTACATTGACTCAGCTTAATGAAAATAAAGCGGCCAGAGAAGCGATTAGGGACATTAAAGTTTATCTCATCAAGTAATGTGGACGAATCGATATCGATTATCATTAATTAACTTAATTAAGAAGAAGACACCAAGAATAGATGTACATTTCTCAACAGAAGCAAACTATTTTCATAAGGAGGCAAAGAGCACAAGCAGATCCCAAGCCAAATTCCTAAGGCTGAACAGAAAGAATTGCTTTTGAGCTGATTCAATTGAATCTGCATAACACAAATAGGAGGCAGACGACGCAACCGAAGTATACTCAAGTATTGGTCTAACTAAGACCATGTACAGCTTTTTTAGAATGTAAGGATCCTTCAGCTCATTGGACCACCTCTTAATGGAAACCAAGAGCCCAGAACCTAGCTTTACTTAAATAGAGCTCAATGTGCAAATTAAAACGCAATCTTTGGTCGAATAGAATCCCGAATCAACATTTTCCAGCTTGTGCGGATCAATGAAACAGTCAGTACTGAATGATTTCCTTCTTAAGAAAGAAAGCTTCTTGGATTTTTTTCGATTTAATGAGCACCATGCAACCGAATTATTTAAATCAACTTGCAGCTGATGCGATTGCGATTCCAAAGAGAGAGAGAGAGAGAGAGAGAGTGAGACTGAGAGCGAAGCAAACTGTTTAACATCAACAGTGTACATTAAGATCTGGCTGCATTCAATCATCGAGGGAAGATCATTAATGTATAAATTAAATAAAATATCCACTCGATAAACTGTAAATGAAATGCTTTTTAACTTCTTACGGGCTTAGATAACTTATTTAACTTATTTAATTTTCAAAATGAAAATGAAGGTCATTCATATTTATAAAATTAATATGGATGCGGGCGATTGTTGGCTAGAGGGCGAAAAATCTTGCATTTAAATAAAATTGCAATAAAATTAATTAACTGCTCCCCAGCATGATTAAAATAAATTCTCACACTAAACAAGGTAGGTAGGTGTGTCTATGTTCACCGACACACCTACATTTCAAATTAATATCAAAATTATATGAAAATGTCATGTGAAATTTCTTCAAGTTTTGAAAAGTGTCCGCATCTCTGAAAAAGTCTACTATGACAGAAGACCTAATTTCTTCTGATTTGCAAAATTATATAATAACGATATATAATACAAGTTGCACATTACAGGCATTATGCATAGCAAATGTTTACTATGGAAATGTGATCTATGGAAAAAAATGAAAGAAAAGCGCACAAATAAATAAAGTAAACCAAAAAAAAAAAAAAAAAATGAAATAAAAAAAAAATTCCGATTCGTTAGATAGGTTAGGGTTACAACAATTTTTATGCGTGTAAGTAAATAAGGAAATGAAACGTTAAACCTTCATTAAGAAAGGCAATGCAACGAGATGGTGGTCTTACGGCCACATAATCTTATTAATTTTTGTTATTCAATTAAAAATCAAAAAGCCAATCCCACACACCTACACACTGCCAGATAAATTTTCCATGGTTTGATTTTGATTGCCTTTCAATATTTTTAGATATCATTGATTTTATTACGATGATATATAATTTCTATAAAGTAAGTGAACGAAGTTCGGGTGGATGTTTGGTACTTGTCATCTTTAGCCCTTAATTGAGCCAAGTTAGTCGTTTTTTTTTTTTTTTGCGTAAGAAGATGCCAAGAGGGCGCCTTCTCCACTTGGAACTGGCCTGCTTTTGCAATTATTTAAAATGTTTTTTAAATTTAGGAAAAAAATTTCAAGTCCGGCATTTGAAGATGATGAAGCGATCTAAGAAGTTAACTTCAAATACGTTCTTGTATAATATCAGATTTCTCTTATATTGCACAGCACTATAATGAATCATCATCATAAATACCTTACATCACCCTACATACCACTCACATAACGATTTTATCAAATAAGGCGTTAGCGAAGGATATGGGAAGTGATCTGATCCGAATTATTTTTAAAAGCATTCGTTCTTGGGAAAAGATATGTTGGTGTAGAAAATTTCATCTAACCATCTCAAAAATGATGATCTATAGGTTGAACACAATGAAACGAGATGGACAGACTAGCTAAGACTCATGCCGGAAATAACTCTAAACTGATCGCTATAATAAAAGGTGGATCTATCTTATTTCCTTCCGGGTTTTGCATACACAAACTTATATTCTTGGGCCACAAGTGTGATAGGGTAGGATATAAAAAAGTTGTTGGCTAATAGAAATTTGCGTTAAACTGATTCCTCAATTTGTATATAGTCAACTTAACCTCAGTACTTACCGCTTTCTCTTTTTCCCTACTTGCGGGAATGTTTGTAAAGAAACCATACTCCTGCTTGTACTAAACGATTTAATTAATGTTTTCTTCTATATTTCATTATTTGTTGGAAGTTCGAAGTGGACCGGTCGCAACTAGCCATATGCCACCCATGTAACCATTCATCAAGAGCAATTTTGCTTGTCAATACACATATACATCCGTAAACAATCTGAAAAGGAAGCAAGGACAAGGATATATATTTACTTAATAAAAACCCACTGATACGTACAGCTAAGTACTATAAATAGAAGAATGAGTCTAGAAGAGTTCCAAACCTTGCTGGCCATTTCAATTACTATTATGATATAATTTTCATCAATCATGAAGCATTGAAAATTATACGTTTTTGTCGCGTGAAAATTGCCCCAAACGACCCAAAGTTTTCATACTAACTTAGAATGCCGAAATATTACTGCTTAGTCCGTCTTGCGGGGAAATTTTGAAAATTACAATGAGAGTGGTCGAAAAAATTGGCTGATTCGAACCGTTTTTAATACCTTTCATCCTAGAACCAAAACACGTCACTGTACCATGTTTCATCGAAATGTGTCAACAATTACGACCTGTAGCTTGAACACAAATTACATGGACAAACATTAGACGGACAGACGGACAGACAGGGTTAGATCAATTCAGATTACGATGCTGTATCGATCGGTATAATAAAAGGTAGTTTTATCTTAAGTCCTTCTGCGTTCGCACTAACTTAATATACCCTGTACATGCATAGGTAGTGTAGGGTATAACAAATAATTGAAAACGAACTTCTTATGAGTGATGAGGTCTATGAGAAGCTTAGTTATAAAAATGCTTCCCATCCGAATCTGTTAAGACATCAGCACTTTTCCAAACACATCGATGGGAGAAACGAACTTCTTAAGACTGCAAATAAAGGGGTTTACAAACAGAATTTTAAATTCTAATGTGGAGATAAAAAAAAAAAAAAAAAAGGAAAAAAACATTATAAAATACAATAAAACTTTTATTTGTGCAAAAACGAACGCTTGATGTGTGAATGTAGAGAATACAATAACAGAGGATAAATTCAACTAAACATCTGCCCGTATGATTAAATAATCAGCGACAGACCTTCTATCAGCTCTGTACACAATTGAATTATTAGTTACAAATTAAATAAATCACGATTTGCTTAAGGCGACTAAAGCCATAAAAAGGTAAATAGAAAATTTAAGGAAAAAAAAAAATAAGTAAATAAAGCAAACATTTTAAAGAACACAAAATTATTTATTATCGATTTCAATTTAAGATAAAAATCATTTAAGAGGAGTAAAAGAAAAAAAAAAAAAAATAATGGCCGACTTTTTCGCACCCATCACCTGTTCTCTTGAAATGAAATGAAAAAGAAAGAAATGAAAGGAAAAACGAATAAATGATATTTCGATGCTCTACATTATTGAGTGGACGAGATCCGAGTTTTTGCATTTTTGCCCAGGTACTCTAGCATCATTTATAAAGCTTTTTGTCATTGTATCGGTTGTAGCTTATGAAAATGAGTAAAAAAAGATTTTATTTTTTTTTTTTTTAACTAAAAGATGCTCTGAGTCCAAGTTTGATTCATTTCGAATTGCAGCCCGTTCTCAATTTAATAATATTTGCGAAATGGCAGAATGTTTACAACAAGCGTGCACAAGGACGTAGAGACGGATAGATGGATAAAAATGTATAAATTGGTTTACTGGTGCCTGCAAATATTTGACAAACATTTTGGCAAAGTGAATATACCACAATCGCCGGCACGTAAAGAGAAACGTTAAATAAGAACAACAGCTTTCAGTTACTTAAGTAAAATATGATAAATTAATAATAATTTTCAAAATAATGAGAAAATCGTGATGACCAGCTAAAAATATTGTAAGAAGATTGTGAAGAGGTAAAGAAACTTTCGATGAAATAATTAATAATGAAAAGAATGAAAGACAACTGACAGACACAATATGCCATGTCAAATAAATCCCGGGAATTTTTGTTATTATATATGAGAATATATTGCTATTAAAATTTACTATGATCTTTATTAAAACGACTGCCATTACAATCTAAGTCACGCAGTAAGTAGCGCAGTAGGAGAAAAAGTCAATCAGGAGTTACCTACATTCGGTAAATACATTCACGTATATGGTGTTTTAGGTCAAAAAATATTTCACATGAATAAAATAAAATGTAGTTACTTCACAAAGCAATGAGCTGCACTTCGTCAACTAAAAGGTCTCGAATAGGTTCTGGAAAGACGTTAGCCTTCCTTTTGATTTAATGCATATGTGCTCATTGAATGACATGACCGTTCAAGGCAAAGTAATTCGTAATCCAAATAGGAATACTGAAGCTCTTCACTGAGTTTTGCAAATGATGAGTAGACGATGTCTCTTCGAAGATGTAACATTTTAAATAAATTCCTTTTTCCCTATTTTATCCAGAATAGAGATGAATTCCAACGAGAGAGAATTACAAGTTAATATCAACTTTGATTATAGTTTTACTTATTGAAAACCTACAACTATTAATAACTTTGTCAATATCGACTGAAGAGATGTTCTATGCAGATATTTCCCGGTATTTTTTTGACTGAATGAGTATTTTTTTAATCAGATTTGCTTACACAAGATGCAAAGAAAATATTATCTTAAGTTTATAGCGTATTCGTAAAACCCTCCAATTGCAATTTTAAGTCAAGGTTATATGCGTTCGTCCCTATGCAAAAACAAATCGTTTTCGAATATAGTTTACAAATTGCGAATGCTACATTAACTGTTGAATTGCTAACTACCAGTTAATGATCAATTCCAAGATTTAGGTTAAGAAGGCAAATATGTTGACCGAGTACTCGTTTGTTCTGGCAAGCCATTGCTGATCATAGAACTTTCTGAAGCGACGTAGCAATTTCCTTCTCTCACTCTCTCTCCAATTAATTAACTCGCTTGACCAACGGTGCCTTGATATGAATCGGGGAATGCTCCTCGCTAAAATAATTTAAACTATATATTTATATATATATACATATATTGAATTGAATTGAAAATCTGCTGCATTTCAGGGCTACATAATAGGCTCAATAGTTTTTAAAATATTTAATATTTCAAGTTTATTGAGTTTCATAGCCATTCAACCAACTGAACGTACGGTTTAAAATGATTGTAAAAAGTGTTGAACGTTGATACCGCTTAACTGTTAATAGCCACGTTAAGAATTTTTAAACTCAATTCTATTATTATGGCCTTACTTGTTGATGATTTCTTAATACCAGTTAAAATTTGTTAAGACAATGAATTGCCTGCCTGCTTTTCTGCGTGTCTGACTGTCTGTCTTCTCCTCGTCATTGCATATTGCGGCTTGTTTCTCATCCTAAGCATTATTATAATGCAGTGCGCTTTAGTTGTTGAATTATTCTCAAGATTATTTATGAATTTATTATGAATTTAATTCAAAAGTTTAACACCAACAACATCAGGGTCAATACATAACTGTAAAATTCCACATCAAATTTCAAATGCAAAATTTATCCAGGTGAGGAATATTTACTTATTTAATAGAGAATTCTTCATCAAATGGTACCTTAGAGTATTGTGATCGTCCACAGCTGAAGAGAGTCATTCGTTCACTCAATGCAATAAGCGATCTAATAGCATTTCGGAAAGAAAACGATCCGGTTATACCATCAGCTCGAAGTTCATGTCAAATTATCACAAGTTTTGGATGGAGAGACACATCGAACATTTCTCTAAGGCTTCTCGGGGGACACAGAACACATGCGGACGCGGTGATGATCACAAAGTGCTATAGAAAGAGAGGAATTGAGGGAACGTTCGAACTTGAAAGTGGAGACATCAGGTACGGCAGGAAAGATCATTATTGGGTAGGTTGTTCCAAAGGCAGGTACTACGGTTGAAAAAGCGACGTTTTGTGGTAATGTATTGTACGATGTACAGCTAATTCTAGGACGAGTGAGTGGGGAGTGTAGTCTGGTTAGAAAGCACTTAATTAATGGGCAAATGTCTTCAATCTCTGTAGAAAACTTGACCTGATTATACCTGTACATAAACGCAACACAGCCCAAATTACGTCGTTGCTCGAGGATGCCTGTGAAGCGCCCATGAGCCTCTGGGTCTTTCGTTGTAAACGGTCGTGGAGTGCAGCAAGCAAAGTTTGAAGGCTCCCGCCCATACATGCGACTTGTACTCAGAAAATCACGATCTTGTTCATGAATTCTTAGCACCCAATGGATATATATATATATAGCCAAAGTGTTGGAAAACTTCCTAGTTTTTATTTATTAAATGTCGACAGTTAAAAAATGACGCCAAATTTCAAATGACACATCATGTCAGAGGATCCTATACAAATTACATTAATGGGCTCGAGCAGTTTTTTAAAAAAATGCAATTCGCCAAGTAAATGATGGTCTCCTAAAGGACTGCAATTAACTTCCAAGGATTAGAATGTTCGGTAGGATTCGGTAATAGATCTAAATATGCTCAGTAACTTTATTTTTAATAGAAACGTGTCGAGCAACTTAAGTGTAATTGTGGTAAGTAATGCAACAAATCCGTCTCGATTTTGACCGGCGAAAAATAACTTTTTGGAGTTGGGTTAAGGAGATCATTGACATCGACTGTAAAGTCACGAGAA
Source organism: Glossina fuscipes (assembly GCF_014805625.2). NCBI lineage: Eukaryota > Metazoa > Arthropoda > Insecta > Diptera > Glossinidae > Glossina > Glossina fuscipes. Next base: position 24,777,370 of record NW_023998414.1, on the reverse strand, counting down.
TTTTACTATCTTCATTTGCGTGAACTACTTCGGTGCGCGTTACTGTGAACCAACGTTTCATTCAACGAAATCATGGCCGAGCAATTCTGCGAACTACGTCGACCACTAAAGAGAAAATCGCTGCACTATGCTTAAAGACTTTTTCTAAATTACTTGGCTCTTATACATAAAAAAGGTATTGTGGAAGCCTCAACAATCCAGTTGTCTTCTCTGTAGCGAATTTATATTCTAATAGAAAAATGAAGGGAATCGGTAATACGTTGGGTAAAAATTCCTTTACCATTCTATTCAAAAAGAAAAGTGAATTTTTAGAAGCAAATATCTGCAACTGCTACCTGATGTAGTGTGGCATTGCTGAAGCCATATTTCCAGTTGAATTGAACTAAATAAGTTAGGTCTAATTAAGGGATGACGGATGGTTTTTCTAATGATAATAAGCATTCCTTTTCAGTGTGCGGTAGTTGACTCGACGAACACTTAAGCTCTTTTCAGAGGATACATTAAACTAACTCAGCTCAAGCAATACTAAGACTGCGTCTAGGAAAGTTTGATTGGCAAATTATCACTCTGCGATGAGTGTTTGTAAAATATCTTTAGAAATTATATTCTATAACTGTTCGTGGATTAGTGGATTGTTTCCTTCACCGTTATTCGATTTGTAAACTATCCGCTCCAGTATAATTCAGCAATGTTCTTAGCAACGCCTACGCACGATTTATCTTTTTTCAAATAGGGCTTTAAAGCCTTTTCACTTGCTCGATTATTTGGACTACAGCTTAACTAAGGATTATATATTTTTTTCAACATAAATACTTTGATTAGGAATTTTCATTTTCAGAATCCAACTCCGAACTTGGAAACTATTACTTTTATATCCTACACCATTTGTGCAAGTACAGTGTATATTAAGTTAGTGCGGACATTTGTAAGAAGAAGGGAAGCAGAAGGGCTTTACATAAATCCATCTTTTACTATACCGATCGATTAAGAGTCATAATCTAAATTGATCTAAACCTGTCGGTCCGTCTGTCTGTCTGACGTCTGTCCAGGTAAGGTTGTTTTCAAGCTAAAGTTGTTTTCGCAATTTTTGAGATACTTTCATGAAATTTTGTACAGTGACGTGCTTTGACTCAAGAAACGCTATTGAAAATGGTTCGGTTAGCTTCACTTTTTCGACCGAAAATATTGCAATTTTAATTAAAAATACGTAATAGAATTTCGGCATTGTAAATTGTTATGAAAACTTTCGTCCAGCTGGAGGAATTTTTGGACCCCTCTCATCACAACGGAAACTGAAGTTCAAACAAGATGACAAAAAGGTATAATGTTCAATGATTCATGATAAAAATTATATCATAATAGTAACTTAACATAAGAAAAGTTAACTGTACAAAATTTGGAACGTCTCGACGTATTCTTTGGCTCCTACCCTAATAAGAATTTTCACGAAAACTCATTCTTTGTAGAGCAGAAAAGTCGAAGTTTTAATATGTGGTGAAATGAGAATTGACCCACAATAGTAAGTAGTAGTTAGGCAATGTGGTGTAGCGTATTTAAATGTCGGCCTTGCCCGACTATAATGTCTTTAGTTGCTTTTTCGCAATATAATTATTGTTTTCACTTAAGTGTGTATGGAAAACAGTCAGTTTCAGCTTAGCTCAATTTGATAGATGCAGTAAAAACCGCATCTTCCCTCAAAAAGGAAGAATACTTACATTTTGATACTTGCTTAGTACACTAATGTTGAAAGTTAATAAACAGTTTATTATGACAATCATGGCGACCGGTCATGAGCGACTATAAAATATCTTACGGCATCCTACACTTGTTTTTGTACTTATTTTGATAAGACATTTTACAGCAAGTGATCGAAGAAGTACTCCTATCGGAAACAATTTCAATTCCGTTCATCCTTACGGCAAAACACATCTCGGCGTACAATACTCTTGTGCCAGGGTATAATAAAAACATGTCTCCAACGCATTTCAAGCGGATAGTGCCACGACTTTAACGATTTTCGTTCTTCGACATTCCTTGCTGATTATGTACAAAAGAAAAAAAAAA
>NW_023998414.1:24754828-24775296 GCF_014805625.2 Glossina fuscipes | reverse complement strand
AAAAAAGTAACAAAAATATGATAATTAACGAATATACATAATCGGTGTATGAATCTTTTCGATTTGATATATAAATGTGCTTTTTGTTCGTTTAATCCATCGGACGGCATTAGTTGTAATCATTTATTTAATAATTTAACCCATAAAAAATAAGTAAGAACATTATACTTGAGCAACGCCAACAATATATACCCTACACCACTTCGTCTAGTACAGTTATTCGCTCGTTTTGATAATAATCATTCTGAACCGATCGGTATAATAAAAGGTAGATTTATCTTAAGCCCTTCTGCGTGTTACATACGTTCACACACTGTACTGCAAGTGGTGTAGGGTATAAAAATGAATTCTTTCTTTTTCACTTTTCACCAATCGCAACAAAAACTAAATTTATTAAATAATGCCTTCAAACGTATTGAACGAACAAAAGGCGCATTTGTGTATCAAATCCAAAAAAAATCATATACCGATTACGTGTACTCGTTAATTATCATCTTTCTGTTATTTATTATTATATTTTTTTTTTTTTTTTTTTTTTGTACATAACTAGTAAGATCTGTCCAATTCTGATTAATTAAGGCAGTTCTTTAGATCGATCTCATCGAGGAAACATTTGCCGGAATTGACGACTGATTATCGAGTCGCCGTTATCGGACGGCCCATAACAAACTGCCGTACGTCTTCAGTTGTTTGATAATTACAAAGTACATATTTTATATCATCAGTTGCTTCGAAATGTAAATATATATATAAATAATTTATTTGCCACCGTTGTTGCTACCGTTGAAAAAACTTTTATGCATAGGAATAAATCGAATCATATTTCAAAGTTTTATGTGTAGTGTTATTGTATGACTCTGCCGTACCTGCTGGGCAAATTTTCTTTTCGCTAAATGTACATAAATATTTTGGCTCGGTGTTTGCATCCGCTTGCGCCATATATACTGCACATCGCTTAAGCCGAGCTGAAGTATATTGCAAGCGACGCATAAATGGCTTGAGGTATGAAAGCTTTTTGGCCTTTGGTTCAACGATAATATGCTCGCTATGATTTTGGTTCTGATCGTCTAAGGTAAAAAAGGGATTTCCAGCCACCAATCTCGTCTCCACTTTATTGTAACGAAAGTGATTTCGTATTTGTATCGTGTATTACGCAACGTCACGGCCGTCTGCCCGAAAAAGCTTTAGCTTTTGTACTCTTCGGGTTGGTCAATACCTTTATATACGATATATATATATCGGTTTTAGTTACTTCCTATCAAATATTCGACATACAACGGAATCAATCTTGCGCGTTTAGCGAGTGCTCGTGCCTTTATAGGCACAAAAGCGGTTAGCGAACATCGAATCTTACGCCTATCGAGAAAAGATCGCTGACAAGCATTTGTGAGTGTTAGCGATTGATGATTCTCAAGACGTTATTCCTAATGTGATAATGAAAATAAATTCACTTAGTATCAAATATCAATGCAATTGACTTGAATTTATAAATATTGAAGACTGGCTCGAGATGCGAAGAGAGAATTTTCTGCTTAAATTGCTTGGGACCGAAATATACGTTAATCATTGTTCGATATTACTTTAGTTTACTTTAGTCATTCATATCATTGCGATTGTACGTAAAGAATATATTACATGGTTACGTAACATAAAAAGAGGAAGTGCACTGTAATTTATTTTTCGATCTAATACATAAAATGTAATGTGGGAATTAAAAGTAATGTAATTAAAAAATTCTTTACAAAGTTTTAAAATCGAATTATGAAATTTAGTTCTGGTATGCAACTTTAACATGGATTAAGAAAAGAAACTTTCTTGCACAATATTTTTTATTAATGTCTAACTAATAATTATACGAGAAATTTTTTTTATTGTTTGTGAACAAAAGGCGTAGCCAATAACGTTTTTTTTTTCTTTTGGTTTTTCTTTTTTCTTCAATTTTTTTTTTTTTTTTTTTCTTCTTTTCAATAATAGTATCGGAAGGTCAAATGGTATGAACAATTATTGAATTTATCCAGAGAAAAGAAAAAAAAAAAAACTTTAAAGCAACCGAAAAAGACAAATACTTTAAATTGAATTGAATCGATTGCCAAATATCCGTTAACTGCGAACACTTCCTGTATGATTTAAAGTGTAACGGTCAACTAAAGACAAGCACGCATGCTCACGTTTGCACGAGTGCCGCTCGCACTCTTGTGATTCTGTCAACTGTGATGATGTGAACGAGAAAATTATAGTTTTCAGATAAAACAAAAAAAGAAAAAAAAAACAAAAACTCAAAAGGTAGGGTTAGCCAAATAGCTTTCAATATATATACATATATATATATATATGTATAAATGATTCTCTCATAAAGTCTTGATTTTGTTGTTGTTGTTATTATTATTAAAGTTACTGTTAACATAGTTTTTTTTTTGCATAATGCTATGCAAACAAGTCGTTTGCTTGGCGGTTATAACCGAGTGCACCCATTGTTTTAGTATAAATATTGTGGTAATCCATCGTTGGTTATCAAACATAATTAAACCGTCATCAGTTAAAGTTCACATTTCGTACAAGAATTCCTTCGGTGGAACAGAGAATAATTAAAATGAAATACTTTGTAAGTTTGGTCAGGATTTCTAATACAAAAAAAAAAAAAAAAAAAAAAAAAAAAAAAAAAAAAAAAAAAAAAAACCAAAAAAAATTTGAATTATTTAAAGGAACAATAATAATAAATAAATTTCAGAATGTTTTATGTGTACTTGTGTTATGCTCCGTGTTGGCTTTATGCTATGCCGAGTTAGAAGCAGAGAATTCCGCTTTGGCGGATAAAAAAACAGAGAAACGGGGTATTTATGGTTTCGGTTATGGTCACGGTGGCTATTACGGTGGCCACGGCGGTTTCTATGGTGGTGGCCATGGTGGCGGATTCGGTTTCCCTTACTATGGAGGCTATGGTGGCTATGGTGGCTATCACGCTCCCTACTTTGGTGGTCACGGTGGCTATTATCCCTACCATGGCGGCTATGGTCATCATGGTTTCTATCATTAAAAATAATACCACACACAAGATGTACAAAAGTAGAGAAAAATTAAATTGGTCTATCTATAAAATTTTTGTATTATGAATTATGTGTAAAAAGATTTGTTTTGTTTTGTAAATATATATGTAAATGTAAATAAGTAAATAAAATTGAAATATGGGATGCAGTAAATGGAAAAAATAATTTTTATCATAATCGAAATTATGGAATTCTGATATTTGATAGTAATTGTCGATTTGTGTTTGGTTAATTAGCATATGAGCGAAAAAAGTAAGAATTTCAAGTTTAAAAAACAATTTACAAGATGAAATCTTATATACAAATATTTATAAGCTATGCTTATTTAAATAGATTCCGTAAATAAAGGATCATTTGCTATTCTAATGGATAAGAGTCAGTAAACGCTTTTTTGTTTGTTTTACGATTTGTTGTCCGAGGACAACGACGTATACCATACTCAAAGCGAGAACGTAATTCTTTTTCATATTTTTTTTTGTATAATTAAATCACCATTTGCCAGCTGAAACATTCAAAAATGTTGTTACTTTTCTCCGAATATTTTCTCATGTTAATTATGTATACTTAAGAACTAAAGAGATTGCACCTAATATCAGCTCAAAGCTCCGGATGATGTCCTCTTCGTACAACACAAGTGAAAGATTTTGACAATCCCATGTATTCATATACAGATTAGGTCCATCGATTCAGCAACTAAGCAAATTTTTATTGGTTTCCTCAGTATCTGTTGATGGTGACCTTGATGGTGAATTAAGGACTGTAGTCGTTTTTAAAATCTTTGATCCCGTTTTTCCACATAGCTTTCAACATGTTTCTTAGCGATCGTAGTTAATATCAAAAATTTTTCTATAGCGCCAAAGTATTATTAAATTTGAAGAAAAATCAAATTAAATATTCTTATGTTTTTTGACCTTCGGAAAGGTATAAAAAATGTTATATTTATTGTTTCACTCATATGAAATACCAAATCTCCACTTAAATATAACGCTCAACTACTATCCGGACTTATTCAAAAATGTTGTCGCTTCAAAATACACTTCTTTTCTCCGCTCACGTTCTCTATTCTCAATTAGTCGGTAAAAATGTTAATTTTTCGTTCAATTGTAATTGCGTTTTAATTAAATTAGATAAAGTGATAACCATTAGAAGATCTCTGACATTGGCGTTGAACATTTGCGTAAATTGCTCATGGCTCATATGCGGCACCGAATGTATGAGGTCCAATAATTGACGTCCAACTGCATTATCGGGTGGCTGCTTGTGGCCAATAACATTTTCTACATACTTTAATATCAGTTCCAAAAGATTTTGCAATTTACCGGCCGCCTCGGAAATTTGTGCTAAATCCAACATAGGTGAAATAGTTTTCTGACGATGCGGGGAAGTTGATATAGTTTTTTGCAACAATTTCAAGCCCACTGTTTCAGGCTCATAACATGTCATTTCTACTGGTATAGGGGTAAACATACAACCAGTTTTACCGCCTGGCACACCCAATTGAATGCAAACGTAAGCTCTCAGGCCCATACGACCACTTTGCAAAGAAGTATCCACTGTTAAATGCACCGGATTATTGCATTCACGTGCATAATATTCATGAATAACAGAACTATGATTGGTTACCTCGTTCCCTGTAGCCCACCAACCTAATAATTTATAATTTTTTTTGTCAATTGAATTGTGAGGTTATGTTCCCCTCGAATACCTACCTACAACATTTTCATTTGGATTAACTTTACGATTTAAATCGTACAAATCCAAGGCATAACTTAATTCAGCTTCCACTTGATCATCATGTTCTTTATGAGGCACACAGAAACAATTAGTAACCTCAACAACACCTTTATCCACGGTGCCTAATAAGACGAATATAAAAAAACGAAAGAAAACAAATTATATATCCGTCTCTGTACATTTAATACTGAATAATTTTATACATTTACCTAATAAAGTACCAATAACACGATGAGAATCGGCATTACGGCGCTCATAGGCATCCACAACTTGGAAAAGTACTACAGGATGAACCTTTACAGTTAAATTAAGTCCGGACATGACAACGCGTCGCAAAAATTTATAAAAAAAGAATTGATGGATGGAAAAAACACCACAATGCAATTCTCTCACATTTTCTATATGAGAAAAGAGAGCGTACGATATTACTGCTAAAGATCCGAAACCAACCACGTTTGCTTTCTATGTATATTCACACAGCTGTTACAAGAAAAATATGTATTTGAGCAGAAAACAAACTAGTCGAGACATCAAACCTTAATAATATATGAATAAAGTGTATATGTAATTAAATGCATTTTTTAAGCAAACCAACAATTTTTTTTAAAAATTCTATGTGGTCAATAAAAAAATATCAATGTTTATTGGAATAATTTGACGGACTCCAGATTTTTTTCTAATTATCGTGAAAATAGACTTTTACAGTTAAAAATCCTTAGTAATGAGACAAATTTCAATTTGGTTAAAGAATGCAAGCGAACTAGAAAGAATCTATTTGCTATAACACGAATTAATCTTTCGAAAGCAAATACATAGAAATTTAAAAACATAAAGAGTTTGTTTGTTGTGTGATCTACTTTCCAATTTTCACATGTATAAGGCCGCATATATAAAGCATAAAAATGTTATTTTTAAACGTTATACCAATATTATGTTTCCATGGTTAAATACGCTGTTGGCACATTTACGAATTGTATAATAGTTGCAAATTAAAGCAAAAATGGTAACCCTGTGTTTATTCCATTAAAACAGCTGTTACGACATAAAACAAAATCAACCGTTTCTAAATTTAAGAATAACTACGTTTGGAACAACTTCATAAAGAATTAAAAAAAAACAATAATGCAAAAGAAGCGTCTGCCCGGAACCAATGTATTAGATAAATTACATCGTGGAGCTGTTTACACATGTTTAGCAGTAACACTTTATGGTACTATAATGTTGGGTTTAAGAGGCTGGCGTTATTATTCAGTAACTAGACCAGAACGACAGAAAGCCGACTTACAAATGATCGAGGAGGGATCCCATGATAAGGCTGAAGAGTTGAAATATTAGTTACAATTAAGTGTATGACAAGCGTTAAAGAAAACAAGAAAATGTAAAAATTAATTGAAATTACAGCTAATAGCTAAAAGCAATAGAAACGACAATTCTGGCTCATTGTTATTTTTTTAGTAAAACTTGTATTACGAAATATTAAATGCAGCTTCTGTAATATTTTTATGAGCGGTATGAGCTGTGTTATGCAACTAAAAAACTCGAGAGCTATTAAATATCTTTGGATTTTGAAAGAAAAGTATGGTGTGTTGCTCACACAATAAACGGGAGAAGGCGGCAGTAATTTTTTTTATTTGAAAAATGTAGTTATCATTCAACGAAAAAGTTTCAATTTTCTTATTATTTTATCTTAGTTGCAGACAATGAAATTTAATATCCAATCTTAAAAACATGATAAGAGAGTATGTTAAGGGAATTTTATTAATTTAATCAGTGAAAGTGGAAGTGGTTTACAATTGTCAAGAACGTCAACTGGTAAAATTTATAAAATGTAATCTTGTTTGCAAAGCAATCCCTCTTTTTTGTTACATACGAGCTTTTCTAACTGTGCACGTATAAGTACAAAATGTTACATGGAATTTTCTAAGAGACCACCTTTGAAAATCATCTTAAAATTATTGCACGTATCAGTTAGTAGGTTTGTTCATTGTACGCGGGTTAGCGAGTCGATTAAGACCATCATTATCCACAGTATACATATAGCAGTGCTATTTACTATCGACAACAGGAACGGGACCAATAAGATGAAATGATAAATATTTATTTTAAATATAAGTAAGAAATTATTGCGCAAAATCATAGGTGGAAAAATCATTGATCACAGCACAAAATGGCTGACTTAGTCACTTTTAGTAGAGAATTGTTGATAGCCAATATATCTGTCTCTTTTTTTAATTTCGTGCTAATAACAAAAACGCTCATTTCCGGTGGAAGCAACGAAAAAAGTAAAAGAAAAATATATTTCCTATTCGTTAAATTCAAATACTCAGATTATTATCCTTTATTAACGAAGCCTTACTTCCTCACAAAGCTTAAGACCGACACTTGGGGCCGTTTTACAGCGAGCCATTATTTGGACGTTCATGTGAAAGATGAAAGGTAATATTCTCGGGACAACATTTACGGTCTTTTTCCAATTTATGCAAGAATTTGTTACTGATACTACTACGCTTCGGTGAGCTCCACCATCGAACAAAGACAATTTACAACAGTCAATGACAAAATAAAAATACACCGTAGACTTCAACTCGAGGTGCCCTGCAATATACTCTACGCTTCTTGGTGACGTTAATCGAATGTATTTTCGTAAACGACGGTTTATTTTTATTTACTTGATAATCTGAGTTACTCAGAACTCGTATCATTTAATTCTGCGACTTTTCGACAAAGTTTGCAGAACATTTGCATTCTCAGGGTACGGTCTATCCCAGCAGCGTCGTCTACACTTCGCGCCATAATTAATGGTCCTTGTAAGTGAACAATTTATAATTGAACTTTCTGTGAAAATATTACGAGTACCGTTAGATCGACATTTTTTAAACAAATTAAAAGAAGTAAGTAAATATCTTTATCATTTGGTTTCATGAAAAAGACGCATCATATCCCAAGCCCCAAGTAAAGCGTCGAGATGTAGAAAACGAAATTTGATAAGGGGATATGTAGTGAAGTAGTTCCAAACTTCAAACAGTTAGAAGTGCAATAATGTTCCAATACATCATTCAATGGGAGGTGTTAGTGCCATAATGGCACTCAGATCTTCTATAAATTACACTATATAAATAAACCTTTGGTCAGCTATAAAGGCGAATTGGAAATTTGCAAAAATACAACTGTATCTGATTTCTTATAAAACAATAATTGAATGCGACAGTATGAATGACCCCTAATGGACATTATCGCGCAAACAAATTTATTGTGTGGTTGAGCAAATTTCAAAACTTTGTTGGTAATTGAAAATCTCCTTTGTCGAAATTTTCAATTATTAACTTAGTTCAAAATCTATCCACAATTTTTAAATTCTGCTTGTTTACTCATTTAAACGTTTTATAATATAATCTTAATTTATATTCCGATTTATTATTTGGCGAGTTGGTTTCATAAAAAGTAGTTTCCCCTAATATTTTATATTTATTGGCTTCGAATAATCTGTGCGCATTTTCACTTACAACGTCCGACTTTATAAACTGTTAAAAATGAATAGAGAAAATTTGGAAAATATTTATATGATGAATAACAAATCTAATGGAAATGTAAAAAATCACCTTTATATGTCTGCCTTTCGCCATTGTTTCGCATGCTTCTAATAATTTTTGACCTACAGTTTTGAAATTGTATTCCCTATCCACAAGCATGAACCGTATATCGAATAATTTTTTAATGCTGAGGGCGTTGAAAGGATTTCTGCTAATTAGATGATGATTTAGTACATCATAGTGTTTCTTAATTTGATTATATCTGATAAGTTTCAATGATATCGCTTCGCCCTCTATATCATGCGGTCTCATTATTGTATTCATTGCAGCTCCGATTATCTGTAAAAAATTTATGTTTTCTCAACTTTTTAACTATAACTAAAATGAAATAAAGATAAGGAATCATGTGTAAATTATCTTGAATCTCTTCTTAGTCATTTAAACTTCATAGGACTTAGTCTTGACTTATCTTTCTATGGTCGGAGTCAATTAAACAGTCTATTTGATCAGCATCAGCAGAAAGAAGAAGAAAATCGTTGAAACGAAATTTCGTAAACCACATCTCTCTCTCGCTCTCCTTCTCATACGGGATTCTAACCGTTTCATGATTTTGCGAAACGCTTCTCCATTTCATTTGCGAAATATAATTAAAGCAAACCTTTACGTCATGGACTACATCGAATATGTTCATTCAATAAAATATCAGTGTTTATGTAATGTTCGATACATGTGCGAACATTAAATACCCTATACTACATTGTCTAACACAATTCTTATTTTTATAAAAATTATTATATATCTTGCTTCTATATAAAGGCATATTTTTCATGTCCGTATTCGTGGGGTAGTACAAGTTTAATCCTTACATAGGGCAGCATCCAATAATAGGCGCGGATGGTCCAAATTTTATAAGCTTCATTTTTGTATGAAATTACTATTGTGGATTAATTTTCATCATCACACATTAAAACTGAAGACTTTTCCATATAACTTCACATATAAGGCCCTATTCTCGAAAGTCGTTATATGAAAAAAGATTGCAATTTTCAAAATTTCTCAGCAAAAGTGGCTAAGTAGTAGTATTTTGCCATTTTAAATTGATATGAAAACTTTGAATCGGCTGGCCCCCGATTGATCGTCATTTCATTACCGGGTATGATCCAATAGCCTTCCTTTTTTTTTTTTGCCCAAAATCCTGGTTTAATAATCTACAGTGATTTAGGTCAATTGTTGGTTGGCATAAAAGAAAATCCGAAAAGAAAGCTTGATGGAATCGCATAGTGTTCCTGCGAAAAATGTTTCCGTGCGTATTTTAAAGATGATTATATTGGTTTTGTTGTTCATTTAGAGTCAAAAATTTCGGATTAAATCGATTGTAGTTTTTGTTTTTTAAGAAACTTTTCACATACCTTGCCCCTCTTGTTTCTGATAAATGTACTTAAACCTTCTGATACGGAACGATAGACATGATATTCAACAAATCTACAAGATGTACCATTCAAGCAGTCCTTGAAGCATCTACCAAACGGTTCATCGCTGCAATCGCTGGTTTGTACAAATTGTAGAAACTCTGGAAGATTTTTACTATGCACAAGCTCGTATCGCAATCCTTTATAATCGTCCACGTACTCATCTGCTTCGGCCCTTTTTCTTTTCATCGCTTTTATCGCATTTAAGTTTGCTCGAGAGAATTTTACGATTTGCTTCGTTTTCTTACCCCTTTGCTTTATTTTCGGCATTGCTTTAATTTCTGACTTTTTCATGTGCTTTTCTTTCTCTAACATTTCGCGATCTTTCGTCGATTTCTTTACTATTTCGTAATATTTTGTAACAATGCCCGAAACCAATGGTTTTTCATCGACATCTTCAACTTTTTTAACGTTTGTCAACTGCCTTGTAATATGTGGTTTCAATTTTACTTCCGGCGCAGGTTTTATCGATCGTATATGCGGTGCATTAACATTCTCACCAATTGGTTTTTTTTTTAAATTTCCATCATTAGGCTCGGCAGGCTTCATATTAAACTGTTTTGAATAGGTTCTCTTCGTTCTTTCTGATTGAAGATTTCCAGGATCATGCGATTTCCTCTCTTTCTCAGCTCGCGTAATATGCTTGCCTCCAGATTTTATGATTTTATTTTTAACATCCCATTGTTGCTTAAGCCATATATTGAAGTTTTTTAAAAATTTATTCAAACTTTGAACCTGATTTATGAAACTTTTCGTCATTTCTCTATGCGATGGCCAATTAATAAAACGAAATATATTTTAAATATATCTTTAATGCATTCTTTGGGGGGAAAAAAAAGTGTTAAAAAAAAATCCGCCAAAAAAAAGAAGGAATTTTGATTTTTTTTTCCAAAATTTTGTATTTTTATTTTTTTATTTCCAAACATTAAATTTTGATTTATTTTCTTCTTCTTTTGCTGTCATCCAGCAAATTAACAAGCGCAAATTCGCTGGGATGCATAAAAATGTTCCCACGTGAACACAGTGTTCTTTGTTCAAGCCTTAGTCAAGTTGGGATTAGATTCTATCTATTATTTGTTGATTTTAGTAATTATTTCATTAAAGATTATGTATTATTTAAGTTAAGTTTTTATTAAATTATGCATATTACTCGTCTGTCACGTAGGATAGAACAGAAGAGTGAAGAGTAAGTTGCGGTGTGTAAGGTGTAATAATGTAATAAATGAGTATAAAAAGTTATAGGAAGGAATTTATGAGTGTGAGAGTACAAAAAGAATAAAGGATAAAGGAGAGTAGACTAAAATTAATTGTAATAAAATATTTTAAAAACTGTTTACCGAAAATCGTAATGCGTAGAAAGAATGTGAACGGAAAGATGGGTATTTTCATGTATGTTTTTCCTTTTTTTATTCCCGAAAAAAAATTAAGGAATATCATTACAACACCCCGACGAAAAAATTAAAATGTCATATCGGTTTATTGGGAAATTAGTAGGCTAGGCTTCGAGGGGCGAAGTTAGCTACTTCTGTTCCTCGAATTATTGATGATGTCATTGAAAAATTGAATCTTCAAAGATAGATTGGAAGAAAAGTTAAAGAGAAAATTACAGAAGGAAATCTACAATACTGTCATCAGTAGTACTCTTCTGTTAACCCTCAATTAGTTCCATCATTATGTATCCAACAAATGTTGCGAAAATCAAGATCCAAACATTTTCGAGAATTCGCCTTGGTCATACAATTTCAAGTCACCAATGGATCTTAAAAAAGTCTTCCTCCCCAATCTGCAATTGTGGACAAATTCTCACTGTAAAGCACATTCTCTGTGATTGCCTTAACTTTTCCTTAGCTAGAAGTATTGCATTTGGAACGATTAACCCCATGGGCATTCTACAATCAGCTACAGAGCAGAATATCAATACAATATATTACTTTATTAAAACCACTAGGCTCCATATCTAATGTACTTTTATAAATTAGAGCCGATAGACTGCGTCGCTAGTGCTCTATTTTTTTTTTTTTTTTTTTTTGTTCTAAAAATTTATTTCATTAGTCTAAAATTATAATAATAATAATTATAATAATTCCCGAAAAGACGAAAAATTCTTCGGAAACTCAAGAAAAGATATTTGTTGAAAGCGGAGAAAATATGGATCAGAAATGGGCTGGTGAGGAAGTAGTATTGCGATCGGTTATCTATCATTGATATTTCCATGTGCATTTAACATCCATGGGCGAAAAAGTTGAATCACAGTTCAAATTGCGTGGATACGGTGTGAGTCTGTTCGTCCGTGTAATGTCTGTTGCAAACATTCTCCTGATAAAAGAGCGACTTGCCGAAAGGTAACAGTGGTCCGTTGTGTGCAATATCGGTGCCGTTTATTGCCATTGGGTTTAACATGCATTCATTAAGAAATTTAATTTTGTTCTTCTACGTTAGGAATCGACGAAATTATTAGATGACTTTCTTTCCATTATCAGGGGAAAAATCTTCATTGAATATAATAAAATTTTTTGATTGCCGTCGAACGTTACTTGCTTTAATTTTTTGATTAACAAACCAATCGCTCTGCTCCCCAACGTTGCGTTAATCGAAAAATCTGCAGAATATTATAGAATATCATAGTTTTTACTTGAAGGTTATTAGACTCGGATTCTTCGACGCAATGTGCATATTACAAATTTAATATTCATTCATAGGCTCGCTTATGCTCGTACTCCACGATGTTTTCATGAGAAAATTCCAGTTTGAGATATTGACAGACAATGAACGTTTAGTTCTTCTAAACCATAAGCATTTCGTAAACAAACAAGATTGTTCGTTGTTAACGCGGTAAGACTTTGGAACTCGTTGCTACCCAATATCAAGGCAGGTATCAGAGCGAACAAGTTTAGAGGGGCAATTAAGGTGAATTATTATTTTTTTTTTTTTGCGGAAATGCTGCTATTGTATTGTTATTTATAAGAAAAGAGATGTGTTCAGATTATAAGTGGTACAGGAGGCGTGTCCCAGCTCTGTTTGACCGAATTTCAATGCCAATCAGCACGCAACAGCTCCCTATGTTTTGTGGCCAGTAGAACGTTTAACACAAGATTTTCTACAGATAGGGATAGGGACAGACGGACAGCCATTCTTTGGCGTTTGCCGAATTGATCAACTTTAAGCAATCTCTGATGTTTCTTTCTTTGCGTTACAAAAGTTTTGAGAGAAACAAATCGGATATTGGACGTAGCCAAGTTTTCCCATTTTCGGACAGATGCTAACCGTCGATCGCCCGCAAAATATACATATGTATAGTAATGATAGTTTTATTATTTTTGAGTATAGAGTGGTTCTCGGTGTACGTGACACTTACTACAAGCGTATGAATCGTTACGCATACGGGCAGACGAATGGACTGATGTTAATCGATTTCGATTCATAATTTGATATTAATCAACAGCGTATATGCCTTGTTTGGTCTCTGAAGTTTCTTTTGGAGATTGCAAACGTCTTAACAAAATGAATATACTTTCATCTTTGGATGATGGTTGCAATAAAGAATTAAAATCATTAAAATTCATTGTAAAACTTTATATAGAAATATTTGTGCCTCTGTACATGTACAGGGATTTTCATTAATGCCTGCATTTTGTATCCTTTTTCTTAAACCAACCAATCGAAAATTACTGGAGATTTTCCTCTCTAGGTTTCTCTAGTTTAAGCAAATGATATAATTTTTCTTATTAACAAAGCTAACGCATCAGCATAGAGACTTACTGCTCACACATCTGAGAGAATGATTGTGCGATGAAAAATCCGCTGTCGCTTCGTACACGAAAACTTCGGAATGCTGGAATGGCTATTAAGATGAAAATTATGATGCGTTGCTTGTTGTGGAAAACCCATTGCTTGGTATTTAAAACTTTTTTACAAAAATACAATCGAACACTTGTTGACAATAATAATATAATAATAAAATAAAATAACGACAATAACTGAATGAAACTGTTTGGCTTATTAAAAATAGTTTTTGTTTTGTATTTAATGTAATATCCTCGTGACATTAATAAATTTCGAAATTTAATTACAAATGAATTTATTTTATTAATTTGTATAGCAATTGCATTTTAGTATCCGGGAGTTCTACTGGTAATATCGGCTCATCATGTTCATCAACGTATCTATTATAAAATTGCTCTTGAAACAGCTTAAAACCAGCAATTTTGAAAATTTTTTGCGAGAAAATACCGGTCGCTTCAGCTTTCATAATCTACAAATATAGAGATGAAATTTTCTTCATTGGAATGAGTTGAATTAAAATATAAAAATGGAAATGAATTCTATTCATTATTACCTCAAAACCATTTTCTTTCGCCAGTTCCTCACTATATTTCAATAAACTTTTACTTACGCCCTTTCCACGAAAATTTCCATCGACCGATACAATATTAGCATTAAAAATTTTGTTGACTTTGAAATAATTAAATATATCAGTTTTGAGATTGAAGCTATAGAAAAAATTGAGAATTTTTTTAAAAGTTTCATCTCGATTCGATTCCAATTCCCATTTCGCTTTTTTAAAATCATCGCGCGTCAACGGACTATTCAATATAACGCCGGCAAGCTTTTAAAAGTTTTCAAAAAAAAAAAAATAAATAAAAAAAAAAATGTATATGTATATATATAATCATGACATCAAGACAAAAGTGAAAATAAAAATTGTACCTCATCTCTTTCATTTGTCGCCATTATGCTGAGATTCTTTTTTAGCACCTGCAAGCAAAGTTTCTCCACCTCTTTATGCGTAGTCCCATATTTATAGAGACGCACGGATTTAGATATGGGTTCATCGACAAAATAATTTTGACGCAAATGCTTCATGACCGCATTATAGCAATCTTCCGGAATGACTCGATATTGAAGTCTATAACGTATAGATCATTTCAAATTTTCTATCCTTTTTAACACTAAGCTAGATGCACTATCATCATACTTACTTAAGCTCTGGACATTTAGCGGCAGTGCAGTAACGGGACACAAAACCAATGCCAGCAATGAATCGCTTAATATTCCAGACTGAAAACATTTCTCTGCGATTATTAGATGTAACTCTTTAACGATAATTTATAACAAAAAATGACATAAATATTTAAAACGAAATCAAAGCCAAATATTTGAAGAACAACCGACAATCAATAACAAATTTTTTCACATAACTGAATTAAAAAAAAAAAAATTTAAAAAAGTTACATTTTTATTTCCCCCCCACCTACTATGATTTTATGTAATAGGCGCCAGTAAAAAATGAAAATTTTTAATTAATGAGTCTACGCATAAGTTCGCATTAAACGTGCACAAAATTCGTAGCGAAAATGGTCGTTCTTTAACATCGTAATATCGTTTTCGGAAATGTCTTAAAACCATTGACCCCTTGATTGAATATGACTTAGGAATATGGCGAAAAATTGACATGACCAACATCAGAACTGGTTAGCCGACAATAAAAAGAGAGAGACATTTTCGAAATGATAATCAGAAATTTCCTTTAAGATGCAAAGTCCGGCATATACTTCTTTTAAGTGTCAGTATAAATTTAATTCTCCCCTTAATATCCAGGTAGTCCCTAAAATTTATTATGGATTCTTACTTCTTTATATAAGGAATAAACTTGTTGTGTTGTATGAATTAAGTATTTCAGCAATCTCCCGGATCGTTGTGTGTCCATCACCTTCAATCATGATCTTTCGCTGGTCGTTATCAATTGTATTTACCCTATGAGAAAACGGAAAAGTTGTCACTGAAAATTCCCAGAACGGAGTTGTGGCAAATGCCTTCTGCTGCAGCATTAATTCCGCACACAGCACATATTTCTCTATGTGCTTTTACAGTTCTATACCTAACTGCAGCGCCGCACGGATCGACTGCGCTGCACCCGACGATTACGCCGCACCTAATAAAATCTTGTACGATCAAGCAATGGCGAAATTTATTACTTCTTATGTCCCGACGAGTTGTTGAGAAATATACACGACTGTGTGGATCTTGGTGGGAGGCATCATTCAATATAATT
The DNA here is from genome assembly GCF_014805625.2 of Glossina fuscipes. Taxonomy (NCBI): domain Eukaryota; kingdom Metazoa; phylum Arthropoda; class Insecta; order Diptera; family Glossinidae; genus Glossina; species Glossina fuscipes. The sequence goes on along the minus strand of NW_023998414.1, from coordinate 24,759,467 downwards.
TTTTTCGAAAATACGTCTGCCCAGGCAACACCAGGAATCAGTGCTCGCTATCCGAATGATAACCGAATTCTTTGTATCTACGCTATATAAAATGTGGATATTGAGCGATATATGACTTTCAGTCAGTTCAATGAAAGACCCCATCAATGAAAAAGATCTCTACACATAGTGTTGATCACATTTATACTGCAAACGTTCTTTATCTGTTTTAAAGATTGACACACCAAGCTGGAGCTTAGCTGGGTTCAATTCAGCGCATTCGAAATTGGAAGAGAAAATAAATTGAATGATTTTCGATATATCATCAACTGTATAAAGATTTTTATTGCATGATACTAGAAATATATTTGTCTTGAGACTTGTAAAGAATCGAAGTGAAAGAGCGTCGATATTCCTACCTATAACAAATGAATATTTGATATATCCAAGAATCTTGATAAGATTCAGATAAGAATGCAAATTTCTTGTTTGTTTTTTTTTTTTTTTTTTTTCTCTGTTTAGTTAACATTTTTATTTACTTAAGTACACGCACACATCATTATTATTTGTTACACTTATTATAAGTAATCATTATGACATACAAACATTTAAATTACAAATAAATATTGAGAATCGCATATACATATAAGGGATGCCTCTCTTCTCTTTTCCTTATTTTAATGAAATGGACTTAAACTAAAAAAGAAAAAAAACAAAACCGCAACAAATCTTAATACAAAAGTGCAATTATATATCTAAGATCTATTTGACTTTCAAAAAGACAGACAGATCGGCGTACATATGTACATCTGAAGGTAAACGAGTGAAGTAAACCAATTTACGTAGTATTTGTTTTAAAATTGTGTTGATTAACACTTAAATTTTCTATGGAATATTCTTTCATGATTATTAGGTTATAAGTTAATATCAGAGTCAAAAACTTCTGTTGTATATCCTCTGATGGTAAACATATCGTAGGTTATGTAAGGAATATATGGATATATACGTATATCTATATGATGTGTATATATCCTATATATGTATATATGTACATATATATCATATACATATATATATTGCTGCTTACAAGTCTCCTGTTATGTACATATATATATATATATATTATTCATACATATGCACATACACACATACATACATATATACATATACCATATATATATATGCCATATGAGACTATAATGTACAGGAAACTCACAAACAAATCTAATAATGGCCGTCGTTCTGACCGTTCGGTGAGTCTCTTATAGAACAGATTAGATAAATAATAGTCGCTCTTAAAATACCACTCACATTAGTTTGAAAATACTAGCTTTTGTAATTTAGGAACTATTGCTATAGTTAACGTGAAATTCGACATAAGTTCACACTCTGATCAATATAAAAATCCGATTTCAAGATAGTCTGCATCTAGTCTATAAAAGACATTTATTTAACACTAAGATTGAGTGAAAGTTAGTTGCTTGAAGATCTTTAAAGATTTCTTTCTCTTATCGCCAAAAACTTTTACTTAAACTCTAATCTAAAAATTGTACATTTTTCTGTCTTTTCTTTAAGCTTATGTTGAAAATGCTCTGGCACAAGATCGATTAGAAATATTGCTCTTATCCATTATATATATATATAATATATTAGGTTTGAGGTTATTGAAAATGTGTTTCAAGGATAAACCGAATAATTTTTTATTTACGTAAAACGTGAAAATGTTTTGAAGGCGATCTTTACTTTATTGTTTTTCATATGGAAGAAGTGGCAGAGAGATAGCGAAATGAAAAGAAAAAATATCCTTTCAACAAAAGATTGATATTTTAACTAAAGCTATCGAACAATTATTTTTTACTGATTACGATGACGATGATGACGATGATGATGATGATGATGATGATAAGGTGATACTTTGCTTGCCTATTATGTTATTATTGTCTTAAATATTAATCAACATAATCTCATCGTTCTCATGATGCCCTTTGACATTTCATCCTTTGTTCTTTTATACACATATACATAAACAAGTTAATCATCGTTTTAATAGTGAACAGTAACAGTAAGAAGTATTTGATTCGTAACTAATGTATGTAAATTATTGCATATGAAGCCCTGTAAAGCTTTTATTTATTATTATTCTTATTATTATTCGAAGTACTCGATAGTAATGAATAGGAGGATTTTTGAAAAATTCAATTCAATCTAAACGCTTGTAAAGCAATTGCAATTTAATATGCGGTGATTCTACGGGCAATATTGCCTCATTATCATTATCTACATATTTATTGTAATACTGTTCGTGCAATACTTCAAAACCGGCCGATTTAAAAATCTTTTGTGAGAAAACACCGGTGGCATCAGCTTTCAAAAGCTAAAAATTAATATTAAAGTGAAATTTTAAATTTATATTCAAATTAATGATAATAATAATAATAATAATTATTTACCTTAAAGCCATGTTCTCTCGCCAAACTTTCACTGCTTTCTACTAAATGCTTCGCTATACCTTTGCCACGAAATTTTTCATCTACCGACAATATGCTCATATCGAAAGCTTTATCAATTTGAAAATACTCAAATATATTCGTTTGAAGATTGTGATCGTAGAGAAGTTGAAAGATTTTTCTATATTTTTCATCATCTTTTGTTTGCAATTTTTTTTTTGCTGTTTCCAAATCGCCCGGACGTAAAATACCGTTCAATACAACACCAGCAATCTAACACGAAATAATTATGAAAAATAAATGAAAATTTCTTCCATGCAAGAAATCACAATTTCCCTTATACCTCATTCTCATCACTTACGGCCATTACACTTAGATTAGCCTCTAAAGTTTTCAGGCTATGTTCTTCTAAATATTTATGACCTTCACCGCGTTTGCAAAGATTTACCGCTTTATTTAAAGGTTCATCAGCAAAGAAATTTTGTCGTAAATGTTCTATAACCTCATCAAAACGCTTAACTGGTATCACTTGGTATTCCATACTAAAAAAAAAAAAAAAAAAAAAAAAAATTAAAAAAAGCAAAGAAACAAAACTATTAAGTATAAAGAAAAGAAATCAAGTTTTTTTTTTCAATTAAATATTTTCGATATGATATGGGTGGGAAACGTATTTCAACCTATTTTTCAAACCAATAGAAAGACGCCGCTGAATACCGTGGAACACTTTATCTAACAACGATATTTTAAAATAAGGTGTTATATGGGGCGTAGGTGGAAAAATGGTCCGATCCGAAACATTTTCAATAGTGCTCGGTGCTTGAGCCAAAACAGGTCCGTGTATTAAGTTTCATCAAAATATCTCTAAAATTACGATGCATAGCTTGAACAGAAAACTACAAGATGACCAGACGAGTTAAAGAACAGCCAAGTTCAAGTCGATCCGAATCGATCTATCTATCTCAGGTATACATTCGCAAACATAATAATATAATCTTGTAGCACATATAGTGCAGGGTATAATGATCGCCTTTCAGATCTAACACGATGTTGTGATTTTATTTTATTAGCATAGTTTGAATTATTAAAGCAACGACTTTCGCAATCAAAAACGTCAGTGTATCAAATATCATCGAAGATTGCAACTTGTGCATGGACAGACATCAGACAGACTAGCGACTGGACATACTTAATTCGACGAAAAAAGCTGCCGCGTGGTGAAGTGGCTAAGAAGCGCGACTGTTAAGTGCCTACAATCTTCAATACGGTAGAGCATACTCTAATTGATGAGTGCTCGGGGTCGACAAGAACGTAACACTCTACCCATCTCTCTCTCTCTCTCTCTCTCTCTCTCGATCTCTTTCTTTCTCTCTCTCTCGATCTCTTTCTTTCTCTCTCTCTCGATCTCTCTCTCGATCTCTTTCTCTCTCTCGCTCTCTTTCTCTCTCTCGCTCTCTTTCTCTCTCGCTCCCCCCTTCTCTAATTCTTTCTGACTCCTATCGTATAGGTGTCATCCCCTGAACGATTGATTATAAACAAAAAAAAAGAGAAGAAAAAATTTGTCTGCTTGTTGCACACGACCTTGCCACAAGTAGTATAGCGTATAAAAGTTGTTTGCTACTTTCGTTGTTGTGTCTAATCAATATAACAATTTTTGACATATCATATACTAGCAAGCTGTGTGGAAATATGTTCCGCAAGAAGTTCCTACGAACTACTATTCAGTTGTGCTGCATTCATCATTCATTCAAGCTGCCCGCTAACCAGCTCTTGTTTATCGAAAACGAAAGGTGTCAAAAGTCAATGCACTTATCATTTCGCTAAAGCAAGTAAAAAGTATTGCAACCTAATATGGGAGACGTCAGATGGGATAGGGCCCATAAGGTGGCCTGACGGAATTTAGATTAAATAAAATTGATCTTCTTGGGTTTGTTATTATTACTTATTAATCAGATATTATAGACCGGCAAGGCCGAACTTTAACTAGCCTACAGCACTTCGTCGAAGTGCTGATTTATTTTCGTGAGAAAATACCGAAACCTATACCTTGTTTCCATGCAGAAGCATGTTTTTTTCTGAGTCCTTATATTAGGGAATGCTTAGTAAACTTAATTTTCATAATAAAGATCGTCTTAATCTTCATCTGGTTTTGTTGCCTGGGAAAGGCTTAATTATTTAGGGGGGGGGGGGGGGGGGGGGGGGGGGGGGGGGGGGGG
>NW_023998414.1:24739551-24754728 GCF_014805625.2 Glossina fuscipes | reverse complement strand
CGCAGGGACGAATCCGGTACAAATATACTTATAATAATATATTATGTCAAAGCACTACTATGGAGTCTGCATTTTTTTAAAGAAACACTTCGGTTTCCTACTAACGTTTATATGGGAGGAAGTTCGATATATTTTCCCGTCCGATCCAAGTTTCTAATATCAATTTAAAATGCTGAAATACTCTTACTTCGCGATTTATGTTAAGGAATTTTGAAAATTGCATAGCTACTATTTCACGATAAGGCGTTATATGGGCAGTAATGGTAAAAAGTACGTAATCTAATCCATATTCAATGGCGCTCTTCCTTGGGCCAAAACATATTAGTTCGCACAAATTTTAAGTACGTTGAACACAAGTTAAGATGGAGGGACATCAGACAGGCTAACAAGCTTAAAACCGTTTAAAAAGTGATTTTAGGTCTGCCTTGGAGTTGCCATCCAAAGGATTGTCGCCATCCAAAGGTGCCATAAGTATGACTTGATGTGCTCGGGAAAAGTGTAAAATTCGAATATCTTTGATATGTAATTGATGCAAGAGGATGTCACATAACAGCGAATTGACGAAATTGTCAAATCATTAGAATGAATCGTTAATGGGGCGCACCCTTAACATAAAAAAAAAATTAAAGAAAAAATCCTTGCAGATGTCGATAGTATGACGAATCTTTAAAAATACATAGCATATAAAGAATAAAAATTTCAGTTTCTTGCCCATCTTGTGTGCTCATTACTTTTCGTATTCATTATCACCAGAAAATTATTGTTACAATTTTGCATTAGAAAATAAACAACAACAACAAGAATACAACAACAAGTTGAATTGTTGAATTTATTTTTGTCGTGTTCTAATTTCGTTACTTTTACTAGTTGTTTGTAAACAAACTTTGTATTAAGAACGAAATGAATATATTTTTAATAAAAAGACGAGTGTATTAAATACATTATTACGGTTTGTAACACATAAGCATATTAAATCAGAAATCCTACGTAATAGAGATGCGTTTGTTCTTAGGTTAACTTAACATTTATAAACATTTTTACCAAGTCCGTCCGTCTATGTGTAATGTGTAATTCAAATTCACATATTAGAGACACTTGTTACATATATGTATAATTAATTTATAATCGTAGGAGCAAAACTGGAAGAGTAGGCTAAAGGAGGAATAAAAAACAGGAACAATTTTCTATTATTATTATTATTATTATAATTATTATTATTACTACTATAATTTTGTTAGCGTAGTGCAATGAATTCTTCTGCTAAAGGAAAAAAGGAAAAATTGAATTTTACCGACATAGGCTATTACTTCGACTTACATTTTATCAAAAAAAAAAAAAAAAAAAAAAAAAAATTAATTAAAGGTTTTTGTAAATACTCACTCAAGCCGTTTAAAAAATGAACACGCCTTTAAATTAACAAAATATTTTATAATTTTCATAAGAAGATGGACAAACAAAATTCGTCTTAATATTAGTATGATTTTCTTACTTGTTCAGTGTATCGAACTGTCATTGCTAGCAATAAATCTTCACTTAAACTGCATACATGAGTACAGATGTTTATAGGCGATATATATATATATATATATATATATATATATATTTAGACTATTTGCCGTACTCTCTAATTAACCAAGAACAGCAACAATAATAACAATAATATGTCGACGTATATTTGTGCGATGTATTGCATAAATTAAATAATAATGGGTTCATGTGACATTCGATTAATTAAATATAGTCTTATAGGTATATATCTTTAATAAAAACAAACACTACAACATCAACATCAACAACAATAGAAAGGATAGAAATATTTCCCAATAAAGCTAGAATTATTGCAATTTCTTCCTTTCTATAGTAAATAAGGTTAACTAGGACCCGGTACCCGTCATTATTATTAAGCGATTGTAGCGCGTAGTGAGGCGACTTTGGAAATCTCCTAAAGTAATACTGTGTTCAAAAAGTAAGGCCAATATTCAACTTAAATTCCACATGTATAGTCAATGTCAAAAAATATTGTTTTTGACAGACATCTGGGCCCAATGACACATCGTAAAAATCATTAATGTTTCAGCTGGGTTGGGGGTATATTATCCAAAGTTACACAATGAAACACATTATTACGAGAGATGAATCTTGGATCTACGCATACGATTCGCAAATAACCGATCAATTAAGTTGATATATCGTGCAAAAGGTGAAACAAAATCGAAAAAATTCCACCAAATTCGCTCAATAATCAAATCTCCATATTATGTTCGAGGAGATAGCTAAATCAAACTCGCCCATGATTGTCAGCAAGTCATGGTTGTTTATATTCGGACAACGGCAATTCTAAGATACCCGATGCTAGTTTTCATGATACTATTTTTAACCTATGTTCGTCATAAATGATCAAAATTAAGACCTCTATTGTCATATACAAGCTTACAGTTCGTGGGAATACCGAATATGGGGCGAGATCTGAAAAATATATCTATGTATAGATCAGAAATAACTGCACTAGATTGATTCGTTAAACCGCTGTCGTGTGTGTTTTCATCACAAAATATTGAAAAGGGGCGTATCTTTTGTTAAAATGGGTGGGGATTCATTGAATAGTCCCGCCCTATTAAAATTTGCCACATTCATTTAAAGTATGTATGGCATATTTCGATCAGTTGAGATGAGACAGATGAGACATTTTCGGAATTTAACGGCTTTATATGGGCACCTGATTCGATTCTGAATAACGTTCTTCTGATCCGATTCTGAATGACATTCCCTCTTTCGCTCAATGTATGCCGGTGCGACAAATTTCATCAATTATTTCAAAAATGGTATCCTATAGGTTGAGGGCGAAAATGCATGGGCTGTTATTAGATGGACAGATAGACAGAAATGGTTAAATCAGGTTTAGAAACTAATACTGGATCAGTAGGCATAATAAAAGACTTCATTTCATTACAATGTTGCATACATCCACATCAACTTAGTATGTCGTAATCGTGACGACTTGGCATAATAAGGCACGACAATCTACATACTCTCCATATATACATATATATATATATATGTATACATATATATATATACATGTATATATATATATATATGTATATACATGTATATACGCTCCGTAAAGTTTATAATTAGTACTTTCATATGGAGATCTCAAGGTCTTATTGAGAGCCGCAGAGTTTAAGTTAAGAGTTTAAGTTAATAGTTTATAGTTGTGGTATCTTAATGCAAAGGTATTGACTTTAAGCTTTACGTAACATTCTAAATTATTATGCTCGAGTGTAAAAAGATGTATTCTTCAGCTCTCAGTAGGTCAAGCAGAAGAAACTTAAGCCGGGTAAGGTTAATTTTTCTAGTGAATGCGAAGGAAAGTGTTGATAAAGCGTGACGGGTGAGGTAAGTACATTATGACTGTCTAAAGCCCAAGTTACCATGGCGCAGGCTGCTTGGAACATTTACATGGCTGATAAAGTCGAACATTTGACAAGATTAAGCCGATTTATTGTATTATGAACAGCACGATCTCAATGGGATTATTAACAGGTGACTCAAAAAATCCCGATTTTACTAAAAAAATAAGTAAAACTTAAAATAAAAACTTTAAATACTCCACTCCACTTCGCTTAAAACAGTTACTCAGATAACGACTTTTTACAATAAGGTATTATTGTACGGAGGCTGTGGTCGAAAGCGTGGTCCAATCCGATCCATTTGAAATAGAGAAAACAAGAATACAAGACAGACAGACAAGTTTGGTTTATATCGATGTCGATGAAAGAGGAGAAAAGTTCATTTTGTAACATGATGATGCCGCTTGCCTCGTACTGCAAAAAAAAAACGTCTCTTCACATTCTATTGTATATGTAAGGCATAATTACGGATGTTACATCCGCTTTCTATCGAATGTCCTTGATGACTTCAACGAATACGGAATGAATATCTTAAGATGTTTGGTTAATAAATGTTATCATCCAAACTCTAATAATTTTTTATCATTGATTTGATCAACATTATTGATAAGTATAACTTATTGGTTTAATGTGTGGCACTTTGTGCAGTTGATGAAAACAAAATTTGGAAACAATATCTATCGGAATTTCGGTTTCCAGTATTTTCTAAAATTATAATTTACCGTAATACCTATTATTCTACATTTTGTTCTCTGAAAAATCTTTTAAAGCGTAAATGATGTTCAAGTTAAAACTTATATTCATCCGCCTGAGTGGGCGAAGTAACATAGAATTTCGACTAGCAACTCTCAATGGTTGTGGGTTCGAATCTCAAACGGGGTTAAAGGGTTTTTTAATAAAACCGATGGCCTTAAAGCACTAATGCTTTAAAAGTGCCCTTAGTCTTCGAATTTATTTCTCTATATATATATATATATTATAAGACCTTTCTTCGATTACGACATAAAAAGTACAATAATCCATGATGTTTATGGTATTTGCATCCATTAAAGATGGCTTTCTCTTCATATCCAGCCGTTACAAAAGAAAATCATTATCAAGATATATAAAGACAGACACTAACTCGCAGAAATTGTAATTGAAAATATCATCTCAATTTATATATAGTTTTTTTTTTTTTTTTTTTTTTTTTTTTTTTTTTTTTTGTAAAGCTGACATGACGGGAGTGCAAAGTTTCGCCGTCGTAAACGGGAACGCAGAAATATATTCGCTTAAGATTACTTATTGTTTACAAATGCTAATCCAATGTATCTTACATAGTTTGTATGATAGTAGAATATGTAATTCCTCTACGTTGAGCTCATTTACAGATAAGATATCATAAAAATTCTTACACGACATCTCTCCGAGTATGTTAAACTGGCAAGAACTTTAATCGGTTTGTTTAATGTCAGACAATTTGGGCAAACATGTCTGAGTCCTAAATGAATCAACAATCACGTTTTGACGTCTAACGAGCCGCAAGAAACCACAAAACTTAAGCTCAACTTACTTTGCATAGAAAGATAGGGTACACAAATAATTAGGTTTATTAGGTTTTGTTTCTAGTTTCTATTTATCTATTCGTTTAGCTGTAGCTGTATTTCTACCTAGAAGCATGCTACGAAATAATAGATCTACGAGTTACGAGTGAGCTCGTGTATGCATAATCTGCATAAGGTATAGATCATCGATCGTCATCTACCATACTCTATAACTCATTATCCGCCACTATCTATGTCAATCTATCTGTTTTGCTTCAATATTGGTTCCTTGCTTTGGAAAATCTATCTGTCGCTTTGGATTAAACGTTAACGACTAATTCATTTCAAAACAGAAGATCTATTGTGACCATTATTTAAACATACATACATTTAGTCCTTTTTGATTATTCATCCTGCAAATATGTTATATAAAGGAGTCATTTTTATCGATTTTAGAATGCACACAAAATATATGCATATATGTATATATATATATATATATAACCATAATATATATACATATATATATATATAATATATAAGTGTATGGGTATTGTGGGTGTGTTTATTTGTTTTTGAGTTTTATTTAGCCCTTGAGGTATTTTTGTTCTTGTTGTTGTTATTCTTTTTGAAGAAAATTAAAATCTTTTCCATACACTTAAGCATCCTAAGACGAAGAACACTAGTTTCTGATAACAACAACCACCTGTAGTAAAGAAAAATGCCCTTATTCGAACGCTTAGCAAAGCTCATACGTAAAGCTTATAAGCAACGCATATACACATACAAGCTTATCTATATTCCCTGCAATGTTTAACAAAATTTTAAAATATCACAAGAGAAAATATATAGAGAAATTTTTGTTATTTTTATTTGAAATATAATTTTACATTTTTTTTTTTTCCTATTGCTTCACTATAAAAACAAAAAAAAATTTGGAATCCTTAGTAGCTTCAGCGTTTAATGTTTCTCTTCTTTTTTTGTTTTTTGTTTTTTTTTTTTTTGTGGGTATCTTTTTAAAAAGTTTTTTTTTTTTTCGTATTTTTATTTAAACATCACTTTTAAACCGTTTCCTTTGAAAATTGAGAAAATACTGAAACTTATGTACAACAATTTCTTTTAATTTGATTTTTCACAAAAATAAAAAATCGCAATAACACCATAAGCATAACGCCACGCCAGCCATTCAATAAGTAATGACTTGAGGGATGCTAACCTAAAGACACTAGTTTACGTTTTATTGTCATAGTGTTAGTATCTGTATACACGCAAATATATATGAATGATGTTTTGTTTTTGGTTGAGTGTTTTTTCTTTTTGTATTTTGTTGTTTTCGTCATCTGTAAAGAGCATGTGCATATGGAAGCTGTTGCGTCTGCTGGCTTATTGTTGTTTAGAAAAATTGTTTTTGCATGTGTGTGCGAATGTGTTTACGTACATATTTACCTTCTGATGCGTGTGTGCGCCTAGATGATGCTGAAAATATATAAATGTAATCCAGACATTCTACTGATAGCTTGATAGCTGGGATAATTGAAAACTTTAACTTTTCTATTTGCGCGACGGCAATGTCCAAAAAGCTATTACAAAGTAGTCGTGGAAATCTTTTGAAAAGTGCATATAATCGGCATATATGCGAAAGTTTATCTCGGACTCTCTCGGCCACAAGCACAATATTCCCTGAAATTTTTGTATCTGTGTGTCCTATTGGCACCGAAAAATTGCGAGCTTGTTCCATGTCCTTTCAATTGTTCGCTTAGCAGAAAGCCAAGACTTAACTCGCCGGGACCCAATGACAAGCTGGTTGAAGACGGGCCTGTCATAGCATCGGAACTGATTGATTCATGATTGCTAGATGAAGACACATTATATGGTCGTGCTCACCCACCCCTCCCCTCCCCCGTCTTCACGTACACTTTCTAGTAAGAGCAAAGCCGATTCAGCCGATGAAAACATTGAAAAAGTGATTATGAAAAATCATTGCAACACTGAGGATGCTGAGGATGCCAGCATATCGGTTGGCTCATGTCATTCAATTTTTTCGAATATTTTAGACATGATACGTGTAGCACGATAATGCGCCAGCTCATCACGTCATTGCTTGTTTGTAATGCAATATTTTGATCAAAAACAACACCGTAATCATGCCTTAGCCACCGTATTCATCGATCTTGATCATATGCACATTTTGTCTGTTCCCAAAACTGTAAAGACACATGAAAGGAGGAGGAGGACTTTTGTCACGATTAGTGATATAAAGACCGCATCGCTAGAAGAGCGAGTATTTTGAAAGAGACAAAATAAATATTGATGAATAAATAAATATTTTTTTAAGAAAAATCAAAAGTCACTTCTTGTTTTGAACACACACCTCGCACATGTAGTGTATGTATGTACGTCTACAATCAAGCTAACCGCCAACTTTACTAAGTTTCGAGTAAAGAATTACGTGTTCGCATGGAACTATAACTCGTAAAAGACGAAGCAGAAGAATTTCTCATTTGTTTTGCAAAGATGATGACTTCAGTAAAACACACACACATATCGGGTTTCCCCCTATTGGATTTAATCATGAACTTAAATTATGTTTTTAAATGCAGATTTTTCAAATACATTTTCGCTAATTCAGGGAATCGTCCTCATGTGAAGACCAAGCTCAAATGTTTTGCAAAATTATTATTTCACATACGATTTTTTTCATATATATGTGTGTGCGTATTGTTAGTATGAAGAAAACGCGTAAATAATTTCTACATTAAATTCAGATTCGTCGGGTAATATTCTCTTGACATGAGTAAACCAAGTTTTCAAAAAGAAACTTTGTTAGGTTAATGATGTTAGACGCGTGGAAGTGAAAATTAAATTCCGATATATGTTCGCCTCGGATTAGAACGGATATCAAGAATTAAATATAAAGTCATGTGTTACGCATAAAACAACAGGACTAAATAATATAAAAGAATCCGAAGGTGGAAGAGATAATATTCTGTTATGAACCAAAATTAGGGCCATTCACCGTGATACCCAATGGCCCAATAAAATATTTAACCAGTTGCTTGAATAAGTCTAAAAATTTAGGAGGAAGATGACGGAGCGTGTTCTTGACTTTACTGCTGACGTAGATTAATATTAGTTATACTAAATTAATTTTGAGAGTTAACACTAGAACCACCGACTTATTGCATAGACCGTACCTATTTCTACTAAATGGGAGCACTTTCATTCTCTTCTTTTTGAAATGGTTATAGTTGCAAAAATAAAGACGGGAAACCTAAATTCGGTACGAACATTGCTTGATCAATAGAAGGAACAAGATTAAAAACTGAGCGTGATCTGCTTATAGAAACGCCAAGAAAAAATACGCAAACAAATAATGCAAGGTTGAGAAAACATTTCTTTTTTTTATGTTCGTGTAGAACTTTTGACCCCCTGAAAGTATATCCGAAAAAGTGTCAACAAGTCAAGGCTAGCGAAAAATACTGCCGATCAGTTTACTAGCAAGTCCATAGTTAACGATAAAATTTGTATTCTAATTAATTTCCAATTTATTCCAAATGAATAAACAAAGCACTAATAAAAGCAGTAACAGCAAATCTCAGACAATGTGCATGTCGGCAGACTGCATCCATTTTATAGCTATTTATATATGGTTTATGTGGTTTTTTCGCCGATCGAGGAATTTTTTGCACTAAATTTCAGTTTCCTATCGTCGTTTTGGAAATTGAAGCAATTCGACAAAGAGAGAGAAATAGATTGGCGACAATTCGTAAACTAGGCCAGGCAGAAAAAATCGATTATAAGTATTTAAGGCTTTTTCATAAAAACAAAAAAGTCACCAAAAATTGTTGGAACTTTTGGAACTGAAAGTTTAATGGTGCGTTTTCATTATATTAAAAACTGCACAATCGATCAAATACACGGATATATATAAAAAGAAGTTTAATATTAAAAACTGTGATCGGGATGAGTAGCCGAGTAGGCAAAAGATCGCGACTAGTAAATCAATCGTCACTGGTTCTCAAATCTCAAATGCGGTTCAATACAGGCGGAAGCAATATAATATAAGTTATCTGATACCCTTTAAATGCATACCTTGTAAATTTACTTACATAATATATAGATAATATTAAAAAGTACGAAAAATAAATTTTTTACCTTTAAAAATAAAAGCAAAATTCCGGTCCAGCTTGTGTTTCGCATTTGCGCTGATTGTACAGAAAATTGTATTAACTAACCGTAATAAATGCAAGCTAAACCTTTTCTCTTTCATAATATCAAAGAGATTGTAAAATTTCGTTGTCAACTTCACGCACTTAACGAAACATTATTTCATTTTGACGTGATAGTCACAAGACAAGTCAGCTGACCTCGAAAGAAAAAGTTTTTCGTTGCGTACATAAATTTCATTGTCTAAATAGATAAAAATTTTCATTTTTTAACTAAAAAAATTAATTAAGCATAAGTTCAAGAAAAGAAATATTATGTCGGGCAAAGATAGATTACCAATATTCCCATCGCGAGGGTAAGTCTGATTTATCTTAGGTATTATATATTTAATTAAATTTAAAGTTAAAAACGATTTTTCCCATATCAAGTGCTCAAATGTTGATGAAATCCCGTTTAGCTGGAGCACAAAAGGGTCATGGTTTACTTAAGAAAAAAGCGGACGCCCTACAAATGCGTTTTCGTATGATTTTGGGTAAAATCATAGAGGTTAGTAACTGTAAATGTTGGGTTTTATAATAGATCCCATATCGCTTGAAATGAATTTCTAACGTAGACTAAGACCTTGATGGGCGAAGTAATGAAAGAAGCTGCCTTCTCTTTGGCGGAAGCAAAGTTCACTACAGGCGATTTTAATCAGGTAGTCTTGCAAAATGTGACTAAAGCTCAAATAAAAATACGCACAAAAAAGGATAATGTAGCCGGCGTGACATTGCCCGTCTTTGAGTCTTATCAAGATGGCGCCGACACCTATGAATTGGCTGGCTTAGCCAGAGGTGGGCAACAGTTGGCCAAATTAAAAAAGAATTATCAAAGTGCCGTTAAACTGCTAGTCGAGTTGGCTTCACTGCAAACCTCATTCGTTACATTGGATGAGGTTATAAAAATAACCAACAGAAGAGTTAATGCTATAGAACACGGTAATTGCAAACTTTTTCAACTAATAATACTACCCTCAAGTCTATTTACTCACAAATTTTTGGCAAACAAAACTTGTTGAGGGAGAGAAAGGAAGTAAATTTAATATGTTCATTTGTCATTTTCCATTGGAAATAGTTGTTTTCTAATCGAAATCAATGGTCGCATAAGGCGTGGCGCTTAACATAATTACCACATATTAATTTCCATGATACTCTATTCAAAGTGTTCTTCGCTGATATATAAAAATTTTCCTGAAACTATAAAGCTATTGTCTAGTCCATACAGGTTGGAGAGAAGCTTTATATAAAAATTTTCGCGAAATTTTCACTTCTTCACTTTTCTAGTTTTTTTTTTTTTTTGGAAAATTCATAAATTATAATTGGCGATCACAATGGATTTATGCTTCCTTTCGAAAAGGTTTCAATCTACACGAAATATTTCAGCAATTCAATAATTACAGAGTAGTATTGTAGTAGTTGGCGGTAAGCGGTTTTAACCAAGAATTTCTTGACTCTTACCTTCTAATTAAACGAAACTTGGCGTCTTGTCTTCTTTTTTTGGGCGTGTGGTAAAGTCAAGTAGAATTTATGCACGATTTTTGTCCTTGGGGATTTTGAGGAAAAAGTGTTTCGCTACTTTTGGCAATACTTTTCGCTTAAGACATGTCGAACAGTTGTGGATAAAATTCCCAAAATTATACATTAATGCTCACCGTTATGAGAACTCTTATATAGGCAAGGGCTCGGAAGGTGAAGCAATGCGGCCCAGCACGATCTTGTTGGAGGGTGTTACGAAAGCTTGATTGATTAGTGGTGGAGGGGGCATAGAAAAGGACAGAAGTATTTGTGTAACTTCTTGACTTGAAAGTGAAAATATATGGCAAGTTGAGAATGCTCAGTTCAAGCAGATTGTTCCAAAGGTGGGCAGTGCCCTTTGGGTAACGACAAGTTATGATAGTGTGTTGCGCTATACGCAGGCAGTTCTAGGGTAGATGAGTTCTTGTTAAAGGATTTAACTGATGTTTATCTTTGTGAAACACTTCCCCTTCAAGTTGATGAAATCCGCTAAGCGAAAGGCTCTGTCGGACTATCTTGACTTCCAAGACATATTTGGCGGTAGACAAATTCAACCCGAAATTAAGGGTCTTCGAGGTCCGATATAAATATAAGATTAGCCAACTTAACACAGAAGATCTCAAACATCAAATCAATATATGAAAGTTGCAAATTATTTTGGTGGGACAACAACACAAGTACATACATGCATACATACATTGAATAGTCGAAACTTGTTTTTATAATATTTTTCTTTTAAAATAATTAATGAAATATTTTTCAGTTATTATACCTCGTATTGATCGTACATTGGCTTATATAATATCTGAGTTGGATGAGTTGGAACGTGAAGAGTTCTATCGTTTGAAAAAGATTCAGGATAAAAAGCGTCAGGCACGTGCCAAAGCTGATGAACATAAAGCTGAACTACTTAAGAAGGGAATTGACGTACGCGAAACAGTTAACATCTTGGATGAGGGAGATGACGATGTACTCTTTTAAGTGTAAAAGTGTACAAGTCTTGATGTGCAATTGTTAAATAATACATAAAAAAAAAATGAAAAGAAGAAAAATTTTTCCATATTTGTTCGATTTTTGAAGTTTTCATTAAGAAAAAAGAAAAGAAGATTACGTCAAATTTGTATTAGATTTGCCTGTGTATACAAAAAAAAAAAAAGACACACACACACACACAAGTAATATAAACAGTATTTTTTTTTCCAAATTCTTATTAAACGGCGAAAAGTAATGCCTATGCTTGTTCATTGAGATCCAACGAAAAGATGATTCCATTATGTTATTATTATTTATTGAAATAACTGTAAAATATTTTACTAGAAACAAATTATAAAAATTTGCAGCTTAAAAGAAATACGAGAAATAAAAAACATGCTACAAATATACAAATATGTTAATCAAATTTAAAAAAAGCACTTGTTTTCAAAATATATACAAATTTTAAATTTCTTCGCTTTATTCACTATTTTTATATCCACCACTGTAAAATGGAGGTGAATTCATTTTGTTTTTTTCGGTAATGTTTGTATGTAACATCCAAAAGGAAGCTTCAAAGACCCTATAAAGTACATATTGTCTTGAGCGGTGTGAAATTCTGAATTGATTTAGTCATGTCTATCCGTCTGAGTGTCTGCGCGCTGTATGTTGTTGGCGCTCTCCTGTTCGCCAAAATGAAGATATTGACTTCGAATTGGGTACAAACATTGAAAGTGTCTGCACGTAGGTTGATATTGAAAATAGGCTAAATTGGTCAGAGCAGAAACGCACAGTGGAACGTAAACTGAACGCAACTCAGTTCTGTTTTACAAAAATTTTTTGAATTTTGCTCGTTACTTGGAAATTATTAAAGTTAGAAGGCGAAATTTTCCACATTTACTTTACAAAGCACTCTACTCTTTAGGTTCAAAAATGGAATCAATGCGTTAATTCTTAAGCGAATATGGTAGACACCGGGATTAATTTTGTCTTAATAATGCCAGCGATATGGGTACCGAATAAAACAACTTGCCGAATAGAATGCGAAAAGTACAGTGGTGGGTATGTGAGAAACGGCCCTCGCCGGTATAGCTTTCTTACTTGTTTTTTTTTTCTTTAATTTAATTCATTATATACTTTAAATTCATTAGAACTTATTTCACAACTTTCATCAAAAGGTAACGCTGTTCCGTTTGCGAAGTAAAAAAAATATACAAATATAGAGTGATCGCTGCGATACTTTTTATGAGTTAATCTATTTAATCTAGCTACATTTTGCATGCCATCGGTCATTGATATTCCTGATTAAAGTAGAAAATTGAATCGTATAAGCGATGTCCAAACTCTGTATGGTCAAATAGCTCAAGTTGAAAAGCCTGGCTTCTACGCAGGGGAATTATTAAAGCGTGCACGATAGAGCCCCTGATAACTGCTACTCGTAGCCGAACGTGGTAGGATAGCAAATTGAATCATTTCCTAACCGGGATAACGTCAATTTATTATATAATTTATAGAGGATATTGATTAAAAATTTAATACAAATATTCCCCGAAGCCTTTGAAAAATTTCAGGTCAGAAATCTTTTCAATTAGCCTATCTCTACTATGTTAGTTAATAAAATGTATTTGTAATGGAATCTGGGGATGTATAAGATATATTAAACAGGTCTAATCGATAGAACTAAGAGATGTATATTGCATTAAGATATATTATTAATTAACGGGATCGATTTAAGTAGATGTGTGGGCCGAGCAGTCTGATCAAAGCATGCTTATAACTAAAAAGCTTTGTCTCTCGTCCTCAATAAACTGCACATATACTTATAATATCCCCTTTATTCCGAAAACGAGCGCCTTACAATTTTTTACATTTGTATTCAACTTAGATCGAAACAACAGTTCGCTCGTAATTGCAAAAAGACCATATATTGGTTCAAGTATATGAATGTAAGTCTCAGATGGTGTAAGAAAGTTTACGTGAAGCAAGGACGTGTTAAAAGAAGTTTTTGAAGTATGTACAGAGTATGAATATCTGTATGTAACGCTTAAGATGTTTTTGTTTGTTTACATACATATTCACACGTGGAGACATTTTGAGTAATCTCAGTTTCTCATTTTTAAACATAGCGTAATTTTCAAAATATGTCGAATTCAAAACGACTCGTCGCGATCCAAATCGTTATCTAGATATATATCCCTATATACATTCATAAAGGAAAGCAATGAATCAATTGGACAAATAAAAAGCACAAAAAGAAATACTGGATAAAAATAAGTTTATTTGCATATATAAAAAAATTCAATTCAAACTAAATGCTATTCATCTAATATACATAATTCAATGACTTTTTACTTTGAATACGTCTTCTACGAGAAACCTTACATGTGCCGAAATAGCTCAGTTGGGAGAGCGTTAGACTGAAGATCTAAAGTCCCCGGTTCAATCCCGGGTTTCGGCAATAAGGCTTCTTTTTTTTTACTTCCAATTTATCCAATAAAGATAATGAATAAAAAATATTATGCCAAAGTGCAGAAGTTATCGCCCATCGACAGTGGAACAACGCAAATAAATAAATAAATGCGCACGGTATAAACGGAGAAATTTCATTGCATTATCTTAAGAAAAATAATTTAATTTTATATAATACGTTTTATTTTATTGGATTTATCTTGAAGAGATGTTGCGAAAGGGTTTGTTACGTGATTACTCATCCTATATGGATAGTTTAAAGCAAAGCGTTCAATTTGATTTTTATATCCATCATCGAAGGACGTAAACGTTTGCAA
This sequence comes from Glossina fuscipes, assembly GCF_014805625.2. NCBI lineage: Eukaryota > Metazoa > Arthropoda > Insecta > Diptera > Glossinidae > Glossina > Glossina fuscipes. Next base: position 24,740,314 of record NW_023998414.1, on the reverse strand, counting down.
CGCCAAGAAGGAAACATCCCCATGGCCCCATAAAGTATATATAATCTTGATCAGCGTCAAATTTTAAATCGATTTAAGCATGTCCGTCTGTCCCTTTGTATAATGTCTGGCCGCAAAAAATAAAGCTATCGATTTTAAATTGGACAGAGATATAGGAAATTCGTGCACGCATATCGGTATTGAAAATGGGTGAAATCGGTCGAGGGATACGCTCACAGCACCACGAAAACATAGAAAGGAATAAAAAATAAAGTATAGCAAATAAATGTAAAAAAATTTGCACGTATGTTCTGTGGGCGATGCTGTAGCACTTGTGGAAAAAATTGATTAAGCCTATCCAATATTATAGTGTATCAAAATTCAATTATTCTTTCAATACGTTTATGACATGCAGAAAGAAACTTTGAAGACCCTATAAAGTATACAAATTCTTGGTCAGTTTTAAATCTTTTTTTTTTTTTCTAGTATAAAAGATTAATTAAGGATATGTAATTTTTATATTTTTAAAACACAAAGAGAAATTAACAAAAAAAATTTGTTCTTTAGGCTAATATTCAAGATAATGCATTGCATATATATGCAGCTTACAATACTAGCAAGAAAGTAATTGGACAATAAATAATTATTGTCAAATCGCTATACGCTACGCTATTACCATTTGTAATATCTTGAGGCGTAATTAATGCAATGCTTTTCAATTACTCGAACAAATATTATCGTAATAGTAACTAAAGCGCTGCAAATAATGGTCTATAATCATTGA
>NW_023998414.1:24735710-24739451 GCF_014805625.2 Glossina fuscipes | reverse complement strand
GGTTTCGGCATCCAATGTCGTCCGCGGCTTTTTTTTTATTTTATAAAGGCCCACAATACACCCACACTCCTATATAACAATAACCTTTGTTCTTCGTGTTTTTTGCTTGTTACTCAGAAAATACAACACATATGCCATATAAATTTTCACTTTCCCGATATTGTAGAGTAAGAAAATTTATTTCTTTTCCTTTTTTTAGGGTCATGGTGATGTATCCACAAAAGATTCGTCCATGACCGAATGTAATTTTCTTATTTGCTTTTATTAGATTTATTTTTAATTAAATTTTCACTTTTAAGAAAATTTTTAGCATTGCTTTTAATCCTTCACGTAAAGAAAACAAAAATAAAAAATACCATTAAACACTCTACACCGCGTCATTTAATGCGGTTATTCAAAATGAGGCTTCATATGACGAACATATCGTTGTACCGACTTTCATCAATTTGTCTCGGAATTTGCGATCTTTACGTTGAACACAACAATATAAAACGGACAGACGGGCAGACAAGCTTAGATCAGTAAAATAAAAGACGGGCATATTTCAAGCCCTTTTTCTGGGTGCTGCACACATCCGCACAAATTTAATATACTTTTATATCACAAGTGGCGGAGGGAATAAAAAGCCAATTAATAGAGCATCAAAACCCGTATCCGTTCCGTTTTTTCATCTTGCTTATTTATTGAATTTAGGACGGATGGACAGACAAGCTTAGATTGGTACAATAGAAGGTGGATATATTTCAAGCCTCTCTGAATGATGCACACATCCACACACATCCGAGGGTATAAAAAGCCAATTAATAGAGCATCAAAACCCGTATCCGTTCCTTTTTTTCATGTTACTTATTTATTGAATTTTTATTTCAATTTTCAACTTATATTATTCAATAAATAGATCTTTTGGAAAAAGGGGGAAAAAATTAAACCAACACCACGTTGTATTATAGGTTTTATGTAAACGTTTTTAAATAAATTATTTTAAAATATTATAAAAATATGCTACGTCTAGCATTCGAGAATTCGAATAAGAGAATAAATACGCACCAGGATAAATTGTACAAATTTTCGAATGGAATTTTTTTTTTTTTTTTTTTGAAGTTTTCAAGCTTAGCAATTTAAATATTCAAAATAAATACTTTTGATACATTTTGAAAAACTCAATTCAGTTCTGAGATGAGTTTGTCGTATTCCAATAAAAAAAAAAAAAAAAAATTTCAATATGTTATAATAATTTAAATATAAATTCGAGATGAATTTGCTTAGGAAGACCCATCTCAAGTTCTTCTATCTTAATAGCGTTCCTTAAAATACATTAACTTTTTAATAAATCATAAAATTAAACTTAGATTATATAATATATGTGTAATGTGTCTATGTGTTTAATATGAAAGAAAATCAAAAAAAACATTTTACTTCACTCAATTCGAAATATTTTAATTTCATTTCACAGTGCCTGTGCATATATATGCCTGTGCATACATACATATATTTGAGTTTATTAGTAAAATGTTTTCAAAATTCTTTACCGCTTGGATAATCTCAGAAGTAAAATCAATACAAAAAATATACAAATCAGTCTTGAGTGATAGTTAGTTCTCTGTTTAGAATTGATTTTAAAATAAATTAAATTTACTTAATAACTATTATATAAAATATTAAAATGATATGTGTAATGTCCTTCAGTAGACCCTGCCGTATGGCAAAGCGTTTGGATAATAGGGTATAAAGAGTTTACTGCCAAAACGTGCTGACTGCGCTGAATCGCTACTGCAAATGAAATAAAAGAAAATAAAAACAACAACAAAAAAAAAAAAATATTGTATAAAATGTACGATAATTTTTCAACTAACAGCTTACCTTGAAGAGAACATAGAGGTACACAATTCCGCGTGTTGCAAACGCCCGCTATGCGGTGGTATCGCACCACGATAGTGTACGAAACGACGACGCGAACGTATTAAAGAGCAAATTGCGACAATAATTGCGACCAGAAATATTAAACCCAGTATGCAAAACGATAAAGCCAGCTTGGAAACCGATAAACATAATGTACCGTCATTTACTATTGGCCTTACGTAAGGAGGATACTCTTCGACTGTGAAAATGTTACGAGTTGAAGACACGTTTGTATATATATGCACATTTTATTACGCAAAGCAAACATAACAAAAATTACTTACCCGACATATTATGCCATCTGTCATAACGCAACCGATCGACTTCAATTTGCGGCGCTGTCACTGCTAGCGAATTAAAGACATCAATGCGTGCCAAATGTTTATCGATGCTTAAAATTAGTTTTTCTTCGGTGCGGCAATTAACCTGTGAAGGAAACAAAAGCTTGCTATTCAGGAAAAAAAAATTAATGAAAAGTTTACAACATTTTGTTGTTGTTTGCCTTTTTTTTTGTTCGACTTTGCTGCTCTTACAAAGCAAATCATAATCATTTTTAAGCATAATCTTAAGCTTTCTATCTCAAACTTTAAGGACTCGACCATAAAATCCTATGTGGATCTAACGTCGCTCCGTGAAAATCACTTTTGAATAATTCATTGGCCAATAGTGAGGTTATATCCGATATCGTTAATTCTCCGTTCAATTCTTTTTCCACGAAAACGATCATATATTCAACTCAAGTATAGTAACACTTCCATACTGTGTGCATTTGTGTGTGTGGGTGTGTATGTCTTGTTGGTCGCAAAAATGAAGATATTGATCTCATTTTTGGAGGTTTCTGCACGATGACTGGTATTGAAAATGAGCCAAATTGATTAGAGCAGAAGCGAGCAGTGGAGCATACACTAAACTTGTTATAGTTTATGCTTAGTGATAGCTCTTTTTCTGTCCGCCTTAGCTGAAACTATGCATGCTAGTTGGCGAGCGGGCTTAAACGGTGAGCATTATCGTAAAACGAGTCTATTTTTCATTACCAGTGATACTAAGAATAGAAAAATATTCTATGCCTTTAAGACATGCGAACTTTCGAGAAATATGCTGGTTATGTCATCTTTAATCTCATAAGCAACTTACCCGATTTTTTTTCTGGATTTTAAAGACGATTAAAGAGCGAGTTTGACATGAGTGTCAATTTTTCAATGATTCGAGATAATTGCAAGGAAATATAATTTCATTTTGTTGCAATATATCAATCAATCCGAATGTACCGAGTGCTAAAAGTTTTGTTCTGCCTAACATGAATTGAAGATATGCTGGCCACCGTATTTTAGTTTCCTCATAACTAGTGAGCATTTCTCAATATTCGTTCTATCTCTGAATCTCTAATGAATTATTTTTCTTCTTAATTACTCGTTTAATATTTTCATACTCTTATAATATAATCAATTGCTTTCCATACAAATTGTTTGCTATGACTTTCCATAAGTAGCCATTTGTTATGTTAAGTTGCATGACTTTTCAAAAATGGTTAATAAAATATTTACACACGCAATTATATGCAATGACTTAACATTGCGCATAATACATATGTAAGTAGAATTTTCAATCATTTTTATTACTTACATTTGGACAATGTCCCTTGCATAGCTGTACTCCACAACTAACATGCAAACGTTCACGATCTGGAAACTTGAAAGCCGGAAATGTGGCTGTAAAAGTTTTCTCTTGTAAATCATCTTCATCTTGCTTAGACCAGCCTTCTTCAGCCGGCTTAAAATGCGTATGTAAAGCAGGCATTACCTATAAAGAGAACAAAAAAAAAATGAATTAAGAAGATCATAA
>NW_023998414.1:24735071-24735610 GCF_014805625.2 Glossina fuscipes | reverse complement strand
ATTGAACCCCGGTCTCCCGCGTGACAGGCGGGGATACTAACCACTATACTATCGAGGATACGGTAGCCATAGTGACAATAGTTGAATATTAAATGATAGCAAATATTTTATAAAAATTATCTTCCACATGCAAATCGTATATAATATATTACGACAAGCATTTGTTAATTAATGGCTATAAATATCCATATTTAATATACAAATCATCAATTAAAAAGTAGAAAATGTTGTTCAGAAATTGTAGCCATCACACTTACTATTCCAGCCAACATTATGAAAAAATAAGGGATGGCCATTCCTCGTTGGGCACGTCAGCGGAGGACTGGAATCCCGGTCTCCCCCGTGACAGATAAAGTCCTTAATCGCTACACTGTCCAAAGCTTTTATGACAATGTATTTATATTTATTAACTGCTATCAATGTCATTTAAAATCCAATCACAAATTATTTCATAAAATCATTTTGCATACATATAAACAATAAGTTTGCAAACAAAAGCCTAATATCATTGTAAAAGCTTCCGTTTTTTTTTTTTTTTT
>NW_023998414.1:24608324-24730071 GCF_014805625.2 Glossina fuscipes | reverse complement strand
TATTAATAAATTTTGAAAAGTTATCGAGAATAATTCTGTATATGAAGATTACGCGATCGAGCGTTGTAAGCGCAGGCAACTAACAATAACAATATTTTCTTATTTCACGTTTTCAGTTTTTACTTTTCCTTTCTTTATATATATATATATATATACATATATATATAAATATTTAACACTTTCGCTTTTCCTTGCATTAATTTTCTACATCAGTTGTAATATTTACTAAAACAAACAAAATAAAAATAAAAAAAAAAAAATTACAGAAATTTACCCACAACTTTAATGAAATAGATTCGTAAGCGTACCGAACATTTCTACGCTGTATTATGAATTTAAGTATAACGAAAAAAAAAAACAAATTGTTTGCTACTCATATGAAGCGTAAAATAATAATAAAAACAGATTGCAAAATACAAAAAAAATACAAAAAAAAAAAAAAGTGTTAAAACTAATACATGCACTCATTCATATATTCGTTGAGATATATTTTACATAACACGAGACAGGTTTAATGAACCTAAAAATGATACGCCTGCGCCTTTGTCTGCATCTCTCTTAGTCGGAAACATTATTGAAAACTGAAGTTATATTCATAATGAAAACGAATGATATCGTACCCAGTAATGCTCGTATAAACATATATATATATATATATATATATGCGTTATATAAAAACAAAAACAAAAAAATAAATAAATAAATAAAATAAAAAAAACCTTTACGTTTTTTATTTACTTTAAATGATAATCAGTTTTCTTATATTACATCATAATTAAATAATGGTAAATCTCTCATAGTTAAGAAGCAGAAGAAAAATGTTAAAACTGTATTAATTACGTTACCTAGTATTTGTATTCGGATGCATTGGTGTACGCTTGCGGCAAACAAGCACGGAAGCAGTAGTAATTGAATAGAAACACAATAGTTATTGTCATGTGTCAAGTTCAATGTTTTCTTACATACATATTCACAATGTACATATACACACGAACACACACACAAAAACACACTTATACACACATTTATTCATAACTATTCATAAGCACAAGCCGTAGTATGAGACAAAATATGTAAAAAGTCATCGCATGGAGTCTTCGTCTATCGTGATGAAATCCCGACAATAGCCATAGCGAGGTGGATGAGGTGTACGCGAATTTAGTAAATGCATCTAAAAAAAGGTTTATTTGTTTGTTTGCATGCAAATATATATCTTTCTAGTTTTACTTTACTTGGAGATAAAAATCGTAACTTTATACTCTTAGTTCACATATATGCGTTCACACACATCCTATTAATGTACACTTGAATTAATTTCTTTCATTTCAAGTTCTTTTTACATGCTAAGGTATTACGTTGTCGGGATATAAATATATCAAATTTGGAAATCTTCACTTTGCCTTCTTCAGCAATCGAACGATGAATTCCAAGTTCTTTGGCAATTGCGAAATGTTTCGATGTGGATTACCCTCCAACATGGGCCACAGAATTTGATTATCGCCCCCAGCAAGACCAACTTCCTCTTCATGTCCTCTTCATGTATTTTACCAGATCAATAAGATAACGCTTGGTAGGCTTGTAAAAAAATTCATGGTGTTTACGCTAACGCTGCTTTATCAAATTACCATCAAAATCGTTTTAGACATTTCAGGTTAAAAAAGACGCGCCGCGCTCTAATCGACCAATCGTTGATAAATTCGATGAAATTCTTCCAAAAAATTGAGACAACCGGTCCTATCTCATTGTACGATAGCCTAACGCAAAAATATTGCATAGTTTGGTAAAATAAAGTTTACACTTAACTATATGCGCGATAAAAATGCCGCCTTTTTACATTGATAAATTGATTAAATTGATTGTATGTGTACACTAAATGTTTTCTATCAGAAGTTATCTGTTACTTAATCGTGAACATTCTGTGTCTGAACTTGTGTGTGTGTGTCTATCTATCTCTCTCTCTCTCTCTCTCTCTCTCTCTCTCTCTCTCTCTCTCTCTGTGTGTGTGTGTGTGTGTGTGTGTGTGTGTGTGTGTTTGTGTGTCCATAAACATTGTTTATTAATCATTATGATGACCTCCTAAGCTTCTACTTATCTTAATATCGTAAAGATAACGGACATCATTACAAAATGAACAATGCTTGTAATGAAAACATTTAAGCAAAGCTTTTTTTTTTTTTTAATTATAACATATATTAATAAATTACTCAACTTATGAAGATCATAAGTAAGAGACTGCGAGAGAAAATGAAAGAATTGTTAAACGTTAGGTTGACCTATATATATATATATATATATATATAAATAAAAAGAAAAAAAAAAGATAAAATCGGACTAAAGTTATTAAATGTATGCTTAATATGCTATATAAAGGGATAAAAAAGTCTAAAGCATATAATAGTGTTCGCGTGGAATAAACTTTCATTCTGCAAAAGCACTATACGATCGCCAGCTAACTGTACTGTAAGGATGATGTTATGATGTTACAGCAGTAGCAGTAACAACAGTATGCAGCATAAATGCAGATCAGGTGAATAAAAAGCAACATTTTACATAAGACACCTTTTGCATTGCGCTAAAATTGTTTAACTAATAGTTACTTGTTGCTCTTACTGTTGTTGTTGTTGTTGTTGGATAATCAATTAAGAATTGAGCACAAGTAAAATTATAACCCAATGAATGGCTGGTTTGCAACAATGCTAATAACACAGAGAAGAACAAAAAAAATATGAAGAAAAAAACCTAAACGAAGAGGAAGAATATAAACGGGAGCGAGAGCAAAAGAAAGAAAGAGTAAGAACATTGGATAAGTAATTTTACATTAGAAGTACGAAACAAAATTAAATAAACGAAGCGCGTCAAGTGCCGCTAACAACTAATTTCGCTAAAGATTATGATCACTTTGGTTCCATTATGCTCTTCTGGTTGCTGCTATTGTTGTTCTTATTCGAAATTGTCTTAGCTTATGATATATTTGGTTGTTATTGTTGTAATTTTTATTTTATTTTTTATGCTTTTATATATAATACATTAAACATTTATTGCGAAGACAACGAACAAACAGTTTTATTTAAATAATTAATTTATGTTTATTTATTTATTTATTTTTCTTTCTTTATTTTTTTTTTTCTTTAACGCTTCTTCAATACAGTGAGAATCGTAAAGGCAAAATAAGAGTCGGTAGTGCTGCATAGTTGGCTACGTTATGAGGTCACAGCAATTAGCCAAGAGTAAAGCATATACAAAAAAAAAAAAAAAAAAAAAAAAAACATTTAAATACAGACGGACAGAGAGATAGACAAATTATAGGAGCATATATAACATCAAATCAAATGAAGGCAATATTTGCATTTTAACCTACTTTCTGACTAAAAAGTAAAAAAAGAACAAATTCCTCAAGACGATCTTCTTTGTTTCCGCGCACACAATAACTGGCCTACAAGCAACCTGTAATATGGGCCAAAGTATAAATTGTATGTAAAGTTTGGAGTTTTTGTCAAGTTCTCTGCGAAAGTTTACAAGTGTTTGTTTTACACCATCATTTGCATAATTATGCCAAGAAAATATGAAAACAAAAGAATAAATTAAATCTTAAATACAATGACATGATGCGAGTTAAGTCGAACATATAGGATACGCGATTTTAGCATTTAGATAATCGGATGGGAAGAAGTGAGCGAGTTAGGCGTAAACATATCCTTTGTTACTCAAGGCAAGACAAGAAGACTTATGATGTGCAGCGAGAGGAGGGCATTTTTATATCCAGTCCTTCCAGTTAATAATGATAATAGTATTAGTCAGTCTGATTGGTTGTCCTTTTGTCTTTCTTTTACTTGCTTTAAAATGCGTCATAAAGTATTAATAAACATTATTAGCCATGTTAACTTTTCCTTTCATCCGTCCATATGTCTTTCGAGGTTGTGCATTTCTCTCTCTCTCTCTCTCTCTCTCTCTCTCTCTAATCTCACTGATAAACGCTACGAAAAACTTATTATATCGATCGGTGAGATTTCATTTTATTCTAATCTTAGTCTTTCACTTTCATTACACATGCACATAAACTGCCGTCAACGATGTTTAAGAATTGAAAGGAAAAAAAAAAGAGAAAAAAAAAAACTTTTAAGCACACTCACCTGTTCGTCTATAGGACAGCCTCTCTCGTCTAAGAGTTGTTGTGTCGATTCGCCTAAACCGTCTAAAGCAGCGCAATCAACTATACGTACACCCATACTGCCGGGCACTATGGCACGCACTGTAAGTGTTGTTGCTTGACCTACAACAACTGAACCGGAACCATCAGGGCCGCCCAATTCAAGCCAAATACGAACACGCGGTGTCGTTGACGAACTTCGATGATAGTGATAACCATTACTATGCCTATGCTGCTGCTGTTGTTGTTGTTGTTGTTGTGTTTGAGACTTTGTCACCGTCATATTTTGTATAGTCGTATCAAATTCATTTAGTTGAGGTTTCACATCAGATGATGTTGTTGTTCTGGTTGCTTGCCTAAGATTACCATCGCCTGTTATATTATGTGTTTTAGTTTGCATCCGACCATTTCTGGAATTGAAAAGAAAGAATACGGAGAGAACGGCATGTAGTTAACAATCGTAGAGAAAATCTTGAAAATATTGCAATCTACAAAATCAAATCATTTCTACTGCCTCGCGTCACAATAGAATGCCAACTAGTTGCAGAAAAAGTCGTTTCAAGAACATAAGGTAGTGGGGAAGGAGAGGTCGCTTTAACTTCGACTGCGTTTGCTTTGCTTTTGCTCTTACTTCTTTTGCCTTTTCATGTTCCATTTAATTATAAAACAGTAAACAGTTTAAACACCGTTTGCAATGCGCTTCAGTTTCAGTCAAAGAAATTTGCCATACGCTCTCTTGTCGATAGAATATAGGGCATGCATGCAGTGAGGAGAAAATTGAGAGCGTATCGATGATGACACAGAATATCAATTAAAAGACTTTTTCAGCAACTATAAGATATGAGTTCTTGCCCAATACCATAATAAGCTGCCAGCGTGTCGGGTTAAGTAAAAACCACGATTTAGAGAGCATCACTGTTGCAATAACTTCAGAACATCAGAGTTTAGAATGTATGGAGAAACACGACTTTCACGAGAGGGAGGAAGTATTGAAACCGATTTCTAAATAGGCGGACAAACGATAAGAATTTAATATGTAAAATATTTATTTATTCATCCACTAAAAAAAGTCACGGGTTGTCTGGGATCTGGGTTATCAAGTCTGGGGTGACCCTACTTTTGATATCAAAAAAATCGAAAAAATCAACCACACCCACGCAGTGATTAAATTAATTTTTTTCATTTTTTTTACATTTTATGCTTATTACCCATAAGATAAACAGAACGGAAGATTGAAAACTACTTTATACATTCTTCACGAGAAATGAGGCGGCGGACACAATCCATTCGATGTCAAATAAAAAGACTTGGAGATTAGAATGCGATAAGATGAATGTGTTAATTCTCAAGACGTCCGATATGGATAGGTGTAGATAGGATAGCGGTAATGGATAGATGGAAGATTTCCGTAAATTCGGCCGGATATAATTTTCTTACACTATAATGGGACACAGATCATCATTAAATATCCTACATCACGCTACATTAATTCATACAACGACTTTTCAAAATGACGTATTCCATGGGAATTAGTTGAAAAAATGATCCTTCGTCTAAAACGCGTCAGTATGCAAAATCTCATCAAAATGTATCAAGAGTGAAGACAACAAAACAAAGCGGACAGACGGATAGACAAACGATTAAAACGATTCGGAAAGTGATTTTGAATCGATCAGCATAATAAAAGGCTTGTTAGATCTCAACTTCTTCTCTATGTTTCATACATTCATGCAAACTTAGTGAAGTCCAGTACACATAAGTGATGTTAAGTATGAAAATGATGCTTCGGATTTTTTCATACAATATATCCATCGTAATTTATTGAAGAAGGATTTGGCGAAGATCGAATTTGAAGGTCTTTAATATGAAGTAAACAATGAAAAGAAAGCAAGTTATACTTGTTATCCAGTGTATGGAGTGTTCTCGTACATATGTACGAAATTTTTGCTTTCATTTAAAAACAAACTTTTCATATCATGTGACGTTATAACAGGAAACAATAAAGAGAATTTCCGCCAAACACATATAATGAGAACGAAAAATATAGTAATTAAATAAATGGTTGGTAATAAAACAGCACTTGCACTGCCATTAATAGCAGAAGCAATAAAAATTCCTAAGATTTTATTGTCTCTTTATATTTGAAACATTTTTCTTACATTCTCCTAAATAATCATTGCATGCAATTTTTTCAATTCTCCCCGCAACATATTTAATTCGATTTTATGTCACTAAAATTCTATCGCAATAATCATAACATTCGCAATAAGTGATATATGATATATAGAAGAAAATTGCACGTAGAAATAATTTATCTTAATCAATATTCATAAAGTAACAAACATACCTAAATCCCGTGTAGCCATGAGATTCTCTTGGCGTTATCAGGGTTAAGCCCATTGCATTCAATGGTAATTTACAGCGTATAGTCCTTAATATGTCCGATGATTGTCTGAGCTTTTCTTCAATTTGTAGCATAACGCGTACAGACAACTCCATTGTACCATCTTGGCGGGGCTCGACACGAACGCCACATCCTGATGTTGGCAAGCGTAATGTAATATTATTCTCAGTTTTCCCTCTGGCACGACATTCATGCGCAAAATCTTTGGCATACATAAGACCGTGAAAGGCTCGATTCAATTCAAGGCGGATTTCAAACAAGTCACGCGTACAATTCGTACTAATTGCTATAATTTTATAACGATTCTTTGTCAATTTCAATTTATTGACTTTAATGCCCGCTAGTGGTGGCACTACGTCATTAATATCGCTATTATCTGGAATTAAATCGTTCGCTTCATTGTATTCGCTATCATGTATGACAGCAACGGAAGCCTGATCAAATTGTAGTTGCGGTGTCGTTAACAAAGTTGCCTCTGAAGCCGCGACTATTGGTTGCGGGTTATCGGTGCTCGTTGTTATAATAGGTTCCCCTAAACATTGATGATAATACACCGCCAGTAGCACAAAGACAAAATAGTGCAACTTTTGATGCTTTTCTTGGTTGATTTCCATTTTTGTGTGGCCACCGTTTTTCTATTAAGTTCTATCAACTTTACACTTACTTTTTTTTTTTTTTTTCTCTCTATCTTATTTCTAGTTTACATTTATTTACTCTCCATAAAACATTTGCTCTACGCTTGTGATTGGTATTATTCTGCAAAATTTTCTTCTTCTTCTAGCTATGGTTATTGGCGCATTTTTTTTAAAGATTCTTTTGTTTTTCAATAATAACAGCTGCCACCGACTATTGTTATCGTTATTATTTTTGTTGTTATTGCATTGTTGCTATTGTTGTTAAGCTTGCGGTTGACATAGCTCATCTACAAATATTAACATAAGAAAGAAGGTTAGTGTAAAACCACGTAAATCGATTACAAAAGATTTTTTTCCCTTTGCAAATAAAGTTAAATATTTTCTGTTGTAAATGAATAAAAATTCTTTTTGATTACCTTTCTTACCTATAAACTAAACTAAATGAGAAGTTTGCACAGAAACGGAGTAAATAGTAGTAAAAAGAAACTGTACAACTACATACTACTATTTATTAAAGTTGAATTCCATTCGTTAGACGGAAATGATTTATCAATTCATACGCAAAACAAGGTCACTTAAGGTAAGCGAATCAACAAAGATTAGGTTAAATACGGCAGAAGTTACGACGGCAAACCGAGCTGTCATTGATAATTTCACTTAAACCAAAAATAAGCTGATCACGATATCATATACATATACGCATAGAGAACACTTGGTCCAAGTTATCATAAAATAAGGAAGAAGATTACACTCGGCGGAAGCCGAATCTCGCCCATCCATCACTTTACTTTTCGCATTCTACTCTCCAAGTTCTTTTATTTGATACCCATATCGCTGGTATTATTTAGAAGAAATTAATCCCCCAGGTCGCACTGTCCTATCATATTCACTTTCGAATTAACCCATTTTTAGGCAGACAATATATCTTCATTTGTGGAATAGTTTTTTAACATTTTGTCTTATTTGCCTTATGATAAATGAACGCATAAAACGTTTAAAAAGTGAAAAAAATAAAATTTCATCACTTGTAACTTTGGGTGGGCATGGCCGATTAGTTCTATTTTTACACGTACCATAGGAGAGTGTTTAATAATTTCCGAGTATTAAGTAAAAACCCACAAGTTTTTGTTAAGAATAACGGAATGGCGTTCCGTTTACGCTTCACTACAGGCTTCTGCTCTGACCAATTTGACCCATTTTCAATGCCAACCTGCTTGCGAAAACTTCCAAATTTTCTGCCAAATTTTAAGTTGATATCTTCATTTTTACGATCAACAGAGAGTGCCAACAACAAATGCCGTACAGGCGTACAGACGTGGCTTCATCTATTCAGAATTTCACGCTGATCAAGAATATACATACTTTGTAGGGTTTCTGAAGCTTCCTTTTGGGTGTTGAAAACGTTATGAAAAAAAAAAAAACAACCTGAACGTACCCCCATTCTTCAGTGGTGGGTATAAAAAGTTACTCAAAATTCTTATGATCAATCAAGGAGAGCGCTTTGAAATCCTCGAAGAAAGCACTGTAGAAAGTAGGCCTAATCGCCTCATAGCCAAGACACCTTTGAAGCAAGTGGCTGTTCATCTGGATCTTGGCAGTTTCCACAGGATTCAATGAATGCACAAGGGCTTCGGATTTGAATCTTGTTATGCATCTATGCATTAATACTCTGTGATGATCGAGCTACTATTGCCATAGGAAATTCATTAAATTTCCAAAGTCTTTATAATACATTCATGAAATTTAATCCGACTCGATTTAGACTTTGATTACTATTTTAAAATTTCATCTACAATCACAAATTAAGTTTTATGCTATCTGTATCCGCCTGAGAGGCCGAAGGCGAGGAATTTCGACTAGCAACTCAATGGTCGTGGGTTCGAATCTCAAGTGCGATACGGTTTTTAATAAAAGCCGATAGCCTTAGATGCTAGTGCTTTAAAAGTTTAGTCTTAGAATTTATTTCTCTTGCGAAATTAATAATAATAATAAGTTTTATTGCCTCTTATTGGCAATTAAGCGATGTTGTTGTTGTACTACAAAAAATATAATAAATTCCAGAATGCGGCTATTAATGTGGTTACCATTAACACTGCCTTCAATGAACTTTTTATTTATTTATTTTTTTTCGCTATTATGTGACATATATTTGCAATAATTTTGAAACAATTCCTTCAAATGCTTTAAATTGTGAACTGATGTTGTCAGTTATGAACGAGCTATCAGACATTTCTGAGCTAAAAAGCAACTTTTTCGTTACTTAACCTATAATATTCCCAATAGCTAAACATACGCCCCTCTTACGCAATCTAACCTGTCAAATTAACTCGTAAAGCATATTACGAACCAATAAAATTTTTTTTTAAGTTAGCTCAGCTTCTTCCCAGTCAGCTTGCAATGTGCCTAGCGTAGCCGATCACAGAATTCATTAAGGTGAACAATTAAGTTGTGAATATCCTTGACAGTCTCACAAGGCAATATACTAGAAAGCTCACCCGCTATATTAACCGGGCTTGCTTTTCTAATTAACGCTGTTTCTAACCGACGACTTATTCCCATATCTAAACGGAGCTTTCATTCTTCCGCAGCATCCGTATTCGTATCATACTGTTTGTCATTCTCTTAAAATTGTTGAGAAAGAAAACAAAAAAAAAGAAATCGGTCATGACTTGATACACTTCACTTTGCCTTATGAAATATTCGATACGAATTGACAAGGTTTACATATAACAAAATTTATTTTTAAGTAAATACAATCGTAATGAAAAGTTTAAATAAATTAGTTAATGAGAAAGAAAAAAAAAAAAATAAAAAAAATTAACAAACCAAAGACAATTATTTGCCTTAAGTTGCATAAGCTTTTATATCTCGCATCTCATCGCGTATGTGTAAATATCTCTGCTGTTTATTTTCTAATTCACGTTAGCGCGTGCATGTTCATTTTCAATGGGTGTTTGTGTGTGTGTGTGTGTGTGTGTGTATGCAAATATATACAAATCGTAATATTTCTTCTTTGTTGCTGCCTGTACGCGAATGAGTGAGTGAATGTCCCATAAATCCATTGAGAAACGTTGATGAGATAATTAAGCTGAGTGTATTAGGTTTTCTTAAATAATCGATTAAATAACCTGACCTTCAATGATGATTAACAATAAGCGATAAGCCATAAACTGTATTGAGAAAGGTCTTCTCTTCTTTTTCACTCAACGTAAGCAACTTAAGCAACAATCGCCAATGCGTTTGACTTTTTCCCATTTTATTTTCATTGATTCATTGTATGTTTACAAGTTAACGGTTTGTTTAAAACCAAGTAAACAAGTTTTAATACCTTTGATTTGTGTTTGTTGATACAAGAAGTTATAATACGACGCACGTCGATGCCAACTTTTATGTAAACAACATTTTTCATAATGCTCAAGAGTTTACTATGCATGCATGCCTATTAATAATTGTAGTGCATTTGTAATGCATTTGTTTGAAAATTCCAACCAAAGGTAGACTACAAATAATTGAGTTCAAGTAAATAAATATTTGTTCAATTCAATGATAATTTTCGACTATAAGCAACGTTTCGATACGATATACTCCCCTAACCATCATGAAAGTGCAAGAGCATATTTTTGGACAATCATGTTCGTCGTAATTATTTGCATACTAAGCCGATAGAACACACTAACATTTTTCCCCGAGAATTTTATATATTTATATCGGGTGAAGTGTATCGCGTCAGATTTCATATATGATCTATAGACGTCAGTCAAGGAGCACGTGTTCACTACCAATCACATCAGTATGTAAAATAGACTCACCCTAAGATCCTAAGGTCAATTCTATTCATCTCTCTTTTCTCGGAATTTTCAAGTTTTTCTCTTTCTTTGCAGCTATTTTACAAGATTTAGAAAAAAAAATGGAATTTCATGAAATGTTAAGCATATTTTCGGACAATGCGTTTCTTCTTTTTTTTCCCAGTTGTAAATACCTATTCGTTAGAATCTTTCTTCTATACTTGTAATAAAATAAAATTTTTTTAGTCTTTTCTTTTATTGAGAGTCTCGTTAACGGCTATCGAATATTTTCGTCCATTTTGGGAAAGGCCACTACCTGAAATGTTTTTGACTTTTTAAAAACTTGCGATTTAAAATTTGATACGATTTTAGAATATACTGCGTTGCGGTCAATCCTCAAGGCGCAGCGAGGTACAGACGAAATGAGCTGATCTTGCGATTGATTAATTCATCCAAAAACCGTTTTCGATCAACAATTTTGAAGGAAAATTAAACAAAAATGATGAAAGTATATCAATCCGTCACTATCTGAAGTAATTCCCCAAACGTATGCATATGTCTGAATGGAACAGAATTTCTTTCAAAATTGTTCTCTAGAATTGAACTAAGGATAAGATATATCAGAAGTTTTCTAGAAAAATGCAACGGACATATATAGACCTATATTAAGATGATGAAAATTTTCACTTTATTTATATATTTATGATTCCTATAAATGGATTTATAGGAGGTTAGATTATTCTATGAATAGTTTACGACGACAACTCAAAGACTTTTTGATATATATGAAGTGTTGAAACAATGCCATAGACAGTCATGCATTAGGCGATTAGTGTACCGGGACGGACCACGGATATGACTTTGCAAAAAATACATTTTCTTATTTTTCTTCGAAAATCATCTTTCCTGACCTGAACCTTATTCTCTACTCAACGGACAGGTCGACAAATCAAATTCTCATTTCGTAGAATAAAATATTGTTATCCCTTTTATGAGAAATCATTTCATCTGAACTATGATCCGATGAAATCAATGACAATGAAAATATATCGTGGTATGCGGTTTCCTGTCGCCTAAAGATATGAATTGAATAATTCAGCTGGCAAGTTTTCCTTGCCTTCTTTAAACTTATTTGGCAAGTACAGTGTGTTCTGACTATGAAATTACGAAGAGAAAAAAATTCTCGACATTCATCGACAAATTACGATTATATCGTCTTGCAAATCTGCTAAGAAAAGTATGCGAAAATTTTGACCTTCAAGTGCTGGCTTATAAGTATATGAAGTCATCGATGAACAAAGGAATGATATTGTTTGTGACCGATATTACAACAACAAGCATAAAATGGATGAAAGCGGCATTCCATAGTAGGCTTTTCCTGCATTCCTGAATTTCGCGCTTTTAAGTTTTACAAAAGGAATAAGAGGAAGAAGTGTACGTATCTCGCTATGGCTTTAACGTATCACAAAGCGATTTTTTGCAACCTGCATATGCATGTTGAACCTGTTCTTCTACTTAGCAACGAAAAAATATAAAAAAAAATAAAAATTAAATAGTCCATAAAAAAAACAAAACTTTACATAGTGACCTTGATTTGTTTTCATATGCTTATGGGAAATTTTAATAAAGTGAATGGTTAGCAAAACATAACTGTATGCCAGCATTCGTTTACTTCATATATTCGTATATACATGGATGGAGGCATGTCTAAGCAACATCTTCTAAATGGGCATAATGACCATTATTTAAAAGTATTAATTTTTCCCCATTCTGTATAACTGAGACTGAACAGAATCAATAATATGCCAATTTTGTGTTGCTTTTTCTGTTGTTCTTCTTGTCGTTGTCGCCGTTATTGCTATTGCTATTGCTGTTGCTGTTGCTATTGCTATTGCTGTTGCTGTTGCTATTGCTGTTGACGTTCATGTTACTGTTGTCGTTTTTCTTATAGAAAGTATACCCATTGAATTGTTTTTTTTTTTTTTTTTTTTTTTTTGGTGAAAGCAAAACAAAAACAAAACTAAATAAAGGCTTAAACGTTCGCTTGTGAGGATATGTGGCACATGAAGATTAACCATTTGTTTAGCAATTTAGAAAAGATTGTAAACGTTGATCTTTCTGAGAACGCGTAATCGAAGCTCATTACTTTGGTTAAATTTTCGCGCTGTCTAAAAGGAAGGGTTTCAAGCAATTTTTTAGGAAAAAATCACTTACGAATCTTAAAACTCGTAACAATCTTTTTCTTTTAACTATGGGCGTGTGTTCATTAATTAACTATTCGGGTTAGTTTTGTTATCGCTTGTACCACTATATGCGGCAATGGGTTGTTACTCTTTCTTAACATAGGAGGAAAATGTTTTTTTTTTTTTTTTTTTTTTTTTTTTTTTTTTTTTTTTTTTTTTTTAATTAATTCAATATAATGAAATTCAAGAAAATTAAGGTCGTACTTAATTAAAATATACGCATAAACCATTATTGAGCATTTCTTTCGAATTATTGATAGGTTTGCTATGCCAGTTATGATATCCAACGAATAGGGACATTATAGTCGGGCAAGACTGACATTTAGATACCCTACATACCCATTTCGCCGAAGAGTTTTCACTCGACTTGGCCAATACGAGTGCACACATTATTTTCGTGCAAGAACATACTTTCCATGGAAGCCCGCCTGTTAAAGGATGGCCAAAATATCGCAGGGTCTGACCAAAACTTAGCAAATTTAATTTGATTCCTAAGAATTTCATTATTTAGACTCTCTATCTCTCTCTCTATATATATATATATAAGCGCACTCTTTTCATGATAACCCTTGTCTATAGGGCGAAGAAAGTCGCTACATCATAATTTCTACGACCAATTTTCATTATAAAATATTAAAAATTAAACATTTTTCTGAAGAACTTACTATTCGTGAGAAATCTTATATGGAATATGGTTCCAAGAAGTAGATTTCGTGCGTTTCGAATTTGAACCAATTAATTTTTATGCCATACAAATTTAACAAGTAGGCCTTTTCGACATATAACGGTTTACATGTCCTGAAAATACTAATATGTTTTGGTATCCAAAAAATAGGTTTACGTGGTCCAAATTAGCTAAGGCCGGTTTCTTTATTAATTTACTATATGAAATACTATATGAAAATTACACCTTTTCACCATATAAAGATAAATAAGATAAAAAACTTTTCGTAGAAACGGTTACATAAGAGATGTTCAAAAAATTACCTCAGCCAAGCCAAATGTTTCAACGTCAAATTAATTATCATTTATTTATAATTATTATGCATTTTTCAATATAAGACATTTTATGAGGAGTGCTCGAAAAAGTGGACCGATCCGAACCATTTTCAATAGCGTTGATCGTTGAATCAAAACACGTCACTGTAACAAATTTCATCAAAATATTTTAAAAAATTGCGGAGCTGTAGGTTAAACCCAAATTGACATGGACAAACGGACAGACAGTCTTAGATCAATTCAGACTAACCTGATTCAGATTCGATCAGAATAATAAAAAGGATGAGTCTATGTTAAACGCTTCTGCGTACCTGCACCGCCACAATTGATGTAGGGACATTGTCTATCAGCATCATAATGTTGATTATTAAAGCGAATAAAATTTCTTATTAAAGTAGAAAATTTTACCTCAACCGTTAATATCATAATCACAAGCTTAACTGAATCTAACTTAATGTGAATCCATTTATGTTGCACTGAACATAACATTGAACATAACAATATTACAATTATATTTCCTTGGGCAAGAGTTGCGAATATCGCATTAAGAGATAATCCTATCCCATAAGCTTAAGAAGAAGAGAATGCAATCGTAATTGAATTTGTAAGAAAACAGTTCATCAACACTGTAATCAGGCCAATTAAGTTAACTGTTATCGCATAGAATAAAAGTCATTCGACAAATATTGAATTTCCTTTATGCCCTTAACGATTCAAAATCAATTGATTCAATGGGTTTAACCCATAAGATTACGAAAGAGAAACAAATAAACTAAAACGGATCTGTCCTCAGTTCTCCTCATCAACATAACTGACTGGACTGACTAACTGACTGAACATTTATCAGCATAAAAATGACAAACATGTTAAACGTTATATTTACACATCGATTATGTGAAAGAGTTATTATGCGACTGATAGATAAATAACGGTCTAATGTTTGCTTAACCAACAACAACACAACAGTAAACATGTTCAAATATTTCATTATTGTTATTTACTTAAAATAAAATAATAAAAAAAAAAAGAAAAACATTTTTTTTTTTTTTTTTTTTTTTTATTTATATACATACATACACATATAAGCTGGCATATTAATTCTTTCATTTGATTTGTAATAACTAGCAGTAAACGATAGCTTGCAAAAGCACTGTTCATGTTCACAGTTAACATGGCGCTGCGTTCTTCTCTTACTAGTTTTGCTTAATATTTCGATTTACGGATGTTTTGTAACAGATGATTGCATGTATCTTGATCAATTATACGCATCCTTATTAACGAAAATGGCAAATTAATGCAAAGTATCAATGTAGACAACAGTTTAATTCGATGATTTTGACCTTTCTCACGAGAGAAGTGTACCAGTCTTCCAGTCTTCCAGTCTTCCAGTCGTCCAGTTATTCAGTGTATACGGGCGATAATCATCGAACGTTCAAAATTTCATTTTCGACATTCATTGCTTTCGTATTGTTTGTGATTTGACGGCATCTACAGACGAAGCTCACCAAACACTTAGAGCAACTTATGGCGATGTTACTCCATTATATCCGCATTGTTTGGTTTTGGTTTGAAGGGCTTAAACGTGGTGATAAAGAATCGCCCGGAGGACCAAAAGAAAAAGTTCGAAAACAATGACTTGACAATGACTTAACTCTCAAAGGACTTTTGAACGACTTAGCAGTTGATCAAGCAACTGTTTCTAAACGTTGACATGCGATGCGATGGTTCCAAAAGGAGGGAAAGCAGTTATCCTATGAATTCATTGCAACAACGCGGTTTCATTGCTTGACAGACAAAAACAGAAGAGTTTTCTGTGGTGTGTTGCGACTGGCGATGAAAACTGAAAAAAAATCATGTGTCAGTCCAAGAGGGCCATCCATATTGACATCAAAGCAGAACGATCATGGCTATAAAGTTTTTGCTGTGCAGCAAAGTGCAACGTATTTCGAGCGGTTAAAGCCGATTGAAATTGTTACTGCAGATGTCAACTGACGTCAATTGAACAAATTGATCGATGTATTGTTGCGAAAAAAAGATCAGCAATTGCGATTAACAGGCGCAAAGTCAGCTTCCTGTTTGACAACGCTTGGCCGCACTTTGCAATAGTTGTCAAGGCGGCATTATTCCAGCTCGAATGGTAAGCAACCAGTGTTCTTATCAGACAAAGCGCCTTCTGCTTACCGCTTGTTCAGATCGATGCAGCGATTCCGCAAAGTTGAAGCAGTGCATCGCTGCCAAACGGATATCATTCTTTCGATACGGTATCCACATGTTGCCAGTAACGTGAAAATAAGTTGTCGATATTGATGATGGAAAATATTTCGATTATACATATACATATATATTGAACCAAATGTTCGCTATAAATACCTTTATTGAAACAAGAAACAATAATCAAAATACATGCAAACGCTACTACTTTATACCCATTTTTATGGAGACAGTCAAAAAAGGTATACATTAAATAGTAGAAGATAGTATCAAAAATCGTAGTATATAAATCCTAAATAAGCTATTTAATCGCTGATTGTCGAGGTATTACTTAATCGATCGAGACCGTTTTCGCACCTGTTTTCGAACATGTTCTTCAATAATGCCAGCACATGGATCGAAAGTTATAAATGAAAATTGAAAAAAATTATCGACGTCGAGCGTTCAGATCACGCCCATTTCGTGACCATAAATTCCTAATCGATCGCGAAACGTTTGCACCAAATTTTAGTTAACCGAGTTTACCCGGCCTTCAGACATGCATTAGACAGTTGACAGTTGATTATATATGACATTTAAAGATATCTGTCGACTTCCTTGAAATCACAATAACCGATCAAATTGACGGCTGCGGTAAATCTAGTGTTAATAACGGAATTGTTTAATTCTTAAGCCGGGTTTTAATCAAGATTGAAAATGGCTTCGATAGGTTCATCGATGAGTCCCACTTTGCCACTATATACAATAAGAGCTTCGACAAATTATAATATCAACACGATTCTGAATTATTAACTCAACGAAATAACTTTTTGCGCATATTCGAAGAGATGTGACGATCACAACACGATTTTAATCAGATTTAATCGGCATTTAGGAGAGTAACGGAGATCGGATTATATCAATGCAATCAATGTCAAGACATTATCCTTCTTAAAATGTCATCGACTGTTTTGACACGTAACACTGTACGAATGGACTCATGCTGTTGGACGATTTCGCAGCTAAGACCATGATTATATGCTTTGTCATGAATTCGTGAATAGTTCTTTCAGCCGATTGATCTCATTTTCGAATTTCATTAACAAAATTATGAATGCCATGTCATTCTCAGGAAGTGCTTGTCTATTTTAAAGACAAATCATTGGAATCATAGAATTATCTTAGACAAGTGACAACAAAAATGTAGTTGGCCAGTGCCTAGGGAACTCATAATTGCTAACTTTATTTTGCTTGTGCATCTAATAACATAAAGACCCAAATAGATGAAAACCACAATTACCAACAATATACGGGCGGGTTCACTGTACGGCTTGGTCATCTTTATAGTGAGGATTCAGTCGGTAAAGGCAGAACATTTAGCGATTGACCTGACACCCACTGGCATGCGGCCGCTTTCCTATTTCCTCACTTCTTTGCCGCCGACAATGCATTACAGGAATCATACATCCCCTGATTATGACTTAATAATAATATTACAAAAAAAATTTATTCATATTCTTTTTTTTTTTTTTTTTTTTTTTTTTTTTCCCAAACCTTTCGCATTAACGCACAATAGGCAAAAGTAATGCATGCGAAAAGCATCTCTAAAGTGAATTCTGTTGTCATAACCTAACCTCAAAGGATACGCAGGAAATGGGGGAGAAAAAGAAAGTGGTGTACAATAAATTTGGGTATTTTGGAAATAATATAGACAGGTGTCTCGTAGTTAATAGTAGTGAAATTGGAAACGTTAAAAAAAGTTGACTCATCTGAGACTTCAAGAAATGCAAACAATAAACGGTGGAATAGCTTTGATAATTTAACGATTCAAGGAAACATTTAAAGAGAAGCATAATGTGATTCCATGACATCGTGTGTTAAGGAACAAGAATATTGAATACAAAAGAAGTGCTCATGGATAACACGAATGCCTATTGTTGCTATAAAGTGTAAATAAAATAATATAATAATTGATTTAGGCAAAGATTGCCTTCTTCGATGGCTCGAAGAAATGCTTAAAACTCTGGTGACTTACGCATTTTTGATAAAATTATTCACCATATTCTTGTGAACTGAAGATTCCTGGAGAAGCTAATTGCCGGCACATATAATTATTCGAATTAAATTGCATACACCGGAGTGTTCATGATGCATTCATGCTATTCACAATGATAGCTTAGGGGAAAAAGAAAGGTTTAACATACATATTTGTAAGCATGTGTATATGTATATACAAAAAAAAAAAAAAAAAAAAAAAAAATCTCAAATATAAAATCTGGATCACATCCACTTGCTGAATGCTGGACAACCTGTTAACACATACACAAAATAAAAACAAACAAAAAAAATAAACATGTTCCACTTAGAATTGACACAATTTTTAAAAACCGGCATTGAACACATGCTACGATCCATTACAAGAGCAGGCCTATATAATCGTATGTAGGTTGGTAGGCAAGTTTTTCTTTATATATATATACATATATACTTGTATGTATCGCTATCTTTCATTTGGTGCGACAACAATTATATATATATATATATATAGATATGTATGTATATATAATGAATTTAATTTTTTTTTTTTAATGCATTAATTAGTGATAAACGTAAATAACTCTAACTGTTTTAGGACATCATTTTAACACATTGATCCTGAACGGTAAGGATATTCTTTGTTTTGTTTTATTTTTTTTTTTTTATTTTTTTTTTTTTTTAATAAAACCAAGAGAGACCGAGCGGTAAATATGTAACGCTCTCGACCGCGTTTAAAACTATAATAAAACGCGCTTATCATCGGAACAACGCAAGAAGCAAATAATGCTGGCAATGATGATCATGATGATGATGATGATGATGATGATGATGATGATGATTGTCATAGTGACGATGGAGATGGTGTTGTGCATGGTGTGTAATGTGCAGTGAAGAAGTATCAAAATACACACAAGTCTAGCAAAACAAACAAAAACAAAGCCAAGTGTATCCATTGGAAAAATTACTATAGGAAAAACTTATGTATAACAACAAGAAGAACAACAATAATAATGAAGTCAATTGAAATATGTTAAGAAACATGAATGAACGAACAAACCACGGCGGTGATGAATAAGAAGCACTAAAGGCGCGTAAATGAATGACCGTTTGACTGCTGGTCAAAACTTAAACAAAAGCAAAAATAAATAAATAAATAAATGAAAAATAAATAAACAGAAATGTGTAATAAATTTACATATCTTTCTTGACGTATGTGTTGTGGGTTGCATAGACAGATGTAGTTGCTTAAATTTTACAAATTATAATTAATGAACTTTAATGCTTATTACAGTTGATATTAATTAATTAAAATATTTCTTTAAATACAGTGATACGCACAGATATAAACAAATAATTATATTACAAAATTTAAAAGCGTTTGCTTAATAGATTAACATTCATGTATGTATATATACATATATATATATATATATATATATATATATAACTCTAGTCATGTAGGGCACTGATTATATTCCCATACCTAGAATAGAAAATGTTCATAAAAAATATTGCAAAAGTTGCTTTTTACAGTTAAAATGTTTTTATAGAGTAGTTTTAAAAAAGTATCGAAACTTACAACCATGTGAACCATAAGGTAATAAACGATAAACCTTATCCATTAAATAACAAGTGCCTTGTGTGCCAAAAGTAAGAATGTAAGAATGCGAAAAATCAAATTCACAATGTCTTAAAGCACTTGATTAGCTTAACGCTGACATATAAGATAGATCCTAGTATTCGTCTAAGGCCAAAGTCGAAATCGAAATCGGATTAAAGGATTAACTTGACCGACATCAGTAGAATTTGAAAGTGTAAAATTTTCGCGATGGCATTCCGCAAATCCCTCGCAGGCCATCCGCTTTCCACTCTTCGTACGAGGATCATGTCAAAGACTTTTCTTTAACACCTTTAAAGATTATAGAAAAGACAAAAATTAATTAATTAAAATTCGTATGCATCACGAATCCCGTTAATCGATTACTTAATATATCAGGAGATAACACGTTGTTTAATTATTGTACGCCCAATTATGGGCACGAGCAAACCGATTGCCATATTTGATAGAATTATCTTTGCGGAAAGTAGACATAGAATGAATAAATTTCAATCGAATTAAAAATCAACTGAGTCGCATATAATTCCCGTATTTTGCATAGGCGCATATTATTCGATATATATCAGGCGCTGCAAAGTAAATTTATTATACTCTACACTATTTGCAGTGCATGGGTATGTTGAGTTTATGCGGATGTATGCAACGCCCAGAAGGACTTGAGATAGACTCAACTATTACTGATTCCAATTTAAGTTTGCCTGTTCGTCTGTCCGTCTATCTCTCTTATTATCTTTTGTTCAACGTATAGTCCGCAAATTTTCAAATATTCTGATGAAATTCGGTACACTAATGTATTTCGGCCCAACGACAGAAACCGTCGAAAATGGTTCAGATCGCACCACTTTTACGACCACTTCGCATATAGCATCTTGATTTGAAAAACATCACTATAGGACTAACTATAGGGTGTTTAATAGTATGCCGTGACCCATTGTAGCATTTTTACTTGTTTTATTTCATTTTCTTTTTATTCTATATTTTATTTTCACATTTTGTGCAAATTTTACAGAATTCCGACTTCAATGACATGCATTCAAACGGAATGAGCAGAGCTACATAACAAAGAAGGGATCATATATTATATTGGACTACATAAATCTTCAATGTTTCCGATCTGTGCAGAGCGTTCTCTTTGGTTTCAAATCAATTCTAGAAGCGACTATGACAACCATACCTGAACCTCATGAACCTCAAAACCCCAAAAGTGAAAAAGACGTATTTCTAGAAGAGTATCATGTTTTAAAAAACGGTCCAAGACCCTTATCGTAATTCCACCGGATAGGCAAAGTGCATATAAAAATCGTTTCTAGACTTATGTTAATCTAGGTTAAGAATAAATAGTCTTTATGAAATCTCCGATGCAACTTTGTAGATATTGCAAGGCAAACAGCATATCTAAAAAAGAATTCTATGATGTTGGTTAACCTTGACTGTTTAAAACTAATAAATACTGAAGGAAATTATTGTGCCTAAGAGATAATACCAAAATTTTCAAATAGTTTTAACGAGTAGAAATACACATCCTCGACGAGAGCGAATTGCGTAATCCGCTGCTTATTTTTTAAAATTACGACTAAAGGACAGAAGGAGAGTCAATGATATTAATTTTTATTCTTTTCAATTTATAATAAGCCTTGTTAAGGAGTTTAATTAACACCATGACTTCAGACATATGCATGCATATGTAAATTAGTTTTTATACACACATGTTTATGTATATATTCGAGTATATCGAGTATAGATATATCTATATATCTATCTAATATATCTATATATCTATATATAAGGTATACAATATATAATATATATAATGTACGACACATTAATCACATTTTATTAAATACTTTTCTCGCCTTTACGCTAACTAATGCGTAAAACTTAAGTCCGAGCCGCATATAAATTTTTTTTGTTTGTTGTAATTTTAATTATAATTCATCTTTATTCCAGAACATGTACGGATATCGAGGTCATTTTTAATAAAAACAAAATACGTTTCACCACTTTTTTTTTTCCTTTCTCCTACTCAGGAATTAAGAAATACTGAATCAAAAAGGTTGTAGTGTGGGCTTTTCCAATTGGATTGTTGTTAGGTCGAAATATTAGATAAATACTGTAATTACAATAGAAAATTTCTGAAATTCCTAAAATCCATAGCTTTTTACCAAAGGACTCCAATTCTTCTTTCGTGCTCATAATAATGGAACGATATCTTTAAAACTGTTCAATTAGGAAAAGGAAAATCCGATGGGTTGCTTGATTTTTGTTATGAATTAAAAAATTACATATAAGATTAAAATATAAAAGAAAAAAAACTCATTTATCAGCAAAATACACGAACAGCGCTGTATTTTCAATAAACTCTATTGTGAATGATTACTGCTAAAATGTTTGTGAAAGCAATCGAAAGTTGCCAACATTACAAACCCGTTGTGAGTAATTAAATTTATACAATAAATAAATAAATGAAAAATAAAAGTCGCGCAACACGCAAATCATCAGGTTTAAAATTTTAGAAAATATTTAATATATTTGAATAATGTAAAACTTGCTAGAATAAGTTCAGTTGGTCAAGTCAGTTTGATACAAGAACGATTACTTTCATTTAACTATCTCTCTTTTCATTAAGTAGTCGTATTTATGTCGTATAAATGAATCACATTAATTTACTGCATCACTAACGTAAGGCAGCGTTGGTAAAATTTCCTAACTTCTGTCTATTTTACTGAAAAATCAACCAATATAATCTTGTTTGTTGTTTTTAATATTTAAACATAATTACAAAAAGGCATGAGTGAATCGGAATCAATTATTAATGGCGAAGTGGAGGAATACATTGCAATTGATGATTCGAACTACGTAGTTTTGACCGACAATGAGAATCTAGGCCGTGATGATCGACGAGGTAATTGCATTTTGTTAGCTAATGAAGGTGGAACGGCAATAAATTTGGAGGAGGGATCGACGAACAATACTGAAAATGTGATCCTAACAAACGACGGCCAAATGGACTTGGTAGAGGGAGTGCATGAAATCTTCGAAGATGAATCTGCCGATCAATTAGTTTTTCAACACGAGGAGGTGGTAGTGGATGAACCAGAACAGAAAACACCTGCTCAACTTAGAGCTGATTTGGAGGAAAAACGTAAACGGCTAAATCTCCCCAAAGTACCTAAAAAATTTCTTTTATTTGATGGTATATGTGCAGAAATTGTGGACTATGATGAGGAAGATGGCGCTCCTTATGTAGAATTCTCTATGGTGAATGATGATAAGGAATTAGAACGTTTACCGGTCGAGTGTGGCGTGTGTCCAGATATAATGCATCGTACAAAGTTAGATGTCCACTTAAAGACTCACATTAAACCTGGTACCAAGAGGTACATGTGCATTTACTGTGAAGAGGACTTTGTAACACGTGCCTATGCAGCCGGACATGCGCGCCGACACATGGGCATTAGGCCATATGTTTGTGTTCCATGTAAAATGTATTATTGTACAAAGCAAGATTTAAAAGTGCACGAACAGCGACGCCATTTAGCTAAGGAACACATTTGCGAGCACTGTGGCAGAACGTTCGCTCAAAATACTTCACTCAAACATCATCGACTTTTAGTGCATGAACAGCAAAGGAATTACGAGTGTGAACATTGTGGTAAACGGTTTCTACGCAAATATGCCAAAAATGAACATGTACGCAATGTACATTTTGGCGATCGCCGTTTGTTAGATTGTCCTTTCTGCGATATGCATTTCAAAGATACACATAAACTGGCCCAACATCGGAAGCAAATGCATCTAAATCAGAGTACATTTGAATGTCGCGCTTGCGGCTTGGAGTTCAGCCATATCGACTTTTTTGATGCTCATCGACGCTCTTTACAATGCCGTAAGAAACTGAAACGTCAATCTGAGCCCGAGCAGGAGACCGAATACAACTGCGAAAGCTTTTTTCAAATGAAAGGAGAACACGACGACGATATGCTGCGGCAACGGCAACAACATTTACAATCAAGCATCTCACAGCAATTTGAGCAAGAAGTAGTTGTCGAAGAAGTTACGCATGATATGCATGCAGAAATCATGGAAGATGACGAAGATAATCAAAACGACATTGAAGTAGATGAACATGAAAAGGTGGAAGCCGAACAGCAATTGTTGTATGAAATCGCTGCCATGGATCATGACGATTGAGTTGTAATAGACTGCATAATATAAACGATTTACTTAGTTAGAAAAATTTCTTGTGAAAATGCCGA
Organism: Glossina fuscipes; assembly: GCF_014805625.2. Lineage (NCBI taxonomy): Eukaryota > Metazoa > Arthropoda > Insecta > Diptera > Glossinidae > Glossina > Glossina fuscipes. The sequence goes on along the minus strand of NW_023998414.1, from coordinate 24,705,757 downwards.
AAAGGAAGTCAATCATTGTAAGTTAGATTATAATTAAATTCATATAAGAAAATAAATATCTAAAAGTTATGAACTACTTTGACAAAATTGTATGAAATGTTTAACTGAGTAAGAAATGAAACCAATCGTGGATACTCACGATCCCCATATAAACCAAGCACGTGGATGAATTAGAGAATTAATTGCAACCGTTTTTATGCATCAGCACAGTTTTATGGTCGGAGTTGTCCACGTCGATTTAGTGTCATATAAAATTCAATATTTTGTCTGGAATATGATGCTCCCGATACCTATTTCTAAAAAAATGCAAAAAATAAGTTAGATAAGAGATCCACACTATAGGAACAGAATGCTATAAGCAAAAACGCTTAACGAATATCAAAAATTAGAAAAATTCATTCACCAACCGTCCGTTTCCAAATTTTTTCTTTGTAAAATACAATCAATTGTCGTTAAGAATTTAGGAATAAAATAAATATTTCATTTTTTTTCAAAATTACTTCAGAGCAGGTGATAGACATTTTTTTAATTACGCTTCTGAAAGAGGACCATCTAAATTTTAACGAGTTTGATATAATTGTAAACAAGCAAATAAAGCGAATGCAATTAACTGAACCGATTTAATACAACATATATAGCTTATAAAAGTAACACAGTATTGAAATTGGTGGATGATGAATATAAAAAATTGGTAATCCAATTTTTATTTAATTTTCTAACAACACATTCATAATGTTTTCTGAATTCATTCGATAGATTTGTCTGTCGACAATTTATTGCTATTGTGAATGATAAAATATGTTAAATAGCAAATACTAAATGCTGACAACTCTGACACTAGAAATGTAATTTTGGACATTTAGAAGAAAAAGAAATCAAGAGAAACGCGCATAATTTTTCCCATTAAAATTTTTCTGTAACGAAATCTGTTTTTTACAGCGTTAACCATTAATTCTTAAGTAAATTGCTTTCCGTATTTAAGAAAAGATAGTACAGGGTAAAATGTGTGATACCGCCTCTGCCGAAGACATAGATGAATTCATTGAATATGAACTGCGAGATTGTATTGAAATCGAGGATGACCCCGATGATGAAGTGTTCTACCAGCAACAAAACTGTGATGAAAATTACGAAATAGTTGAAGAACTGGAAGAAGAAACGGAATATGACACAAACACAGTGGATTCAAATGTCGTTACAGAGATAGATGTAAAACCCGTTTGTCTAGAAGACACCGACTTTCATACTTCTGGCCAATTAGCAATGAAGAGCGAATTTGAAGAGGGCTTTGAAGAGGCTAATGAAGTCCATGAAATTGAATTTTTACCAGAAACTGGCATGTTAGGTGAAGACACGGAATTTGTCTTACCTGATAAATCGGCAACGGTTAATGGGAATGGTAATAAGCGCGTAGGATTACAAATAGAAAAGGATAACAGAATAACGTTACAACAACAAATTAAAACCGAAGAAAAAATTAATAAGATGATAGGCGAAGGTCCGCGACGTTATATGTTATTTGATGAACTTGTTGCATGCATAGTGGATTATGATCCAGATGGCACGCCTATTGTAGAGTTTTCTATATCAGGTTCTGAGGCTGATGAAAAGTTGCCCGTAGAATGTGGTATCTGCCCCGACGTTATGCATCGCACTAAATTAGCTAAACACCTAAAAACACATGTGGTACCCGGTACAAATCGTTATCAGTGCATTTATTGCGAGGAAACTTATAAAGATTGCAAATATTTGGCTGGACATGCTCGACGTCATATGGGCATTCGGCCCTATGTGTGTGAATTATGTAAGCTTTACTTTTCCACCAAACAGGATTTAAGAGTACATAATCAACGGCGGCATCAGGAAAAAGAACACATCTGTGAAGTATGTGGCAAGACCTTTGCTCAGAACACACAACTCAAAAGACATCGAGAATCGACACATGAAAAAAAACGCCGCTTCCAATGTGAGCATTGTCCGAAATCATACTATAAAAACTTTTCCCTACAAGAACATGTACGGGCCGTGCATATGGGCAAGCGTCGAATGATTGTGTGTCCGTTCTGTGGTATGCAGTGCCGCGATGCTCACAAAATGGCTCGTCATCGTAAGCAAATGCACCTCCATCAATCGCACTACGAATGTCATATTTGTCACGAAGAGTTCACAGATATCAATTACTTTGATGCCCATAAACGTTCGATACAGTGCCGTAATAATACGCGACGTAAAATGGAAGAGGAAGCTCTGTTGCGGAAACAACAAATGGAAGAAGAAGAAGAAGAAGAGACAACTGTGGACGGAGTTAGTCTCGATAATAGTGAGGTGCAGCATGTGCAACTAATAAGTGAAGATGATATCAAAGAAATATTCGCTAATAGTGATCATCAAGACATGCTAATTGATCAGAAGTTTATAGAGATAGTCCCACATGAAGAAGGTGAAGATGAGGATTTGGGCGATGAACTTGTATATGAAATAACAATAGATAGCAATGATAACTGAATTAAAAATATTATAATCCTTTAAAAAAATTTTTATAAGTAGATTTTCAAATTTGATTTAAGTGAAAATAATTAGAATTAATACATAGAAATATGCATTCAGTACCGTTATGGGCGAAAGGCTACATAGCCAAGTATACCTCTTTCTATTATAAAAAATCGTTTTAGCATTGATTAGCCGTAGTTCATGTTTCAATTAAATCGACAAACTGTTGTACACGATCGAAAAGTCGTATCTTAATTGCATGGGCGTGCTGAAGATAGTCTTAAATGCTTTTACATTGTTTGATACTTATATATCTTTTCCACTTTCTCTTATTTCTGATATTTTGTAATATTTAAAATTAAGCTCCAAAAGTTCTGCTGAAAGTCAAATCTTAGTCGATTTTAATTGCTTATTAATACTTTTTTTGTCTTTACCGTATGTAAAACCAATTAATAAAAGAAAGGATCTACAAAGAAAAACTTGAGTAAACTTATTTTCAATTTTATTTCAAAAATCTTATCAAGCTTGTAAGTTAATCACGCCTATGCGGGAAACAAACATTTAATGTATACTTAACCGGCTTAAAATGCCTTAAACATTAAGCTACATTGGTGGCATAAGAAACGTGGTAACTGCCTAAACGCTTAAATCTTCCAAAACATTATTTATGATGAGTTCATGGCAAAAGTTGACCACAAATACATTGAAAATAGTATTAGAAAATTTAAAAACACTATCTTAGCACTAATCTTAATCCACTGCGGTATGTCGAGCTTCGCTAAACTCAAATTAAAAATATTTATCAAAATTCTTTTTGTCACTCAATCGGAGCACGTCAATGCATTTTCGAGCAAATCAGTTTTCAATTCTGTGTCAAAATTTTAAGAAATAAGGCGTACTTTTTAATAGTTCAACTACTTTCGCAACTCGGGCTAACCTAACCTAATAAATAATTGTAAAATGGGCGCAGAAGATGATATCAAATTTACAATAATAATATAAATGACAATTGTAATCGGAACTTTAGCAGCTAATGTTCAATATTTTTATTTTTATATCCACCACTGAAGGGTGGGAATGTACTCATTTTGTTTTTTTTTTTTTTTTTTTTTTTCATAATGCATGCAACACCCAAAGTATATCTATTCTTGATCAATGTAAAAATGTGAGCTGATTAAGCCATGTCTGTCCTTCTGGTGGTGTTTGTTGTTGGCACTATCCTGATACCAACTTCAAATTTGATAAAAACTTTGAAAGGTTTTTGCATGCTGGTTGGCCCTAAAAAAGGGCAAAATTGGTCGAAGCCGAAGTCCCTCGTGGAGCGTAAACTAAACGCAACTCAGGTTTTTTTAACAAAAACTTGTGTGCGTTTTTGGTTGGTTACTCGGAAATACAAAGGCTAGGAGGCCGAAATTTTCCATATTTACTTTACGAGATACTTTTCTCTTTAGATTCAAAAATGAAACCAATCAACCGTGTCCACGCAAGGTTACGAATAATTAAATTTTCTTTTTTTCACTTTTTTTCAGGTTTTTGTGCATTCATTTATCACAAGGCAAACCAAGACATTTCTCAAATGAAGATATATTATCTGCCTAAAAATGGGTTAATTTCAAAATGAATATGATAGGACAGCGCGACCTGGTGAAATAATTTCTTCTTAATAATATCAGCGATATGGGTATCAAATAAAATAACTTGAAGAGTGGAATGCGAAAAGTATAGTGATGGATGGGCGGGATTCGGCCTCCACTTAATATAACTTTCTTACTTGTTACATTTAGCCTAGGTGTTCATTCTCTTAGTCTAGATAAATTGACATTGATACGCACCAACCAAACCGATAATTTGAACCGATAATTGAAATCATATCTCTATCGATCTATATGCGCACTTTATATAAAACTAAAACATCCCTTAGATAATTATTGTATGATTTCTCTAGTAACTGCAAAAGGTAAACAGCCTTCGACCAATTTATACTACTTTTGCAATAAGAGAATTCCTCAGTCAAACTTAAGATCACATAATTCTTAATTTTTGAAATTTTGAAATTTCTACCCAATGTGCCTCGAATTTTCACTAAGGATGTTTTATCATATTTTATGATCGTACCGTACACCGTTTTTGTTGTTGTTGCATGAAATGCTCATATTCGCTTGATTTCGTTTTTACAACACGTATTTAGTATCGGTGACTATTCGCTTGTCGGAACGATTGCAATGGGTCAATACGAGGGCTGAGGCGTGATTACGGTGTTATTGTTGTGGCCCAAAAATTATGAACAAGCAATGGCGTGTGAATTGGCGCATTATCCTGCTGTTGACACGTCTTGTGCCCAAACCGGTGTGCCAACGTCCTCAGTAACTCCTCTAAAACTGATTCGACATGTTAACGTCCTTCTCGCCCTTCTGTGAAGACATTGTACATTGTACCCCACTGAATGGGCCATATTGAAAGGTATCTGTGGTTTCAAGCTGCTTATTGTAGCTTGCTCTGTAATGTGGCCCCGCTATTATCTGATAGCTTGCGCGCCGGTCTCGCTCTATCAGTTGCAAAATGTCATCGACTTTTTCAGTGACTGCGATATACATCTTTGACAACGAAATTTACGGAACGGCAAATAGAGCAAACCGCACCTGCGTCCTTCCCACCGTAAACTTGAAACAAAAAAACAATTTGTTTTATTTTATAGTAAAAAAGCATCACATAGAGTATCTCTTCAGATATTCCAGGCATTTTCAAGTCAATATAACTTTTTACACGAGGAAAGAGTTTGGAAACTATCTTCACAAAAACTCTAAACTGAAGTGAGCGCATGTTCGTTTAACCCAATCAGATGAATGTCGCCCGATATATATAGGTATATAACATTAATCCGCGGGGAATATTTAATGTTTTATTTTTAGTCTTAGCAAATTCGACAAGAGCCAAAATCAACATATTAAGCGAATTGGAGAAATTCATTTCATTTTTCACATCAACTTTACTACAGAATCTTTGATCAATTTTTTCCTCAATAAGAAAAATACGCCAAGCATGCCAAAACACATCTAACTTTTGTATATCTGTCAAAAACAAGAAGAAAAAAAAGGATAAAAATGCAAAATAATAGCTGCTAACGTGCGTAGCCCACGCAAAGGTCGCACTGTCTTGTCGAACTCGGCTATTACATCGATATGAATGTTTTTCCTAATATATATTCAATGGTTTTTTTTTTTATCGAACCACTGATCATAATCGAACATGAAAATTGCATGGAACATGCAATACAACGAGTGAATGTCGTGACATAAGTTTGGACAGAGAAAAACTTTCCAAAAAAAAAAAAAAAAAAAAAAAAAAAGTGAATTCACTGTTTCAACATATGTTGAAAAACTCAATACATAATATCTTGTTTATTAGAAATCTTTTATTTTTTTTCCATTTGTTTTTTGTTTTTAATTTTACTTCTTGTTATACAATAATTACGAATATAATTAATAAAAATTTTTCTTTTTCTTTTCTGAGGAGGGTAAAGGGGTGTATTTTCTCTTTTTCTTATACAGATGTAAATGTATATGTGTATGTTTATATAATGCTATTAGCATTATATACGAATAAGTATTTTCTTAAATACTTATGTTATTTAAAAAAAAAAGTTTGTATTTTTAGCTCATATACATGTAAGTATGTACGTAGGTATAATTTGTAGGTTCAATTTTTTGTTCATGGAGAAAATTTGTTTTTTTTTTCTTTTCTTTTTAGATTTGCTTACAACATTCAATGTTTGTATGTATGTATATTCATAAAAAATAGTTTTTTTTTTTTTTTCAATTTTATTTTATTTATTTTTTTTTATTTTTTTTTTTTTATTAAAAAGATTCTTTATTTTTTTTTTGTTTTTAAATTTTTTTTTTTTGTTTAAATTTATTAAAATTTAAAAGCAATTAAAAAATGAAAACAAGATAAATTCTTTACATATAATTATTTATGTATACTCAAGTTATGACATAAGAGAAGAGGCTATGTCTATGTATGTATGTATGCATGTATGTAATGTATGTACGTTAAATATATTGTTAAATGATATTTTTCTGAATTAATTAGTTTTTAAAAGGATCTTTGAGTAAATGTTGTTAAGCGTTATATCCACCGTCACGTCGAACGTATTGATCAGATCCCGTAATAGAGGTCACACCTTACCAAAAGCCCTCGGGATATACTTTTCTTAGTTAAATATTTTTGAAAAATAAGAAAAGTTGGGAGAAAAAAAGGCGAACTCGTGCGAATTTTTGCATTTTTTAATATTGGTATCGATTGAAAAAAGTTTAAAAATAAAATTTTTTATTTATATATTGCTATATATAATAAAAGAACATGAAAACTAAGAGGACAATTATCCATGAATGAAAGCAAGAATTATCGAAATGCATTAACAGCCGAAAGTCTCAAAGAAACTGCATTCAAATAAATCGCCTATAGATGAAAGTCTTTCGAATATATTTAAGACGTTCTGCGATATTAAATCGTAGAATAGATAGAGATTGTCTGATTTTTCTTCTTATTAGAAAATAGGTTCGTGCTTATTAGCAAAAAAAAAAAAATTTTTCAATTTTTAATTCAACCCGAAATTATCGGAGCCTTAATCAATTAAATTTACGAACAATTGCTTCCAAATAACTCTTATTCGCAAATATAAGAAATTAATTAAATTAATATTAATATTAATTAATTAATTAATATATATATATATATGTATACATATATGAGAAATTAACCGCTAATCGCCTGTCTGCATATCCGTTCAAGTTAGTTGAGGTTCACTCCTCTGTCTGTCTCTCTCTCTCTCTCTCTCTCTCTCTCTCTCTCTCTCTCTCTCTTTCTGTCAATCGTCTTTCAAATTTATCACAACATAGGTGAGGTGGATATAGTAATCGTTTCGATGCTAAGCCGAACTTTTATTTCAAATTTGCTTTTCTTTTTTGCTTATTTTTATTGGTTTTGTGTTTTTTTATTTTTTTATTTTTTATATGATGTATATTTTCCATATGCACATATTTCCTGGGCAGTTTTATGTAAGTTTTAATTACTTATATTTCCTTTTTATATATTATAACTTAAAGTGGTGAAAAAGGTTAAATACCAATTATATGAAAACGAGAATTTTTTATTATTATTATTATTATTAATATTTTTTTTTGTTTGTTTTTTTTTTTTTTTCTTTTTCTTCCCTTATAATGAAATTAACGCCATGTAAACATTACTTTGATATTTAAAATGTAATAACAAATTCTGACTTAAGTTATAAATATTATTGACATTTATTTTATTTTCCATGCGATACATTGCATTATAAATCTTGATGTTTATGATTTTTCTTTCTTTCTTTTTTTTTTCTTTGCATTTAATTAAATGAAATGGAAAGAAAAATTCAAGTTTTTAATCTTCTTTTTTTCAAATATGTGATAAATTTCGGCAATTATAAAATTATGAAAAAAAAAAATTGAAAAGAAAAAGCGTACACTGGAAACGTAGTCCGTGATATTAGGCATAAAAATCAATTTCGTACCTATTCATCGCTGGTTGATAGGAAGCGTGCACATTTATTATGGACTCGATTAAAAAATGTTATCATCAACGCATATGTCCGACATGTTTAGCACAACTGTCCGGTTATTGAAGGCCTCTGTTCGTTTTTTCATTATTAAAAAAATCTCTTGTTAGGGACATAAAAGTGATAAAAGTGTTCATAAAATTCGGGTGAACTACCTGTGGACATAAGCCCACCGGCTTCTAATTACGAAATTCTCCCTAATTGTACCTTGTTGCTGTATACATTAGTTTTTATAAGAAAAAATTTGAATTAAAAAAAAAATTTTTTTTTTTGGAATTTGTAGAGGACAATAAATTCGGGTTATAAAATTATATTTACTTTTATTGGTGAACCTAGTCATTTCAAAATAGGGGAAAAGAACGTGTTGGATGCACTTCAGTCTTAAGCTTTCTTGGCCGATATGTATGAAGAAATATATGAGAGTTCGAGGAAAAGAAGAATCTAAATTAGTCCCGAATACAGCACCCATGACAACTACAATAAAGAGAATAATAAAACTTATTTAAAGGAACTAATGAAAACACATTAATGGGCATGAATCGATGATCCGAAAAGAAATTTCGACATTTTTCAATAGCCGCTTCAAAAAACAACATTGCGCGCAGCACAATGACAAAAAAGAATTTGTAGACTTTTTTTAAACTAGTGTACGTACTGAGCGAGATTCAAGTTATTGAAGAGATACTAAGCATTGCTGGAAAAGCTTTTTGATTCATTTCTATATAATTACTAACCAAAAGACAACCACTGCCAGTGTAATCATTTGAAGCAGACATCATGCCACAATCGTAATATAATTCGGTTGTGATCGAATCTTTTATGCCCATCAATGTTATTGTAAAAATTGATGATTGAGATTGTTCATCATCATCATTATGAAACCGATTGCTCTTCGCGGCTTATTTTTACGTAATACCATAGATTGATTGCCTTGTCCGCTAAATGTGTTAGCTAATATCACTGAACGTGCACCGATTAAAATTCGACAAAATAATATTTATTTTTTTCGATCTTCAGATATGTCATTTCGTTCGATAAAAATTTGGATCGACCGATGCTACAAGAGAACATTTGAATGGCTTTTAAAAATATATATTTTAATGTTACTTTCGGATCAAAATTTTTATTTATAGTTAACATAAGTCCTACTAGCAATATTCAATTAATCTTCCCTGACGTTACTATCTCTACTATATACTCATCTCGTTCGTATTACTTTCATCTGAACTATTTTGTTGTCACTCCTTACAAACGTCAAATTTAGAGATGATTTATTGAAACAATATTTGAATGTTACCTTTCGGTCCAGAAGACGCATCCAAAATTTGAGTCCATTTTTCTATGTAAAAAAGATGGCTTGCGTCTTATAATACGAAAAATACGGTAAATTAACAAAAAAAAAAAAAAATTATTTTAATTCTCATAAAACATATGATAAGTGATATCTTAGTTTCATTGCTATTTAGTCGCGGAATTTGAAATTTTAAAAAAAGTTCGATTTATCACATATTTGATTAAAGATCAAGAGAATAAAATCATTATGTAATTTTTGCAGCAAAAAAAAAAAATGATTTCTTGAGTTTTATTTCGATTAATTTTGTTGGTTTTCTTCTTCTTTTTTTTCTTCTTTTAAAGAAATACAAAAAGAATGATTTCCTACCTGATGTATACCTCTGTTCGCCTAATACACTTCAAATCTCTACATATGCATATATCTATCTGTTCATATATATATATAATATAATGAATTGTATATAAAATATTTTTCCTTTTAACTTTAAAAAAAAAAATTTTTTTCTTCCTCATAACCTTTCTCACTTAATCGTATCTTTAAGATTTCCAATTAACAATAATGAATAATAATTCAATTCAACTGCTTCAAGCGAACATTTTTTAAATTTTTTTCTTAAATTTTTTTTTTTTTTCAATTTCTTAATAAGAAGTCAATTTGTTATTTAACGTTTCAGTTTTACTCAGACATGAGTTACAAAATATTAGAAATTTTCATTTTAGTTCTTTGCGTGTGTGTGTGTGTGTGTTTGTGTGTGTTGCTTTAAAAAAAAAAAAAAAAAAAAAAAAAACAAATTAGAAGAAGAGCAAGACGTTTCTTTGAAGTTTCATTTTAATGATTTCTCAAAAAACTGCAAATTAAATACAATAAGAAAATAAAAGCAAGAAGTCTATACGTTAAGATTTCCCTCTGGGATGGCTTGAATGATTGATAACTAAAAAATAAAAGTATATGAGTATAGTAGATAGAGTAGTAGCACTTACCCGATTGATGGAAGAACTAAACGAGATTTGGAGAGTAATGAGGCATGAGCTTAACTTTTTTTTTTTTGTAAAAAGCATTTGAAATATTTTATAAAACAAATGTGTGTACAAATAGGTTCACTGAAATTGGGAGACTTTACGTTAGTTAGGAAAAATTGTTTCTTTTGTTCCATTTTGTTATCAATTTTCAAATGTTAACTCTCTCTCTCTCTCTCTCCTTCTACTCACTCTGCTTATCTCTCTCTCTCTCTCTCTCTCTATCTTTCTCTATCTCTCTCTCTCTCTAACTATCTATTTTTTTTATGCGTTTTCAACTGTTTAACATACCTGCTTTCATTTTCATTTCTTTCATTTGCTTTTATTAAAAAAAAATTCTTTTTATGCTTTCTTTAAGACATCGAACTGCAAGGCAGACGGGGTGAACCCATTTGAGTGAGTACTCGATCCAACCATTGCAACGGTCCATTCAAATGCAATTCAATCCAACATGGAGTCGAGGTGACCGTTTGACGGCGATATTCAGCTCCCCATCCCTTCACAAATGACATGCGTATGGTACACATCCGCGTTAGCTGATAGACAGCTTCAAAACCTTGCGATACCGATTGTGAGAGCAGAGCAGCGAATTCTTGATTGTTGAAGATTTTTAAATTGCAACCGGGCGGTATTTTACACACAGTAGCCGGATGCCAGCCATAGCGTTGATTGCAATTTGGGCTTTGAACAAATATCGATGAATCGCTAAGGCATTCAGCAAAAACTTCACCACCTATATAATATAAGCGTACACCTTTGCCAATGTGACGTCGTGTCTGTTCGACCACTTCGTTGCGATTAACATTCGAGAGCAGTCCTAGGCAAAAACGCTCCGAATTAGAAGGATCAGTAAAGCCATCCACCGTAATTGAAGGTTGCGAAGCGTGAAACGTTTCGCCTACACGGTTATTTAACTCGTAATAGGAAATGGAGCACCAAAAAGCTGGCTCATGGTACATAACAGGTGCAGCGTCAGCAGGCGGCGTTAGCCGTGACATGTTCATATTATCGTTGGGATCTACCGGATCACCGTCTTCGCTCATATAACCAGGCGGTGGGGTACCTGTATTGGGTATACTGTTGCTGCCTACACTCAACACACTCGATTGCGAGTCCATGTTACAAGCTCCGGGCGGTAAATTATTTGTAGTCATTTGTTGCTGCTGGGCCGTAGCACTCATCCCGTTACCGCTGAAAAACCCGGGAGAATGCTGTTGCTGTTGGACCGTTTGCTGCTGCTGCTGCTGCTGTTGTTGTTGTTGCTGTTGCTGCTGCGATGATTGTTGTTGACTATATTGATGCTGACTGCTAGTCGATAATTCCATATATTGAGGCGGACTTAAGGAAGCACTACGTAACGTCGCTGCATTGTATTCAGTATTATTTGGTATCTGATGCTGATGATTATCTAACGGATAGTCAACAATACTATCCGGCGGGGTAGGCAAGGATTTCGGAACCAAAATAGACAATTCCAATTTTTTATAGTGATACGGATTAATGCAAATTTCGTCTTTGCGCAAATGAAAAGCATATTCACAATGATCCAAAGCCTTTAATTCATTTTGCGACTGCAGATCCGGCCAGCGCCACAAACGACAATAGATAACATGCGGTAAACCTTTGCGTAAATTCTCACCGGAGGCGGTCGGCTTATTGCGCGGTACTGTAACACAACGCGTATTACAGTTCTGGGTAGATATGGCTCTCTCCAATTCCTCAAGAGCCGAATTTTTTTTAATCTTCTTGACTAGATTTTTAACAGCCTTTTCGGACCACTTGCCCTCGACGCTGTCTTCGTTGCACTTTTTCAATGCCAATAAACGTTTAACAACTTGCGGTGTAAATGGCAACATTTCACGTGGCACAACAACGGTGCACGCCCAAATAAATATCAAAGCCTTTACACAACCCAATATAATAAATGTAGACTGAGGCGCGTACTGCTTTCTTGAATCTCTAATATTGTAGATGACTCTAACTTTGGCAATATAAGCACAACGTGTTCAAAGACAAATCTATAAGTTTTTTAACAAAAAAAAAAAAAAAAAACAAAAAAAAAAACAAAAAAAAAAGTAAAAATAATTTGAATACGAAACTTACTATTATTATTAACCAATCAATATATATAAAGTATCAAGTAACGATTCCGCTACAGGTCCTTCAGTTACTGATGAAATCAAATTTCATTTGTTTTGAAAATGAACTTCAAAAACGAAAATCAATCGTCTACGATCTTTGTTTGCATTTAATCGTCACACAACATTCCGTTTAGTTAAAATATCTGATAAACACACATAATTATTTTCAAAAGTGTCTGTGAGCACAACAAAGCAAAGCACACTTTTAAAAGCCAGACAACATGGCGTATACCTTGCATATTAAGCCGGTTCCGTCCATATAACACGCAGTATATAAACTAATATCAGACAACAACAGAAAAATCATTAAGAATTCAAACAAAAAGCATTTGTATACATGTCTATTAAGTATTTGTTTGTCTTGTCACTGGCGCGCTATTTACTCTTCGCTGCGTTTGCAGACGACAGTACTGACTGACCTTTTTCACCTACTACAATCCTTTTTCTTTTTTTTTTTTTGCTTTTGCTTTTTAGTTTTCCAATAAAAAACTGCATGCATAAAATTTAAACAGATACATACGCACACATACACACCTACATATATTCGCATTAATTTTACCGACAGTCAATCAGTCAACTAAGCTAGATATTTCTATAATGAAAATTTTCCGTCTGGCTCTTTACATACGAGAGTGAGTGATTTATGTATATGTGGTAGTGCCGTGATAATGATATTGTATTTTTATTTTATTGCGTGTAAATATATATATATATATATATATATATATATATGACCAACTAAATGAGTTTAATTTGCTTTTATTTTCTGTATCTGTCTCTCCTTTTCTTGTTAGCTTTGCGTCTGCTGTTTTTTCTGCCTGTCTGCCTGTTTGCCTGTCTAATTAACATAAACCATATGTTTGTGCGTTTGGCTTTTTGCAATCTGTGTTGATTCGGCTTTTCGATGTCATTGTGTCGTAAGTTTTGCTTTAATTTTTATTTTCTTCCGCCTTATCGCCTCTAGCATTTGCTTATATCTATCTATTTCGTTGTTTAGTTAAACACTGATTATATTCAAAGTAATGTATAGCGAAGTAATGTTGGTATAATGACGAGAAACGTACACGCATAGCATTATGCTTATATTAGACATTAATCGACTATTCTTTTCATATGCCAGGAAAGAAATTACAGTCAATAGACTTTTGAACATCTATAGCGTATGGCGCTAAAACCCATACAACATGAAGACGTCGAATTTTTGTCTAAAAATTCATCTCATTCTACGTTTTTTTTTTTTTTTTTTGTTGATTAGCTTTAATGCGTCTGATATCTCTGTAATTTTGACAGCATCTGATATAGTTGAACAGCTGATAAACTCCATTTGCTATTATATGTAAGTAATTACGTATCGTACTGCTTGAAACAGCAGTTTTATTCTGATTTAGAAAAAGACGATACACCGTATGCATATTTCTTTTAATATATCAGAATAAAGTATCTAAACAATACGATACGAAACGTTCGTTGGTTAGTTCGGTCTTAATTCTTTCTTACTTTGAGTATAATCGGCGCTATAGTGTTGCCAAAATTCTGCAACATTATAACGAAAGCAGTATATTTTAAGTTAACACTATATAGCTATTATTAAAAAATCTTTTTATAATTGAAAAAAAGAGCAGCTTTTTAATTTTTGAATAGTTTAATTAAATGCAAAAAAAATAAAAAAAAGACCTAAAAACTGTAATCCCCTATTCTTCGCAATTGAATTCTGCGTTTTCGTGTAGTCCAATACCAACGTATACGAACGTATGTTCATTCACATGCATACATACATAAATTTCAATGAATTTCAGTATTTTTATACTTTTTCACACAAACGCGCGGCCGGGATTCAATTCCCGTCTAGCGAGAACAAAAAATGTCTTTCTTCCTTCCTTCACGCATTAATTTCCACACACATACAGAATTTGTTCTCTTCTTTCTTTATTTTCGTTTTTTTTTTTTAATGTTTTTATTGAAAAACTTTTTTCTTATTAGAATTACTTTGCTTTTCGTCGTGTACTATATGTATTCTTGAAATATCTTTTATGTGCGTTATTTTACACTTGAAGAACAATTGCAACAATAACAATGACAATATAAATTACAAAAAAAATTTCAATAAATTAATTCTTAGCAAAAATTATTGAGATGAGTATGAACAAAAATTAGAAAAATAAAATAAACTGCCACTTCGTGTAACAGACCACCGAGTGGCTTTTTGGCTTTGCTGAGAATAAAATTCTATTTCTCAGAGTAGAATTTACTTTCCTGTACATTCCTTATGCAATCCCCTGAGTGGCTTTTTAACTTTGCTGAGAATAAAATTCTATTTCTCAGAGCAAAATCAACTTAACAAAAATGAAATAACTAAGTAATTTTGCTGTGCTTGCAAAGAAAAAAACAACAACAATAACAAGAAGAGTTACCAGATTGTACGTTTTGTAGAAAATGCATGGGCAATCGTTACATCGTTATACGGTGGTAGATTTACTCGTTACAAATAGCCCTCAATCGTTATAAATATAGTATAATATAAATAAGCATACAAATCCAATGCAAATGAAAATTAAAAGCCAAAATCAGCGTTTTAGAAACATCGTTAGTTCTATTATTTAATGGTTATACATATACTAACTTACACACATGTTTGTTTATTTCTGTGCACAGTTTCTCTTTTTTTTTGCTGTGTTGACAATTCAAGGACACATAGGTAGACAATAATTTAAAGCGACAAAAATTTGAGACGAGTTAATTTGCATTTTTTTTTTTTTTTTTTTTTTTATGTTTTAACGGAATAAAACGTTTCATTTTTGAATTAGTTAAAAGACCTTTATCATATCATCATAAATTCCTCAAAAAAAAAGAGTATTTGTTGTTATTTTTTCTAAACCGTAGGGCGATGATGTTTTATCGCCAAGGATACCGCTGACTTTGATAAGTCACGCAGCGATCGTAAAACAGAAAGTTTGTGTTTAATAAATTAGTAGCAAATAAGTCAAATAAGGAAAGATTCTTATAAAGTTTTAAAACTTAAATCAGACATAAGATAGCCAAACTAATACCTAAGTCGTATTGTTGCTCAATTGATGTTTTAATTGTGCTGTGGCCGAAATATGGTTACTTTTAATTACCCAAATAAGATGATTGCTTTATCGTATCAATAATAATTTTTCATATACTTTTGTCTTACATAGATCTGTTTGGAAGCTTATATTCGTATACATATACGTAGATCTATTTACCATGCCTGCAGTTAATCAAAACACTAGCGCGTCTATCACCACGTCTATATAAACATTCCTAGATATATATATATATATATATATATATATATATATGTGTATACATTTACTATAACTAAGTACTTGCGACACCCAATCGCAACGGTCTCTACTATATGTATCTACATGTATATATAAAATTTATATGCATGTATATGTCTATTTGTAGAAGTCGATTAACGGCAAAGCCTAATAGGAGTCTTCCAGCCAGATAAATGCAGATATTACATAAGAGTCTCCCTTTGTATAATCATCTGCGTGTACCTGTAAAAGAGACGCAGGAAAGGGAAGATAACACATATACACCTTCTGAAATTTTTTTCTTTAAAAATTTCCCTAAATCGGTTTTTTTTTTTGCCTCAAATGCTTATGAAAAGAATGTGGCGTCAAAATAATATCATTTCGAAGGAAAGTCTTGCAAACAAAGTTTGTAATATCAATAGAAAGCCATAAGTTTTTCAAGCTTAAACGTGACGCAAGTTCTATAAAATGCAAATACTGTAACTCTTTTATAATGCTATTAATATAAAATCTTGAGCGTAATTTCCGTTTCGATCCCGTTTGTCGCCTTAGATGTCATAGCGTTTTCCTTAAAAAGTGCAAATAAATGGAATTTTTGAAAGAGATCTCACATCGTATTGCTCACCCTTTAGTGTAACGACAATAACAACCTATAGCTTTAGGCTGAGAAAAGAATGATTAAAACTTGCTAGTATTTTTATTGAAAACCGTATTCTTCGCTTTGCTGATAATCGGAAACATTTATTACAGGCCCGATAATGGAAAATTCGTAATCGATTGAGTCCTGTTCGTATCCCTTCCGTTGTTAGTATTACCTAGGGTAGTAAAAATAGATCAAGTTTGAAGAAGCTATGCCTATTATAGGAAATATTCTAACTTTCGATTCGTAATAGGCATTAGTCCGCAGTTTATGAGTTATATTTCATAAACGAATGATTTAGATCCGTCTACATTTGATTGTGAATTGTAACCAAAGTATAGGCCCAAAGAAATTTTTTGTTTTTAAAAACTGATGCGTAGATTTCTTAGGCCTATCTAACAATTTATTAGGTCGAGTCATAAGTAACTTTCATTTATTTTCATTTTATTGAATAACACAAAATTGTATTAATTTAATAAGTGATTGTAAGGTATTGAAGCTCTCTGAGTGGCGTCGATTTTACTCTATCATTGCCTTCAAAGTCCGAAGGACGACCTGTCTTTTAAGATTGTATCCCCACAAGGAAATTCTGCAAAGCAATTTCTAACTGCACGTTCAGTTATCAGTCCAGTCAAACTCTCACATGTCGAATATGCTTTTTTTTGACTCTGTTTCAGAGTTGATTGTAACATACACCACATAAAACAGTTGATCGAAGGCTCACTGAATCCTCAGCTATATAGTAAAAACAAAAACTGTGACTGTTTCGGTGAATTACTAGTGGGTAAATACGAACAACAGATTCTACCTATCTGCATCGGAAGTTATTTATGGCTCCACCTAGTAGAATGGTAAAAAATTATTCCGATCGATCACTATCCACATCTAAGCGATAAAGACTTTCTTAATTTATTATTATTAGTTTAATATGTAAAAAAAAAAAAAAAAAAAAATTTAAAAACAAGCTAGACATTCTATACGACTTCCGATGGGCTTTTTGCATTCCCTATTATAGGGAATGTGTACTATGTTTGATTGTAAGAGAAAGCTTGACATTCATCTTGCATCGTACGGCCTATATATATGTATATATGAAACCATTTTTATACATTTTACCAATATTTTCCAATTTACAATATTCCGCTTTATTCATGTATATATGGGGGTCTTCTTCGATTATAATCGGGGCTGAAGAACGATTCCATTAACTCTTGAATTAGACTGATTGATTTTAGCGATTTTTCGTACATTATTTTATGAAAATAAATTTGTAATTTTTTTTTTTTTTAATTTTTATATCTTATCTTATATCAACTTTTGTTAAGAAACAATTTACTAAATGTAGAATGCTTTTCAGATCCTCCAATTAAAGTTAAAGTTGTTATTACATTGTTTTGTTGTATTTATTGAAATTCATAATTAAATATATGTAATATAAAATATCTTAGTTAACATAGGTAATAAGATTTGAAAAAAAAAAAAAAACGAAGAAAATCAACGATAAATAAACTGCAGTCGTAAACAATGGTAAACAATATCTATCACAAAATAAATTAATATAATAAATATTTCAATATTAAAATCAGAGCGGGTTCATTTTGATAGCCCACGTCATCGCGGCAATTTTCCGAAAATCATAATCAATATTCTTCTCATATGATTTCATTTCATTCGTAAAGGCATTGCATACTTACAAAGGTGATTGCAAAAATTCTGATCAGCGATTACTACAGGTAAAAATGATAAAGGAACGGAAAGTACCATGGCCTTTTCGCCTGCATCGATCTGTAATAACGGTTTTCCATTTAATACTATTATTATTGAGTTATTCAGCAGTTAAGTTCTTTCGACATGATATCGCTCTGTTTAACGGACATATAAGAAAATATTGTACAAAATGATGGAAAATATTTTCATTCATATATGTTGGACGAATGTTTCACAATAAATGCCTATTCCCAGTGAAAAAATGTTCAAAATTTTTGCAAGCACCTAATATATAGAAATATATTACGAATGCAGAATGAATGTCGCAAAAGTGGTTTATGAAATTCCATTCGAATTTCAACTTGGTACTCGCTGTCGACGATAATAAAACGCGAGAGTCTTAGGCTAGTTCTACGGCGTTTTTTTTTTTTTTTGGTGTCTATAGAGATTGAACATAAATTCTGCCAAAAGAACAGAGATGATAAACAAGCTCAATTATCGGGACGAATTTATACATTCCCCTCTATGAAATTAGGCTTAAATCTATTTATTCTATTAACTGGTGTATAAGTAGAATGTCGCCTTTTCTTAGTTACCTGCAAGCCAGCATAGATCTTTTGACTAATAGAGTAACAGATGGCATTTGTTATGTTTGCAACACCCAAAAGGAAGTTTTAGAGATGCTATAATTGATTCCAGAGACCCTTGAATTGATTAAACCACGTCTGTCCGTCTGTGCGATGCTTGTTGTTGGCACTATCCTGGTCGCAAAAATTAAGATTTCGACTTCAAACTTCATAGAAAGATTGAAAGTTTTTGCGCAAAGGTTGGCATTGAAAATGGATCAAATTGTTTAGAGCAGAAGCCTGTAGTGGAACGTAAGCTGAACGTCACTCAAGTTTTTTTAACAAAAACGTGGAGGTTTTTGCTCGTTACTCGGAAATAGTTGAAGTTAGAAGGCTGAAATTTTCCACATTTACTTTACGAAACACTCTACTCTTTTCGTGCAAAAATGGAAAAAATCGGCTATGCCCACATAAAGTTACAATGATTAAATTTAATTTTTTTTCCCAATCTTTTCAGATTTCTTGTTTATTTACGATAAGGGAAATAACCAATAAGCTATTTTGCACATTCCTCAAATGGAGATATGTTATCTGCCTAAAAATGGATTAATTCTAAAACCAATATGGTGGACACGGTTTTTTTAAATAATACCAGGGATATGGGTATCAAATAAAAGAACTTGGATAGTAGAATACGAAAAGCATAGTGGTGGGTATGTGAGATTTGGCCCCCACCGAACATAGCTTTCTTACTTGTATGATTATAAATTCAATTTCCTTACAACATATCAGGATGCTTTTGACGTACATGATGGTTAAGTGTACTGGGATGCGTATAACTGCGCGAGCAGTACTTACAAGCTGCTCGTTTTTTCCTTCTATTGTTATTTGCTGCTAGCAAATCATTCGTTTCGGAACGTTCTTCATCGTCTGTTACCGTTTCATCCAAATGCACATATTCAGTTGATCGTGGTTGCGGCGCCATCGTACTTTTATATAATTTTAAAGGATTTTTTATTTCAACCGGTTTATTAAACATTGCTTTTCTTTTTCTAACCTTTTCATGCAATTCGGTCGATTTTTCACATTGTGGGCATGTGTATGGACGTTGTGAAGGTTGTGATGTTGAAAACTCTTCTTTACAAAATTCACAACGGTATAAACTATGCAACTTTAAATGATGTATCAAATGATGACGTAAACGAAAACGTTTCGTGCAAACATTGCAACCGAATGGTCGCTCCTCTGTATGTCTTCTCCAATGCATTTCTTTCGCTTCATTACTATTTATTATTTCTCCGCAAACTTTGCAGGGAAAGCCGCTATAACTAACGGATAACGGGCATTGGTACTCCTTCTTTTCACGCGAATGTGTATTCATATGGTAGCGTATGGCCTGCTTAGATTTAAAGCGTTTCTTACATAATTGGCACATATATGGTGTATAATTGGAATGTTTTATCATATGATTCCTATAAAGGCAATAATATTGAAAGGTTTTATTACATAGCTGACAGTAAGCTGGTCCGCGTATTTGTTTACGATTACGCTTCAAGAATACACCGCTTCCATCTTTACTTGGAGTGTTAGCATGGGCTTTGCTAGGCAATGAAGTAGCAGTGGAGGCAGTCTGTAACTCACTATTTTCTTCAGTCATTTCAATGTCAACTCCATTATCGTTAACTACGTTCCTTTCGTCTATTTCTATTTTAAATTCACGTTCCACTGCGTTCTCAAGTGTTCCTTCCTTCGCAACGTAATTGCTTCTTAATTTGTTGTCCTTATGTTTTTGCAAATTTATGTCATCGTTCTTGTTATCAGCATTAGTAACGTCATCGCCGGCATTTTCATTTAAAGACTTGGGCAAAAAGTTACTTTCCTCCTGTTGTTCCTTATTTACAAAGATACGCTCTGATAATGTACGACTTTTTGTTAATTTATTCTTGCCATAAGATATATCGCCGATTTCGGTGTGTACGCTAACATCCAAATAATTGCCGTAATCAAAATACTACAAATGGAAAACAACAAAAATTCACTTTAGGGCATGCAAAATTTTCATTTTTTTCTCGAGTTTCATAGGAAAATTTTTTAGCTTCTCAATATTAATGAAAGTAGGAAACTTTTAGTTTAAAAAATAATTAACCTGAAGAAATCGTTTAACTTCTTAAAGTTATTTTTAATGGAAGCATTTCTTACATCACTTTCCTGACTTTTTTCCTGGCCTTCATTTGATGCTCCATCCGTCGTCAGTGTTGATTCTTCTATATCAGCTGAATCATAATCCTCATCATAAGGATATGTTAAATGTTTCAATTTTATATGGCAGACGAATTCGCCTATATCGCGGGTACCTTTATTGCAGAACGTACAAATAAACGTCCATTTTCGGGCACTACGCGTAACGAATATCTCCCCACACAACAAATTCGACGAAGCATTATCACAAGAAAATGAGGCGTCCGATTTCCGGGTCGAGGACACCTCTGATTTCTTCATCATATTTAATAGTTTAGGCGTTTAGGGCGTTCTCGCAGCTATCATCTCCAATTGTTAACGATATTTCATGGTTTTTTTCTTGAATTACATTTTACAAGAAATTTTTTATTTCTTTCTAGTATTCAATAAATGTTCATTCTGCTTGGAAACTTAATATTGTTTTTTCTTTCTTAATATTCATAGGACACACAGTGCGAGAAAATATAGAGATGAAAATTTTTCGATAGTAAATGTTTTTGTTATAGCAAATGTAACGACAATTCGAGATAAAACACAATTAGTTTTAAAAATTAGTTAGTTGAAAATAAAAGAAATGTCTTTCTTCTATCAAGCTTCCATTTCACATCTAGGACTAGAATAGGATTTATATACAAATATCTTATCACGATATTAAAGAATTAAACACAAGTACATATTGCGCTACGCATTAAGCAATTAGAACATATAACTTGCATACCATATATATTGCGATAAAATCATCAGTCAACGAATTTAAATCGTACATTGCGCTACAAAGCAAACAGAAAGTATCTTGCTTTGCATTATTCGGGGAAGAGTGGTCAGACCTGAGTTCACTACTGTTATAAAGACGAAGTAACTCGGTGGCTATCCCGGATTGAGTCTGCTGGTCAATGTGTGAGTCGCCCAATAGATAATGTAGAATAGTTTGTAGAGCTTCCTTCCTGTGGAATTTACTAGAATACATCCCGATTACAAAAGTTTAACATTAAAACAACTTTCGGCGCTAAATTTTACTTCCGAATTGTCTGAAGCACTCATTATAGTCGTCCTGTATTGAATACGTCATTTTCAAATCTCAAAAATATAAAAGTATCAGAAATCGTTTCAACTTTTTCTCATCATTTCCGGACTTAAAAATGATCTTCTTCTTTCAATCATGAGCGTAGAATAATTTCCTGGTTTTCATCACATGGCAACACCATACAATGTTTATTTCCTTGTTAAATCACTTGCTTTTTTGTAATTCTTATTTGGTCTGGAACGCGTTACTGCTAGCCTCAGTTGATTACATTCCGGATGTGTTGGCCACGAGGACACAAAACCATGTTCTTTGGACATAAGATGTGTTCGCAAGATGTAGATGAGGCCGTTGGCTTTTTAAAGCGGAGCAAAAATACTTGACAACAGCCAAACTACAGATAGATAATTTGGTCGGTTAGATAATTTGGGTCGTTGTTTTGCCGACGGCTTTTGCTAATGTTAAACCTTTGGTAATTTTATTTAGCAGTGGAATTTTGCTTACTACTGCAGTAATATTTCGCAGGCTTAGATACTATACCTGCATAAAACGGGAGTCATGCCATAGCAAATGACTAGTGGATAGTTGTTAAAATTTTAAAGTAGCAACTTTCAGCTTGACGGGATCTTTTGTACATATCCATCATGAGTATTTTGAACATATTTCTGTCTGTCTGTGTCACGTCTTCGTACAGCTGTTTCGACTCGTTGTTGTTTAACTCTACTGTCTGCTCCTCTCTCTCTCTCTTTGGAACAATCTACCAGCAGGTCGTCCCCACGTTACCTGATGCTATTTTTAAGTTGAACGCTTAAACTCCTTGTGAACTCCTCTCTAACCACTATCGTGTCCGCACGTACAGGATACCTGAGTAGCATCTTAATATCACTCTTTCTGATCTTTCTTTTGATTATTTAATAAGTAAACCCATCAATTGAAAAATCCGCGCGCAAAAAACATACACGAAGCGTTTAATGAGAAACGTTTATATCCTTTTTCATGGGGCTTTCCCTATTAATTAACATTGACTATAAGTCATACAAATGAAAAAGCTAAAAACGACTCTGCTTTTTTTTTTAAGGAAAAATGAAGCCATTTAAAGTTTGAGACACTTATTTATTATTGCTTATCGAAAATAGGTTTATAATTTTCTGTAGAGAATAATATAATAAAAACCTCTTTTCCGTAAGAAAGAGATGGAATCTTGCTACATTGCAGACGGCGATATTGGCATATGGACCGTGTAAAGAAAAATTTAATTTAAACTTAATTCTTTAGATTGGGATTCGTCATTATGTCATTGTTTCTTTGATTGCGGAGAACTCTATGCAAGATCTTTGGATGATCTTTTAGCCTTGCCCCGAAACTGGTAACAGATAATTTGAAACCATATCTCCTAACTACAGTTATTAATTAAATCTATGCATAAATTTTTGTCAGATAGAATGAATGAATGTACATAAACAAGAAACTTTTGATATTAACTTGTGATTTCTTGAAAACATGAATAAAAAAGTTTTTATTTTATTTGTACAAAAACGCACCTTTTTTTTTAAAATTAAAAGCAAATTTTTAATAATTTGTTTTGATCTAAGAAAGGATGTGTTGAGTAGTTGCTAACAATTTAAAATTCCTTGTCAGATCAATATACATAAATATACAAATTAAATTGTCATTTGAACGGACGTTTCAAGGCGGCCAAAACTAAATCATCTGGTGATTTGGTATCAAATTGAAAAGGTACAATCTTATGCTTTACTTTTTTATTAGTCGATGAAGACGAATTCATCAATGTCGTTGCGGTTATAGATTTGATGCGATGTCGTTGGGTTAACAGGCGACCCAAAGGAGATGGTTGGGCAATGTTATATTTTAAAATTACTTGGGAAACGTCGGTTTGACAATGTTCGTTTGTTACATCATCCAGTGAAAATTTTTTAGAAAATGTATCTTGACGATCGCATTCAATAAAAGGAATATCGAAAACAACATCATTATCTAATTGAGTTTTCGACGTTGCATTAATTGCCTTGCAAGAACGTTTAAATTGTTCTTTACAAGTTGCGGTCGCTAACGCAGTAGTAAGATCAATGTTTTGTGTTGACGGTTTAACGGTAAGAGATCCGTTGAAATCTAGTTTATTAAACTCAGAGGACAAATTGCCAACACTAGTATTGGAAGTCTGGGTTGTTACGTTGGTTTTAATTAAAGGTATGTCAAATTTCGCTTTTGCTGGTGGGTAAGTTCTATCCGTATTTGTAATAACACCGCTTAACTGCAATTTGGGCAATAAAATGCCATTACAGTTTTCCGTTGAATTCTCATCATTGGCCGCTTGCTTCTCTTTTAGTTGGCTTAATAAAAACTGATTTAATTTCGTTGTAGATTCATTAGAAACTGTACCACCGCTAACACCTTGCTGATCTGTTTGCTTTTGAACATTTAGGACGTCGAAAGTAGACAAATCAGCGCCAACTTTTAACGTTGGTATTGTGAATGTACTTGGTGAACAGGATATGCCGCTCTTTACATTTTGATTGGGTTTAATTGCGTTTATTAGCAATTGATTTTTCGAATTATTCAAAGCAGTTGATGTGTGATTCATGGATTAGCAGCTGCGTCTAAGAAACGTTTCTTAATACACTCCAATAGCCCCAATTGTTATCTTAGCACAATTTTTAGAAATTATCTTACAAGTCTCGAATACGTTTTTCCAATTTGTTTTACTATTTTTAAACTAAATTTAAAAAATAAAGAAAAATGCTTTTATGAAAAATTAGTGACGTATTAAAAAATCTTCTTTGTTTCTTCTTCTTTTTTTTCGAGATCATTCACTATAATGTCGGAGCATACACTGTGTTGCATTCCGACTCAAAAACACGTAAATATGAAAATCTGTTTTTTTTTTAAGCACGTTCCAAGCGACAAATCGGTCCATCTTCAACCATTTTCAGATCTACCTTGGGACCCACCAAGTCTCTGATATTATTTATGCTGTATTTAATCATAGTGGGACGTTCCAAAGATAAACCCCAAGCGATAACGTTAACGTTTTCTGGCAAGCCCATTGGAAGCAGCATTTCCGGACGAAAAACTCCTGAATTGCCAACTTCTATCCATTTATTCAGACCAGGATGATAGCAAAATATTTCCATGCTAGGTTCAGTATAAGGATTATAAGCTGGCTTAAATTCTAATTGGGTAATACCCAATTTGCGAAAGAATTCATATAGAGTGCCTATTAAATCGCCCAAAGTTAGACCGACATCAGCTATAACACCTTCAACTTGATGGAATTCAGCCAAATGTGTGGCATCCAAAGTTTCATTGCGGAATACCTTATCTATGCTGAAATACTTCACAGGTTTAAATCCTTCTGCTTGATTGGCCAATTTGTAAAGCATTCGTGCACTAACTGCCGTGGTATGAGTACGTAAGAGATTTTTTTGAGCTTCTTCCAGTTTCCAATTATAACCGTATCCTTGAGAACCGTGAGCTCCTTTCGAATGAATTTGTTTCACTCGCTGTAGATAATCCTGAGGAAATTTGTAACTTTTGTTCGGATGATTTATAAAAAATGTATCATGCGCATCTCGTGCAGGATGCTGTTGTGGCTGAAAGAGGGCATCAAAATTCCAAAAAGACGATTCCACAAAATTATTAGTAGGCATTTCGGAGAAACCCATCTCAAGGAAAATCTGACGAAACTCGCTACGTACTTTCAGCAAGGGATGCAAATGACCACACGAAGGCGGCGCACCCAAAGCATTGAAATTGTAGGCCTTAAATTTTAAATCCTTCCATAACGCATTTGCCATCATATCTATTGTTAGATCAGTCTCAAGTTTGGTTAAGGTCTTGGCATATTCCGGGCCTTTGCATAGTATAAAGCTTTTGATAGTAATTTCTTGCAACAATTTACGTTTTTTATATTCCGTTACCAGATTAGCGGGAACGTCATTTTTACCATTAGCTATAGCGGTGAGGTTTTCTTTGACTAAATCCTGAATTTTATCCACTTTTCGTTTTATTATAGGAGGATTAACTGACTTATC
Source organism: Glossina fuscipes (assembly GCF_014805625.2). NCBI lineage: Eukaryota > Metazoa > Arthropoda > Insecta > Diptera > Glossinidae > Glossina > Glossina fuscipes. Next base: position 24,679,709 of record NW_023998414.1, on the reverse strand, counting down.
TAGCATGATCCAGCCTTGAGACATAGCTTTGCTGAAACCTACTTTGGCGGCCGGTGTAAGTTTCATTAAATCCGCTTGTACAATACCATGCTCAGGAACAGCATTATAGATTACTGCTTCATGGCTGCCATTTGCTACCACTGCTTGACCTTCTTCTGTCAACTCCAACCTCTTGCGGGAAGTTGTTTCGGTTCTAACTAAATCACCATGTGCTTCTATGCTTTTCAAAGCACCTACAATCTTTTGATGCTCTTCGCCGAATACTTCAACTAAATCCAAAGTATCAATTTTATCAACAGTTTCCAAATGTTGCAGTATTCGTTCGGTGAGATCAGGATGCATTTTCTACATAAAAAACTAGGAAATCCGCACACGGCAAAGCAACGAAATATATTGCTTAATAAAAAAGATTTTGCCACAACACCTTTTTACAAAATGTTGCCAAGATTAATCTATAAAATGTTGCCATATTTAAAACTGATAAACATTAAGCCCTGTGGCCATTCTCTAAATTGACAACTTCTATGGAAACAACAACAAATTAGACTGTGATCAAATTATTTTCTTTATTTCTCATTCAAAACAGGGAAAACGCTTGTTTATTTAATTAAGGAAAACACTGTATATTAAAAAATGGATACGTCAAGTTTGCAAGAATGTAGCTTTTCGTGTTCTAATTATAATTGTGATTCTGGGGAGTTACCTTGCCTTTTGGAGGAGGAGGATACACAATGTGGTCACGTATTCTATAACGAAATAACGCGCTTATTAAAATTTTATTGTACATTTTGTCAGGAAACCTACGATAATATAGATTACTTTTGTCAACATTTAAGTGGACATATACGTGAAGTTCAGGAACACCAAGGAGGAGAAGAAGAGAATGGTAAAGCATTACCAAAAATTGAGGAGGTTCATCCAGAAGTCTATGATGAGCAGACCAACATTAGCGATTGCAATATCGATGTTATGAGAATAGAAGAATGTGAACAACTCGATGATAATGAAATGATTATCGAAGAATTAGATGAGACTGAAGCTTATAAGGCTGATGAAGAAGAAGAAGATATATGTGAACCTACAAATGGATGCGTTTACTTGGACGATGATGATAACAATTCGAGTATATGTCAATATCAAAATTTAACAAATAAATCGACTGAAGTTCAAGTTGAGAAAAATGAAACGGCAAGTAAAAGCTTTGAGGAATGCTTTTTAAAGGAGATGAATGTTGAGAAACTACGATTTGATCGGGTATGTGTTATACAGGAGGATAAAGCGCAACAACGAATAAAGCCAAAAAAAAAAGTAAGTGTTAGTAGCGTTATAGCTGCTTAAGTTAAGTTGTGAAAGAAAATCAATTACAATATTTTTTAGCCCACAATGCAAGAGCTGTTGCGTTTTAAAGGAAAACGCAAAAAGGTGACCACTGTTAAAGTTATTGCCGTTAAAAATCGTATTGCCGAGCTTTATGAACGCATAAAGATCGAAGAACAAAAGCGATCACAAGATTCTTTGGCTCTCAATCAGGAATTTGCATCTGAAAATGCTTTAATAGAACAGGAGACGAACGAAGCTATAAAAGTCCTTATTAATGAAAATTCTCAGTACGGAGAAGAAAATGTTATTACCAACCAGTTCAATAATAATAACCTTGAAAATAGTAAATTGTCAGGCAAAGACATTACTCGAAAGATTATAGGTGAAACGGTTATAACTTTGATACCAGAAGGTTCAAAAATTCCTAATACGTTACCTTCGCAAGTAGACAATATCGTTGATCCAAAAATTTTAAGAGAGAATTTACAAAATTCCATAAGTTCTGACGACTCGGGCTTAGTTTCTGCTGGCTCTGAGACCGAAAACACTGTCTGCCCCGCATGTGGTAAACGTTTTCGAAGCTCGTTTAGTTTAACTATACATAAACGTATACATTACTTGGAATCGGACAGTGCTGTTAAATTAGCGCATAAATGTTCTGATTGCGACCAGCTTTTCAATAAGATTAGTCAGTTAAAGGAACACGTTGAAACTGTTCATTATCCAGAGGGCTTCATTTGCAAAATATGCAATCGTAAATTAAGTAGTCTTTCGTTACTTGAGCGACATATGCGTAAGGTGCACCTAGATCGTCCCTTTAATTGTAAGCAATGCGGGAAAAATTTTGCAAACCGTCTGACTTACGACGAACATGTAATATCGCACATTTCGGGTAAGTTGTTTAAATGTCACATTTGTGGCCGTAAATACCCAACTCAGTACTTTCTTGCGGAGCATATGCGAAATCACAAAGAACAAGTACCACACACTTGTGTCGTATGCGGTAAGATTACTTTACGCATAACGCAACATATGAAAATTCATACACCCAGACCCAAACGCTTACTTAGCTGCTCGGTGTGCGGAAAAGTGTTTAATTTTAGTTCAGGTCTCAGTCATCATTTTAAAATCATGCATAAATCACCACGGCCACCACAAAAGACTAAAAGAGACTTAGCCACAAATTCAACAAAACATCGAAAACAGTTGCACACAGCTTACGATGAAAAGCAAAATGTTAGAGGCGAAAATCAAATTGTAGAAGAAAATATAACACCAATTAATTCACCAGACGTACACAAGCCTATGACAAATTATATTCTCCAAGAACAGAATTTTGTTAATCAGAAAGAAGAAGAGGCAAAACGTGTTATTGTTGAGCTCATACAGAATTCAACTTATACCTCATTTTTACCCGCTAATGCTTCAAATATATTAGAAATTACTCCACCGATCGCCAGAGAAGAAACTATTTCGGCGGTTGATAGTATCGTCAACGGTTGCTAAGCAAATTTCCATAAGCATAAAGTGTTTGTTTGTTTATATGATATTTTTATATACAAACTAATAAATAAATAAATAATACACATATGTATATATATGTATGAGAATGTCTCAATATAAGGAAAGCAAGTTATTGAACACTTTGAATCACCAATTTATAACAGTCCTTAAATAACCTGTCGTGTTGGCACAAATATATACCTGAATTAGACAAAAATTGTTTTAATTGATCTATTAAAGTATTTTATGTCTACCGCTTGCCCCGAATCTCTAATATTTAGTGTCATATATAAATTAATACGCACGCACACACACACATATATGTATATATACAACAGAAGATTAATTAATTATATTTAAATAATAAGTACGTTATACATTATGGATAAATAGTGCATACACCCGTAAATATATAAATGAGACAAATTCAAGCCAAAACCAAGAAGAATTTTTACATTTCCTCCATTTGCCAGTTAAGATATACAAAATAATCTCACTTTGATATATCATTAATCAAAAATGAATACAAATTTTGCATAAAATACTACTTAGTTTCGATTCACTTTTCTGTATTAAATTTATTGATAATTTTTAAAAGTTATAACGAGAAGTGCACCTTCCTTGCACTTCTGAGTTTATGTTGCTATTAAATAAATAAGCGAGAATGTTATTTCCTTATATGTTATATATATTAGCGTATAAATATAAGAGGACAGTAAGTCGAAAGGAAGAGGACGAAGTAGTACGGCGCACATAGGCAAAATTATTGTCTGCAAACTTAGGCAAGTTGTATTAAAGATCTGTACATGTGTCACGAATGAAATTAACAGAAAATTTAGATGTATCGAATAAATTGATAGGAGAGAGTGGATCAGACGAAAATCGCTTGGATCAAAATTGCGAACAATTAGCACATATTTCATGTAGCAGCACGTCAACATTTATTAAGTTTTATAGATTTATACATATTTATGGTCATGTGCCTTATAGGACCATGAGTTATGTTACTTTGTTATTTTATCATCATCACTTGTTGAATACTTTCCGGAATTCAATATATAAATTGCAGATGGATATTAAAAAATCGGCGCCAAATAACTGTCTAATGTAATTTTATTTTCTTCTTCTTCTTCTTCTATTGAACAAATAGGCAACCGAAAATTCGCAGTGATGTGTAAAGAAGGTCTAATATAAAGACAAAGTTCTTTGTTTTAACCTTAATAAAATGAGTACTAGTTTTACTTAGTTGTTATTATTTATGTATTTTATTATATTGTTTTCCCTTCGACTAAAGTCATTATTTGAACATTGAAAATACACTACAAATGGGCAAATTTTGGAAAACTGTGGCCACTTTGTAAAGGATCAAGTGTTTTTTGCTTTCTACCAATCATTTTTTTTTTTAGTTGATAAATTAAATTAAAAATTTTCACATGAATTGTTAAAAGTTTAAACTTCTTAATCTATACAAGAGAGCACATCAAAAACTTTTAATTTGCAAAATTGCTTCTCGTATTTGTTAAACGAAATTATGTTAAAAACTTTACCGATAATTAAATTCAATGATGTTTCTAAAGAGAAATGCGGTGAAATTTTCTGCCACCGTTCAAAGGAATTCACAATATATTGTACACTTTGCGACATGAAATCCTTTGATTTTACTGATTTTTTAATTCATATTGAAAATGTGCACTTCAATGACAATCTATTGAAATTGGAAAATCCTAGCATGGGTTATACGAATTTGTTGGGAATGAATGTTAAAAAGGAGAACGTCTTTGCAGAACACGAAGCTCCAGGGGAAGAGATATGCTGCGACAATAGATTAGATATTTTAAATGGCACCAGTAGTGTTGAAAGTGGCAATGAAGATAGTGAAGAAGTGCTAACTGTATTAAAGAGAACTGAAGGGAGATCAAGAGTAACAAGTAGTAAAAGGAAACATAATAAAGCTAAAGCGAATTGCAGTCGTTCAGATATGGATAAAAATAGTAAGGTAAACAATGATATCCGACAAAAAAAAAGCAATAATCTTATTTAAATGTGTTTTATACGTTTGAAGCCAGCGAATACGACCAAGGGTTTAAAGTGTCATCAGTGCATTCATTGTAGTAAAACTTTCGTTAACTATGGCCTGCTAAAAATACACGTCGCTAGAGTTCACAAAAGTTTAGCTAAAAAGAAGGAGAGCGTTGCCCGGCTAAAACTGATAAATGTTGAAACACCTGTAGATGATCCAGTCGTAGAAAACCAGAAGTTGTTAGGCGAGTTAGTGATTGCTGAAAATACGAATGAGAAATATAATAAAGATGTTGATAATATTAATTCAGAGGAGCGTGATGATAACCAGGCTTCAGATGGTGATTATGAACCCGATGTAAGTAGGGGCGGTACAAAATGATTTTTTATATCTAAATTTTATCTTTAGTTAGACAATACTGTCGATAACAAGAGGAGCTTTCAATGCGAAGATTGCGACAAAACATTAAGTAGCTGCGCTTCTCTAAGAGCACATACTGCTAGATATCATGAAACAAGGACTAAAAAACCAAAGGAATCAAACAATGAAATGCCATGTATTGAATGCGAGGAGATGTTTGCAAATCAAAAGCTTTACGATCGCCATTGCGTTGAGGTACACGACGGTTTCAAATGTTCCTTGTGTGAGAAAAGGTTCAAAATACGTTATAGCTGTAAACGTCACGAACTGCTGCATAATAAGATAAAAGAATTCATTTGCTCCTTTGAAGGTTGCAATAAAAGTTTCACGGAACACTATTACCTAAGACGCCATCAAGACGTACATCAAACTGAACGTAACTTTATATGTAATTTTGAAAATTGTGGTAAGGCATTCCATGCTAAACGTCGTTTATGGCAACATCAGAAAATACATACGAAACCCAAAAATTTTATTTGCGATATGTGCGGCTATAGTTGCCGCGAAAGAGTCACATTACGCGTGCATCAACGCATACATACGGGTGAGAGACCGTACGTTTGTAAGGTCTGCAATAAAACATTCATATCCAGCTCGTCGCTAGGTGATCATATGGCATCACATGCAAGTACTCGAACACATGTATGTAAGGTATGCAACGCACGTTTTGCGCGACCAAAAGCCCTATATCATCACAGCTTTTTACATTTGGATGTGAAAAAATTCAAATGTAGGTTATGTGGATGTGCTTATAAACAAGCAGCTGGATTAGCTGGACATATGAGGAAACATAGAGAGGAAGATATTATGATGATGATGCCGCTAGAGTCGAGAATTTCATTGTCGCCAGATAAAAAGAATCTATTCACCGGATTTCTTAGTTAAAAAGAATTCGATCATAGATTTTTTATTGAATTTCCTTTATATCGATGACGTTACACGCACTTAAAAGAAAATACAAATAAAATGTGCCCACAACTATTTAGGTATGATTCTGTTGGTTAATAGAACGGTGATTTCAAAACACAACTGCCTGTAAAGATTTAATATGGATTTCTATCGAAAAGGGCTAATTTCAACTAGTGCGCCGTGGCAGAAGGGTGATTAACTACCGATTGTCAGAAGTAAGCACGTCTCCGTAACACTTGGCGTATGATCAGTAATGAATCTGTCTTTGATTTCTGTCAATCATAGCCACCATGAAACTCAGAAACCCTGCTTAAGGCGACCATATATTTAAAACACTAGGCTCGACTAAATCCTAATACGATCCATTTAGAATCTGATCAGACACTAATTGAGTCACAAGCATCTCTATAGCGCTGATTTACCGTCTTCCAGTATTGCAGGAAATATTGAAAGAACCAAAACAAGATTGCCATGGGTCCAGATAAAATTGTCACACTTGAGACCCGAGACACAAATAGGCAGACGGATAGGAGAGGTAAGCAGAACACATGCGGATGCCATATAATTGCATAATCTATCATAAAGTTTCAAAAGTATGGACCAAGGAATGATGCCTGTGAGCAACCTGTTCCAACATTCCTGCGGTCAATATCGTCTAAACCAAGTGTACATGCGCAACTCTACAAGAAATAATTTGCTCAGAGTTTGATTGCCTGGCAGCTCCATCCGTTTAGATGGTACACTGTTTTAGTTCGTATAGTCAAAGCCTGTCTACAAATGCATTGATATATTTTTCAAATGTAATCAGGTATCGTCAGTGGCTCGCAGTAGAACTTAGACAAAGCCCACGTAGAAGCCTTCCTACCATCGGCTTTCTCATTACTTTCTGAAGCACTGGATACAGGCTAATAATCTGAAAAAATCTAGAATCACTCATTATCTTAGCAGATCTAGAACTATTCCTTATACTAGAAGAAAACTGTTACCCCAATACGATCTAGAATTGCTCCTAACTTTGCCAAGCCACTTCAAGAGCTCATTGCGCAGCATGACAACTTTTTGTCAGAATGGAAAACGATCTTTTGACATGCATAAATATTCAGAAATAATTTTGAAGATGGCTTTTGCCACCTCACCGATTATTGCATCTATATTTATAGGTATTTCTTCCCTTTTACACTCGGAATAGCGTACCTGACCCCACGCTCCTGAATTTGGTGCTAAAATTGAATATGAAGAAAAACCATATATAAATAAAATATAAGTTTCTGGTTAAAAGGCCCCAGTAGCTGAATCCGCCGCTCAACACAGAAAAACATTCGATGCGGAATTGTAGAATACGATAATAACGGATTATCTATTGTCTATTGCATTGTGAAGAAGGAAAAATTGGTAACAAGTTACGTATTAACCAAGAGAATGATATTAGTTGTCAAAAGGACACAGTCTACAAGAATCTTAAACTGATCACTTAGAAGAAGTTGATTGTTGACCGTTCGTTGTTGAATGGATAACAATTTCGAAACCTTCTTGGATGGCATTACTGAAGATTACAAGTTAAATGATAAAATGAATAAAAAAATGAATATTTACAAAAAAAAAAAAAAGAAATATGCTTGTTACGGAAATAAAAGCTAGCAAATTGTCTATCCCTTACGTCTTATATTAACATTGTATTCTTTCGGTAAAAAATTACCGAACGTGGCCACACTGCAAACTGTCAATTTTTTCATTGTCAATTGTTTTTGTTGACTGGCAAAAGAAAATAAAAAAAATTTTTCCTTTTATTGAATTGCAGCCAGTAAAGCTATGTTGAAGACTTTACCAACAATAAAATTTAACGAAGCCCCTAAAGCGAAATGTGGTGAAATTTTCTGCCACAGTTCCAGGGATTTTACAATATATTGCACACTCTGCGACATGAAATCTTTTAATTTTTCCGATTTTATAATGCATATTGAGAATGTGCACTTCGATGGGGATTTGTTAAAGTTGGAAGCTTCAAAAATAGATTATGCGCAGTTTTTGGAATTGAATGTTAAAGATGAGAACAGCTGCCACGAGCAAGAAATTTCAGTTGATGAAATGTCCTGGGAGGATATGCCAGATATTTTGAATAGGAGCAGTAGTGCAGAAAGTAGCAAAGAAGATGTTGAAGAGGTCCTAACGGTTCTAAAGAGAAATAGGGAAAAAACAAAAGAAAGGAACAATAAAAAAGCACGTCATAGCCTGGGCAGTCTGGGCAGAGATAGTAAGGTACATTAAAACGTAATAAAATAAAACTCAGCTCTCACCCAAATGTATTGTATACATTTTTAGGAAACAAATGCAACAGAGATGTTGAAATGCCATCAATGCGAGCATTGTAATAAGACTTTCGTTAATCCTGGTCTATTGAAAATACACATAGCAAGGATTCACAAAACGTTCGTAAATGAAAAGAAGAATGACAGGGAGCAAGAAGACATACTCGTTGAAGAACGTGGTGATGTTAAAACGTCTGAAAATCTGGAAACATTAGAAGAATTAATGGTCACAAAAGACACATTTAAAAGATACAATAAATATGCAAATATTATTATATCGGAAGGCGATGAAAGTCAGGATTCAGATGAGAACTATGAACCTGAGGTAAGAAGGCGCAATAATCTAAAAATACAATAGTTAAAACGTAATTTTGTATACTCAGTCAGAAAATAAGACCAACAATAAGAAGAGTTATCAATGCGAAAACTGCGATAGAAACTTAAGCAGTGTTGGTTCTCTAAAAGCGCATATTGCTAGATTTCATAAAACAAGCAATAAAAAGCCAAAAGAATTGGATATCGAAACGCCATGCGGCGAATGTAATGAACTATTCGAAAATCAAAAGTTATACGATCGCCATTGCATTGACGTGCACGACGGCTTTAAATGCTCAATGTGTGACAAAAGATTCAAATTACGCCATCAGTGTAAACGTCACGAACTAATACATAAGGAGGCGAAACAGTTTGTTTGCCCATTTGAGGGTTGCAATAAAGGTTTTACGGAGCAGTATTACCTGAAAAGACATCAAGATATACATCAAACTGAGCGTAACTTCAAATGTGATTTTGAGAATTGCGGTAAAGCATTTCATACGAAGCGTCGCTTATGGGCTCATCAGAAAATACACACTAAACCGAAAAATTTTATTTGCGATATTTGTGGATATAGTTGTCGCGAAAGGGAAACGTTGCGCGTTCATCAGCGCACCCATACAGGAGAAAGACCGTATGCTTGCAAAATATGTAATAAACGTTTTATATCGAGCTCGTCGTTAGGTGAACATATGGCCTCTCATGCTAGCAGTCGAACGCATGTTTGTAAAGTTTGCAATGCGCGTTTTGCCCGCCAAAAGGCTTTGTACCATCATAGTTTTTTACATTTGGATACAAAGAAATTCAAATGTAGAATATGCGGTAGCGCATATAAACAAGCAGCAGGATTGGCCGGTCATATGCGAAAACATCGCGAAGAAGACATGATAAAGGTGATGCCACTCGAATCGGAAATACCTTTATCATCGGGTAATAATAACCTATTTGAGAGATTTCTTAGTTAAATTGAATTCTCTTATAATTTTCTCAAGTTCTTTTTGTACATTAAAAGCGTTAAACGTTTTGCAATTGCATGAAAATGAAAATAAAAACATCGATACGATATTACTGTTGCGATAAAATGCTATGATATATGTTTTTTAATTTTAAAAAATACAGAATTTGATTTTTGAGATGCAGTGCGATAATACCTTAACAGCGAGTTTTTCAATTTCAGCAAGTTTTGTCGTTCATTTTAATAGTTATCTGTCATATGAACTTTAGTAAATGGATTCAAAATTTGTTCCAGCCTGTCCAATGTTTTCGTTTACCAATTTAGAACCATGTTGGGAATGGTCGAAGAAGGAGCGATCCAAAACATTTTGAACAGCCTTCGTCCTTTGCCGAAAACACGTCACTATACCAAATTTCATCAAAATATCTGAAAAATTGCGACCTGTAGCTTGATATACAAATTTACATGGATAGGCAAGCGGCAGACAGATAAACAGACAGGCTTAGATCAATTCATATTATGATTCTGAATCGATCGGTACAATAAAAGATGGGGCTGTCTTAAGCCTTTCTGCGTGTTACATACCTACATACATCTGTGCCACAAGTGGTGTAGAGTATAATGAAAGCTTTCGTATGACCAAAAAATTTACTCTTTTTTTTTTTTTTTTTTAGGGCAATTGTTCAACATAGTGATCTAATACGTTCTAAACTTAGTGACTGGTAAGTTTGTTTGACATGATCGGTTTCTTGATCTTGATCCTTTGCCCTATAATATAAGGTAAGGCCATGCAATGCAAACTTTCACATTGTAAAGAATTATTAAAATTTTTGATATCTTGCGACGAAGATAAATGAAGATTTGATTAGGCAAAATACTGTAGGGTATTTAGGTAGAATCGTTACTTAGGAGCATACAAATATGCTTGAATTGCATTTTCCCAAAATTATCATAAATGATATAATATAGGGTTTAACTTAAACTTGTTAGCTTAGAAATGGGATATAATGATGATCGTGTAAAGACTTGCTAAGAGAAGTGGTGACAATTGATCGACTGATACTGTAGAAAATATTTGCCCTATAGTGAGTATGAGTTTTTTTTATTTATTTACATAAACAGTGCATTTGATTAAATCTTCAAAATTAGTTTAGCAACAATTAATTAACTTAAAAAGCGAAATGTCCGAAAGCATACGTTTGCAATTTTTGAAAGACAATTGAAAAATCGCATACCATGTGTTGTTAAACGGTCTTAATGATAATGATCATCATCATCATCATCATTGGTGCACTTGTCTCAATGTTGCTTTTGCTTTATTGTTTGTTTATAATTAGCTTTTACATATAATTGATTTTGTTAATTTAGTCTAAATAAAAGTTCAAACTATTCAAATGCAGCAATTAAATTTAGAATCGCCTAAGTAAAACGCTAATAAACTCTTTAGTACCCATATGCATATATATATATTTATATATATATATATATATATATATATATCGCTTGTCTCGGGTTAAATGGTATATAATAACATAAAAATTCTTACAAGTATTTTGTTGTTGTTGTTGTTGTTGTAATTTCGTTTGTTATTATTATTATTATTATTCTCATTATTATTAAATCGAATACAGGATAACAGGAACAGCAGCGCGTATGTGTGCGTGGAATGTAATAAATCCTTTACAACTAAATACAATTTACATTATCATCTAATGGATCATCAAAATGATATTAAGGCAGATTATCGATGTCCTTTTAAACAATGTCAAAAACAATTTAAAAATCCTAAACGTCTCAGCGATCATAAGAGACGCTATCACATCATATCGGAAAGCTATATATGCGAATATTGCGGTTATCGGACAAAAATGAATTGCAATTTCATTGTGCATAGACGGCAACATACCGGCGAGAAACCATATTGCTGCGAAATATGTGGTCTATCGTTCGCCTCAAGGTATCAATTGACAACGCATAAGGACACGCATACCATGCATAGGCAATATTTATGCGATGAATGCAATATGAGCTTTAAGCAGAAGAAAACTTTATTACACCACAAATCGTTGCATACGAAACAAGGCAAACACGTTTGTCATCTATGCAATGCTTCGTTTAAGCAATCATCCGGTTTATCGCAGCATAAACGCAGCCACAAAGAACAAATACAACGTAGCACATCAATTATAACCATTATTGAGAAATGAAATGCAAATTTCATTTATGATATTTTTTTGCTTTAACTAACGTCTCGACATCTCTTCACGTCTCCTCAAATTGATAAATATATTATATTGGCACAGTATTTTCGTAAATATGTAGGCGTACAGTTATTTGATCGATTGAGAACAATATTTATTATATCGATTTGTGTTGTAAATTACAAATAAATAGATTCATCTACTAGGTGCTTGCTTGTATTTTGATCAAGGGATTTCTTTATTTCATACAATATATACAGTAATCAATATGTTTTCCATCATTTGCTAGAACATTTTCCTCATCTTTCTGTGTTCAACATGTGCATACGGCATCGAAAAAACGATATTGGTTTGGCACCGATCCAATCATTAACTCATTTTCGCACTTCTTCACCCAAGTCATGGTGCATCGATCTGAACAAGAGGCAAATCAAAAGGCGCATTGCCTGATGTGGCAGATTTTTCCCATTCGAGCTGCAACAGTGTATCCTTGATAGCCCCAGTAACGTGTGTCCGAGCGTTGTCATGCAGGACGACGACTTTGCGCCTACTAATCGCAATTTTTGGTCCTTTTTGCAGTAATACGTCGTTCAATTTGTTCAACCGACGTCGGTGCACATCTACGTTAATAGTTTCATTCAGTTTTATCAGCTCGTATTACCATATACTTTGCTGATGCCATCATATGCACAGCAAGACTTTATTGCTATGATTATTCCACTGTGATGTCGAATGTGGATGGCACTCTGGAACTAATCCATAGCTTTTTGCACTTGGGATTGTTGTAGTGGTCGCGCACTTTCGTTTTTACTGGCAAGCAATGAAACTGCGTTGTTGAAACGATGGCAAACGGGAATGGCATTTTCAGTCAATTCATGTGGTTGCCATTTTCCATTCCCTTGGATCTTTCCCATCGCATCTAGACACGTCTAGAGACAGTTGAGTCATTAACTGCTCAGCTGTTCGAAAGTTTTTTGTCCAGTAAGTCTTGCAAGTCATTGTTTTCGAACTATTTTTGGTCCCCAAGGCCGTTCTCTTTATCGTCGACATCAAAATCGCGACTTTGAAACCGTTCAAACCAAAACTGTCAATTCACAAGCACCATAAGCCTCCATATGTGTTTAATGGACTTTGGCAGGAAATTTCTTCAAAACAATTAACAGAAGTAAAATTTAGAAGAAAAGAATTACATTTTCATGCTCTATAATAAACAGTGGCCTGATTTTTTCTATTTTCGAAATAAACGTTTTTGTTGCATAGGTGGGTGCTTTGAAAAGTTCAGGTCATTTCCGAATTTGTTTGAAAGTGTGGGAGAATATTTACCACAGATGCTATACATTTGAGTAGGCGGACAGACGGAGAGACGGGCATGTGTAGAAGCATTCCAAATTTGAAACTAGCCAAGATTTTATATACTTTGTGGGGTCTCTGAAGCCACCGTCTTGGTGTTGTGCAAACATTTCGACAAAGTTAACATACCCATCACGAAACGATGAGAGAAATGGATTTAGTTTATTAAATAAAATTCCTTACGCAACCTGAAAAAATATCGATAATTGTAATCATTTCGATGTGAACGTTACATTTGATTAATCGAACTTCTCTGACTAGATATATATTTTATAAAAAGACGTCCGTTATTTTCGATAAAAACAAAAAAAAAATATATATATATTAATATATATATATTGCAGCATTATTTGTAGTTTTAAAAAAAAATAGAAAAGTAAATTTAAAAAATCAAGAAAAAAAAAATATATATATATATACATGTGTATATATATGTATATATATATATATATATATATATGTGTGTGTGTGTATACATGTATATATATAAATAAGTAAAGATAAGATAAGTACGATAAATATGAATCAGGAAATGGCCAATGAAAAAGCGTTTGGAGAAATTGTTAAAGCGATTCATCATCTTATCGAAACGAAGAGAGGCCCGTCCACGTTAGAACAAATTCTAAGAGATTATCGTTTAATAAAAGGTAAACAAGTTGCATACGAAAAATTGGGATATAAAAGCGAACAGGACCTATTGGAAGCATCTAAGCAATTTTCTTTGAAAGAGAGAAATGGAAAAATATTTATTGATATAAAAAAGCCAAAACGAAAATTATTGAAGTCTGTCAAAGCAAAGTCGGCAACTTCATTGAAAATAGTTAAATCCGATGAATTGAAAAATAAAGAACTGGATAAGGAAGGTATGCTGATGGTAAAAAAATTTGATGATTTGAAATTGAATGATAAGAAACCGAATAAGGTAATTGATAAAAATCCAATGGAAAATGAATTGAAAGCGGTGCGTTCGAAAGTAAAGACTAAAATTTTACCAACAAAAAAACCATTAGTCCCGAAAATTAGTATATCCGATATGGTATTGAATTATAAAAGCAATGAGAAAATTCCATCGACTAAGCACGCCCAGCGTCAACAATTATTAAATGATAAAATGAAATTAGATAAAGCAGCTGAGAAAGCGCAAGCTAATACTAATGAAAATAAAATAAAAGCGAGATCAAACTATTCCACACCCTTAACTAGAATTAGTACATTAAGTTCACCTTTAATGAAGGAGTCAGATGGTGCCTTTAATTATTTGGAATTGCATTTAGTGCACATACTGCACACTAAAGTTAGTTGTCATCCTAACGGATTCGATGCCGACCATCTGCCCGAATGGTATGAACGCACCTTTGATAGGCCCATTGAAAATGGCTGGTTCGATCTAATAAATAGATCAAGGAAATTTGCCCAGGAAAAAATGAACGACAGCACTATACTCTATGCGTTAAATGATGACGAAATAGCTGTAGATATCGAAGAGACGGGCTCGCTTGATAAAGCTTTTTCTCCGGGTGTAATTGAAGAGTCGAAAAGTCAAAAATTAAACAACAACGATCAAACTGGAGATACTTAGTGTTTGAGACAAGACTTTTATTATTTTTAATAATCACATTTTATTACAAATTTATTTTTTGCTCTTATGAATGAATACATATATGCATATTCATATTTAGATGTATATATAGATATATATATATATATGTATATAGAGATATATAGACATATATGCTTATATAGATATATATAGATATATATAGATATATATACATGCATTTATATTTGTATTATACAGGAAATATATCGTACATATATATGTAAACATATATTATATGTATATATATATATATACATGCATTTATATTTGTATTATACGGGAAATATATCGTTTATTTCATTACACGAAGCGTTAGTTTTCTTTGTTAGCCGATCGCAGCACCACTGTTAGAGTGTAAAAGTAAGGCCTTTCATAATTTGTTATTTTGAATGAAAGGCAAGGGAGGATGGTAGGCATATATTTGAGTATCAAAAATAAGAAAATCGTTTTGACAAGAGTATTAAAGGGTGACAACGTACCTTTCCTATGAAGACATCATCACGTCAATGAGCTCTGCGCCATCCAGTGTAACTGGTATATATTTGATACAAAAAAAAAAAAATGTTGTATAAATTTCTGTGTGATTAGCAAGTGTCTGAATGAAAAAAGTACAACTTTCGACTGAAAAGAGGCCACCCTGTATTTCCTGGAAAATGTTGTTTCAAAGATGCTGTTCAAAATTCAAATAAAAGCAAGTAAGAAAATTACAAATTATGTCGTGACCGAATCTTTTCTACCCATCACTGTTACCGTAAAGAAGACAGTCATCATACTCTATAATATGGAGTGGGCGAGTTTCATTTTTTCTATTTTCAAAATAAAAGTTCCTATCGCATAGGCGGATAGGCGCATAGGCGTTACAGTCGTGTCCTTTGAAAAGTTTAGATCACTTTCAAATTCATTTCCAAATTTGCGGACTTCATTTGTCTTCATTTTTGCGAACGGCAGAATGTTTATCACAGGTGCTACAAAGTTGGGTGAACATACACATGGACAAACGAACAGATGGGCTTGTTTAGGTGCACTCCAAATTTAAAATTGGACAAGAATGCATATACTCTATGGGATTTTTGAAGTTTGTTTCAGCGCGTTATACAGGTATTAAACAGTAATTAAATTTTGATATACTGTAGTATTGAGTAGGCGTGGTCAGTTTTTTGCTTTTTTATAAAGGCACCACAGCATTGCCTATAGAATATGGGTTCAAATTTTTGTAGATTTATCTGCTGTAGTCTAGGCGTGATGATCAAAAAACCAATTTTGTATCCCTTTTGAAAAGCAGAGGTCTTCTCAGTTTACGTGGTGCTATGATGTGTGCCCTTCGACCAATTTGGCCCAGTTTCAATAGTTTCAATTCCGGTGCAACTGTTCAAGAAGAGGAGTTTATCTCTACAATAAAAGCGCTACATTAGAATTCCTTTCATATTGTAATGTATTGCAGGAAGGTAACTCTATAAAGACGAAGGTGGTGGCAGCCCTTGGTTAATGTCTCGTCTTGTTCTTCTTTACTTCTGATCATACGTGTGCCAGCGTCGTCACTTTGCCTTTATAAATATCGATTAATAATTAAATTGAGAATTAAACTTGTATACCACAAAGTGAAATCAAATAAAATTGATATTATTCCAAAATATCACAGATATTAACAATTTGATTTTAAAAAAGAAAGAGTTTTTTCGATGAGAAAGCTTCAATTGGAGTCAAAATTCTTTATGGGTCTGCTGAGATACCCAATAAAAAAAAACCATTACCAGCTATAGAGACAAAATAACAATTTTTTGGACATCGAGCTATAATAGTTTCTTGGGAAATTAGCGAGCAAACCTAGCAAATCCGCTGTTTCTGCACTTTTAATGCACAATGCAAAAGGTTCACCTTCAAAAGTGTGTTTAAAAAAATAATTAGAGAGAAATTGGCCAAAAAAAATGTATACCCTGTCAACGCTGTAAAAATCAAGCTCAAAATATTTGTAAGAATCCGCCTGGGTCACACAACTGCAACAAACCGCTGGATCTTTAAGGAAACTACTATACAATTGCGGACGAAAAATTAAACATATTGTTTGTGAATCCCAAAACGTTTGCAATATTCGAAGACTTGTTTTCGAAGTGTCCAAGTCTATGGACATTTTATAAATGATATCAATAAAACAACTGACTTTATTAAAGCCATTAGACTAATAATCTTATCTACCTTTAAGAGTAAATAAAATACAGCGAGGATATCTCTTGTGGATTCCATAATTCTTCTTCAAATGTATAAACATATATGTAAACATATATATAAATACATATGTAAATAGATACATACATATACATGTTCATATTTACAAATTAAAATGCTTTATAAAAAATTTGTAAATTAAATATATCCCTCAGCTTTGAGGGATATATTTACCTACTTAGGTTGTGATTAAAGCAGGAAAAATAACAAATGCAACATTAAAAAAATAAACTAACTTTTTGAAATTGATTAGTGAAAAACAGAATTTAAAAAACTCTTATGTATTATTTATAAAAACTATAATATTTACAATCACAAATTGGTCCATACCTTAGAAATTGCTTTCCCATATAATACACATTCTAAAACTATTGTCAGTCATTATTGGACCATCTTTATTGCTTGTTTTTTAATTTCTGAGAAAATCTAACTCGAAATATGATATTATGTAAAACAAAAGAAAAAAGTTAATATATGATTCGCCAATTTCCGCAAAGCCTCATGAAAAGTGAATTTTGTTCACTTACTTGCTTACCATATCGACGTTTATTCGTAGTTGGGTAATCATGAATGAAAAGTGTAACTTCCCGATTCATTTTCATGTAAATTCATATATTTTAAAAGATGGGCGACTCTTACATTTTCTTTATTAATTTATTAATCTGATAAACAAATTTGGTTGCACTGATCGCAATTGGTTACATTTTATGGCTTTGCCTTATAAAGCAAAACACTTTAAAAAACTAAAGGAAAAAAATGTTAAGAAATTGCTTTTTACCTATTAGTTATAATACAGACTTTAATAAATCATGTGGAGAAGTTATATGCCATAACATTGCTACATTTAGCATAATTTGTAAGCTATGCAAACTCAAAATATTCCACTTTGATGAGTTTACAGACCATTTGGAGCGTATACATTTACAAGAAATACAGGAAAATTGCAATTATAAGGAAGAGTTAAACACTATCGAAAACGATACTGAAATTGAAGATGATGATTTCGATCCTCCAAATTATATTATTAAACAAGATTTGTCGCTTGATGAGAAGCCTTTCAGCGGGTTTGCAGACAAGCATTGCAGTAGTGAAGAGGTCTTACAAGAATTTAATAATTTCGATGAAGTGACCGAGCGCGCATCGTGCGAACCGTGTGATGTAAAGTCTAATGATAAGGAACAAAACGAAGATGAGAAACCGCGAAGAATTATAGAAACGGTCCTGTATTTTCTTTAATATAGGTATCTATTGTATGTAATAATAATTTTTTTATATCTAACAGAATCCTAAACCTAAAGAATGTAAATGTGAATTATGTGATAAATCATTTTCCTCCGAAAATCGTCTAAAAGTTCATACGAAACTCAAGCATTTGCGTGACAGACCCTATAAGTGCACGCTGTGCTTAAAAGCCTTTGCCGAGGAACGTTACCTGAAAGCCCATAATAACACCCACACCGGTTATACTTGCGCCAAATGTAGTAAAGTATTTACAACAGCAAAAGGTTTAAAACGCCACATGCCCTTGCATAGTGATGTGAAGAATTTTCTATGCACTTATGAGAACTGTGGTAAAGCATTTGCTAGTGAATTAAAATTGAAGCATCACTTTAAATATCATACCACTAAGCCATTTGTATGCGAGGAGTGCGGGTACAGTTGCTACAAAGAAGGATCTTTGGTTGTGCACATACGGGGTCATAGAGGCGAGAAACCGTTTGCCTGCAATCAATGTGATCGACGCTTCGGTTCCAAATCTCTTTTAAATGAACATATGGCCACACATTCTAAGGAACGCAATCATATATGTAATGTGTGTGGGAAGGCATTTAACCGTCCTAAGGCTTTATACCATCACAAGCATTTACATTTAGGCATCAAAAAGTTTGTTTGTAAGATATGTAATGCTGCATATGCTCAAGCTGCTGGTCTCTCTGCTCACATGCGAAAACATAAACAAGAAATATTAAATGGATGCCATGCTAAAGATGATTATCCAACACTTGTTAATTTCTAAAATGTTTTTTGTTTTTCCAACAAACTCTTGGAGTATTTTATTTTTGAACAACAATTATAGACATTTACACATAACTACTTAAATTTTTAAATAATATTGGAGCGACAACAGTTGTTAAAATGTCTAGTTTCATTTTTTATACCCAGCATCGAATGATAGGACAACTTTCTAGGATGCTTTTATATTGAATAATTAAAGCTGTCCACGCATAATAAGCGAAAACTTATAATCTACGATAGATATTGATCTAAGGCTTGTTAAAAATATTTATCAAGACCATCAAATATTTCACAAGTAACAAAAAAATTTGCACTCGCTTTTATATGTTATCTTTTAGAGACATGGATATTAGCGATACGACCCATAGCAAATATAAACTTTCTTACTTGTTAAACTTAAGCCCAAACACGTATTGTATAATCCCAACTGCCCGTAGACAGGGCTGTACCATCGGGTGATACTTGTACACAAGACACTTTATTCTCATGACCGTATAATAAGCAAATGCGCTCCGATTTTAGGGTATCCCATAAGTTAACGGTATAGTCATTATAACCCGCGAATAATAAGCGACCGCTTACTGAGAAATCAACGGAGTTGACACCAAAAATGATACTTTCTTTAGCAAAAACTGCCACTTCACGATCTGCTCGCATATCAAACAAACGACAACTACTGTCATCAGATCCAGTAGCAATGGCATCACCACATGGATGAAACTTAACGCTATTAACATCCGACTGATGGCCTTCAAACGATTGTACGACTTGTCCAGAACGCATGTCCCAAATAAATGCCATTCGATCACAACTACCAGATACAAACGTATTACCCGTCTCGTTTGGAGCCAAATCGATAGCCATTACATCACCCGAATGACCGTGGAAGCTTTGCAATAATTGCCCAGATTCAACATCCCATAAAGCGCAAGTCGAATCACCACTTCCGGTTAATATTTGTTGATCGGAATTTGGATAAGTACAGCATGACATATAGCTTGTATGTGTGCCCACGGTCCGTTTTTTGGCAGCCATATCTTCGTCGGATGTTATGGGATAGACAGTGACCTTATTATCCAAGCCACCACAAGCCACATAATTTCCAGAAGGCGCATAAGCACAAGCCATTATCCAAGTGGTAGGCATGGTTACAGCATGTTCTTTATTCGTTGTAAACGCATCCCAGATAATCAAACGACCATCCTGTGACGAAGAGATAATGTGACGTTTATCGGGGCTCCAGTCAGTGCATAGCACCTTGGCCTGATGACCTTTAAGTATCTTGCGTGGTTTGATATTAACGAAAGCTATTTGCTCCAAACGGTCCGCTACACTCGATAAACTAATATCGTTTAATTTTTGCCGCTCTTCTTCGAGCTTATTTTTTAAATTTTCTGCTTCCTTAAGCAGATTAGTCATTTTATCATTAACATTTACAGAAGTCGATGAATCGGCCATACTTTTCTTCTCAATTTAATTTATATTATCCGCCACAAAAAGTTTTCTTTTAATAAACGAAAATCAATACCATGAGCATACACGTACATATAAAAAAAAATGCTGCCTAGTTTGACGCTTATTAAAGACAACTGAATAATCTTGTAAGAACAAAACAAAAATAAAGAAATTCTACTGACTGACTGAATGATTGCTTTTAAATAAGTGAAAGATGTAAATGGAGGCAATAGTATTTGCCTTTGATTATGTTTGGAGCAGTGTTTTTCATCTTTCTTTTATCAAACACGTTTGTTACATTTGACAACGCTTTTAAGTAACTGTCAAGCATTTGGATTAGTTATGCTTCAAAAACGAATTAAAGGATTTTATCTCTGGGAGATCTCTCGATTTGCATTCAAGAATTCTTGCAATATTTTATTTTTCTGGCTGCACGTTGAATATATAAATATGATATAAATATATCGGGGACTAACATTGATGTAGAAGTAGACCAGAGCGTTACTGATTATTCAAATTAGGTCATTGATTCTGGCTTTAGATTTTCTTGCAATGCCCCTTGGTCCCCTTGGGGGTCAATATTGAAAAAGGCATCTTATATATTAACAATTGTCTAGCTGTTGCAGGTGTGTATGCGTGCACGGGGTAAATATCCAAATGGCAAAGTAAAAGCATGAGTCTTCCGATATAGTATTGTTTTATTAGATAGTGTCTGGCCGCTTATATTGCTAAGCATTTCCACTTATATAACCTAATATAATAATAGTTCTAATACTTGTTTTGTATCGTTTTGTGTTTGCTCTTCATGTGAGATATTAATCCCGGTTTTTGATTAAAAGCAGCATCGCAAAATTTACAGATATGCTCGCGTTTATTGAGATGAATTTTTAAATGTGCTCTTAGTGTTTTTTTGCACTTGAACAATGACGGACATTGAGGGCACGGTACCGTACGTTCATTGGTATGCGTTATTTGATGTTTACGCATTTGATAGCCATCGAAAAAGCTTTTATCACATTGATTGCACTTATACGGGCGGTTATTTTCGTGTCGGCGAATATGGCCCTGATATTCGGTTGAAGTAACAAAAGATCTGCCACATAGCATGCATAAGTATGAACGTTCACCAGTATGACGTCTATCATGCAGTTTTAATTCCATGCGGGTATAAAATTTCTTTGAACATTTTGGGCACGCATAGTCTTTTTTACCACTATGTCGAATAACATGGCCTTGCAGCAAGCGTTTATCCTTAAAAGCGAAACCGCACAACTCACATTTATGTAAACGCGGCTGATCAAAATTTTTACGAGGTCGACTGCAACGAAATTTAGGCTGAGATGGCTGGTCGTCACTTACGTTCTCCGACCTGCTTGAAATTTCATTCGTTTGCACGGTAACTGACAATTCCTTTCAAAGCACACGCTTTACTTATAAGAATATTTTTCATTTCGTTCAGAAATACCTTCAATATTATTGTATCCTCGGAATCTGTAATAAACGTTGAGAATGATTTCTCTAATAATTCTTCGCCAACTTCCGTAAGCCTATTTTCGCTCTCGTTATTCTTTGAATAGGGAATATCATTAGCGTAGTCATCGGCAATCTAGACAAAATTATAAAAAACCATAGTAACTCGTATCAATACTGAAGGGAAGTAACCTTACCTCTATCTTTATAAAATCTTCAAGATTTTCATTCAATCCTAAGGGTAGTTTATCTACTAATGGGTCCACTTCCACGGAAATGTCGTTATCGTCGTTGGTTACCGAATAAAATTTGCCATCATCATATTCATCGTCTAACTGATATTTTTTTTTCATTTTGATTTCTGTATAATGTTCGGATAAATGATCTAATAAGAGATTAGGTGTTTCAAAAGTTCGTTTACAAATCGAACACTGGAATGATAACAACTGTTTATCATCTATAAATATTACACCGCAAAGATCTTTATTATCCATTCCGGACAATTTTTTTCTCCTTCTTCTTCTGTTATTCACCAAATTAACAACTGAAAATTCGCTGAGATGTGTAAAAAAGGCCCAATGTGAACACAGAGTTCTTTGTTTGGGCCTAAGTAAATTTGAAGTTAGATTTGATATATAATATTATTATTTATTTATTTTAGTGATTATTTGATTAGATTTTTTTTTTTAATGTTGTGTATTATACGTCCGCCACGTTAAGTTTTTATTAAATTGTGCGTATTACTTATCCGCCTCGTAGCACAGAACAGTAGAGCGAGAAGTAAATTCCGATGCGTAATGTGTAATGTGGTACATGAATATAAAAAATTATGTGAGGGAATTGATGGGTGTGAAAGCCAAAAAATGTGAAAGAGAGCAGGGTCATGAATTGACTGTAAACACTTATATGTCTTGATGACATGATTTAAGTAAAGAGAAGACTGCGACGTTAGCTGTTAAATTGCGAGAACGTAAAATATCAAGAATGCTGTGTCACGAAGAGCCCATATAATCAATTTTCGAAATGTGGAATGGCGAATAGAAGTGGTAACATTCTGAGAATTAAATAGGATATGATCAGGAGATTGTGAGACTCCACATATGCATAAAGGGTTGTTTTACTATGTTCATTTTGAATAGATGATCATTGTATATCGTGTGATTGAACATCGGCCTGCCGTCAACCATAATGTCTGAGCCGACAATTGATAAACGAAAGCGTTGTATTTATTTGGGGAAATAAAGGACAATAAGGTGATTTACGACATCGCTTTTTCCAAGCGGCCTTTAATATGTTCACGATATGTCACTGTGAACTGAATATTTTGAGTCCGATACCTATTGCAATTAAGGAAATAAAACATTTTTCGCTCGTTGCTCTCGACCGGTTAATAATAAATTATAAGCAGTATATCAGCTGATAGCATATTCATATTTATTTTTTTCTTAGTTTATAAGGCATATAGCAAACTGTCACGAATTAACATATTATAATAAACACGGCCTATCATATATTCAATTATGATTCATGGTTTTCATGGTAACATGCAGGGCAGTATCAATAAACTTATAATAATTGATAGTAAGATACAGCAAAATCTAACAAATATTTCTATTGACATAATCGAAAAAAGATGTTTGCATTAGATATCTGGGAAAATGCCGGCATTAATCCCAAATACACTAACGACACACAAGGACGCGTTACACTCGTTTGCGGGGCTTGTCCGTACACAAATATGCGAAAATACATTTTGATTATGATTAGTATAAGCGGTACAATCAACATTATTGATAGCATAAAATATGTAAGAAATACCCATTCCTTCCACTGGAGTGTTATGCTTAGTGAAGAATATTGATATTATCTCGGATTTTTAGTAAGTGAATAGAAATATTGACTTTAGATTTAATAACAAGAAGAAAACGTGTCTACAAGCTGTAGACAATCAAGGATCACTTAGCTTACTAGGAGTCCACTTAGTCTATCAGGCAAGTTTTTATTAAAAGATTATAATTTATATACTACAATATTTCGTTACAGATTTCTTCATTAAATATAGATAATCCAACCGATTGCGCAAAAAAATTCATCTAAAACCATCAAGTTGATTTGATTTTATTTATTGGTGCAGAGTGCGATTCCAAGCTAAAAATAGAGTAAAATCGCCAGTGCACATTAGGATATGGCTGGACTTAATTATTTAGCTTGACTAGTAAGGAAACCTCTTGTAGCTCAACTTTTTGTTGTTCTGGTATAAATAATAATCTATCTTTAGAAAAACATATTTTTTAAACAGTAATTTTTGAATTTTATTATTTAATACATTTAATACCTTTATTACATTAAATTAGTCGAATTTTTATATAAGTATGCTAAGCCAAAGTTAAGAATTGATAGTTGTATTTCTTATTAAATTAATGATTTCTTTTCTATTTTATGTTTTGTCTTCATATGAGAAGCCAAACCAGGAGATTGATTAAAGGCCGCTCCACATATGTTGCATCTGTGTTCACGTAAATTCAAATGAATTTTCATATGAGCTCTTAATCTTTTTTTAGTCTTAAAAGTAGCCGGACATCTCGTGCAAACAACTGTACGCTCATCACTGTGCATCGCTTGATGTTCGCGCAATTGACAGCCGTTGTAAAAACTTTTACCGCACTCATCACATTTAAAAGCTCTATAATTAGTATGTCGTTTAGTGTGTTCAAGCAAAGAACCGGAAGTAGCAAATCCTTTTCCACAGTGTGTACATAAAAATGGTCGTTCACCATTGTGGCGTCGTTCGTGAGCCTCTAGTTCTGTACGCGTAAAGAATTTTTTTGGGCAAACTGTGCATGGATAATCCTTCTGCCCTGTATGGCGGCGTAGATGGTTAGCTAGATTGCTAGAATCTTTAAAAGCGAAACCGCATAAATGGCACTTATGCCGCCGCACTGCCTGACTATAAATGCGACGGTACTTAGCACGAGGATATAATTTTTCATTTTCCTCATTGTTGCTTTCTACTGCTTCATTCAATTTGGTATCACTTTCTGTGGTCGGATCACATTCGGCCTCTGGTAGAAAAATTTCCTTGAAATGGCAATTCAATGATAATTTTATAGATTACTCCTTCAAAAAAAAATTGTTTACCTCCTCTTGAATTGATTCTATAGACACCTTCTCATAATTACAATCGAAATCGTTGAATTCTAAAGTCTCTTTCTCCACAAATTCTTCGGGCGAATAATTCATCTCGCCATCATCTACCATTTCGTTTGTGTCATCCTCAGAACTTCCATGATTAACTAAACTATAGTGAGTGGACAAATGCAGCAGTAACATATCGAAAACATCAAAAACTTTTTCACAGTGCGTGCAATGAAACACTAAAAAATGTTTTTCATTTATAAATACAACGCCGCACATATCTTTATTTCGCAAATTGACCATGTCTCCTCTTTCTTTCTTTTCTAAAGTTTGTGAACAGCTTTGGGAAACGTGAAATATAGTACTCGACAAAGAAGAATACAGTAGCGATTTTAGAAACCAACATAAACCCAAAAGTGTTGCCAGACTGATGACAAATGCCGTAATTGAAATTTTATGTTTATTTAACCGTCTAACGTTTACGATCTATACTTCGACGTGCCGTAAGTAACAGAATATACATTTGCAATTTCTTAAACACAACCTCTTGTAATATGTAATTATTAATTATAAGCCGCCTGAGTGGCCGAGTAGGCAAGAGTCTCGACTAGCAACTCAATGGTCGTGGGTTCAAATCTCAAGTGCGGTAGAGTTTTTAATAAAGCCGAAAGCCTTAGATGCTAGTGCTTTAAGACTTTAGTCTTAGAATTTATTCTCTGGCTAAGTTTATAATAATAATAATAATAGTAATAATAATATGTAATTATATAAAGTAATTACTTGATCATTTGTTGTTTTCAATATGAACGCCTTAACGCATACCTATAATGGAAGCAAAATTTTATATGAGAAACGTAACAAGTTAACTGCATTATTTTTGTTTTAGATCGTGTTCTTATCGTTGACTGCATTTTTTACGATGAGTTGTTTTAGACCGTATTCTTAACATTTTATAAGGACTAAAACGCGGAATTTCTCCTAATTGTTATAAACTGTTTTACGTGAATTTAGAATTTTTTTTTAACAAAAAAGATAAAAATAAAATGAAGAACAAATTTCTTCTATTTAACAAAATTTTCGTTTTAGCCGATAGACACGTAAAGATCCTTTCATTGTGCGCGAAGATATATTATAATTACTTTACTTGTTTCCTGTTGCGTATATGAACGCATTAGAAATGCTTAACACCAATGCAATTTTGTGGAGCATACAGCAATATGGTACTACGTTTTTGAATATATAGGCGGTATTTATTTTCACTTTTCTTGAACATTTTTGTTGTGTCTAATAAAAAGGTTTTCAAAATATCTTTACAATTTTAAGAACGAAAAAATAAATAAAAAGAGGAAGCAGAAAGCGACTTGCGAAGATAAAATAATATAATTAGGAAGCTTTTGGCGCCATAGTTCAATACATAAGGTGTTTGGAATAGAAATAAAATTTGGCAACACTACCAGCTAGAATTAATTTAAAGGTCATCTCAGACTCGTGACAATTATTGTATAAAATAAATAAACGCGTAGAAACCCTGACATCATTTTGCGTAATTACGTCTTTTAGTTAATTATGTCTTAGGTTGTATGGAAAAGGACAAACCGCATCCGTTTTAGAAAAAATGAAAAAACCAGCTGAAACAACTAATATATGCTTTGAGAAGTAAAAATAAAGCAACATAAATGTTAAAACGTAATGAAACGAAGAATTAAAACAAATGGGTTTAAAAGAGGGACCATGAGGATGGAATTAATTGACGCATTTAAACAATGCAAAGAATTGCTTAAACATTTTAGTTTGAAAAACCTACGCCATCTCCATTCAACAATCCAAAAAAAAAGAAAAACATATTTTAAATTGAAAATGAATCGCCTTCATTGCTTGTTATACATAGTATAAAGCAAAATTTAAAATCACGTAATATAAGAAACAAATACATTAGTGCAAAATAAATCAATAGCTTTTCTTTCATGTTTTTGCTTTTATTTTATTTGACTGCGTTTTGTCACTATGGGAAAAGCTACTTGAATTTTTTACCCCGACCCCGATTTGATGCGTCTTAAGTGGTAATATAATGAAGCAGGATTGCGTCACAGGGAATGGGAATTCGACATTTTCAACTTTCTCCAAGATTTGACAAATCGTACGACTGTGTACGTACACAAACAAAGCAAAGCGAAGACAAAAACGCAGAATAAGTAGTAAGATCAGTTTATTTTAAATTTGTATTTATAATTGCATTATTTCAAATTTCTTTTAAAATATACGGTTTAAAATGTATTATTTTAAAAAGAAGAACTAAAGACAATTTATTTTTAATATAATATATATCTCTCAAATTGTTCTATTAGAATGTAAATGATAATTTTTGAATTATTGACTAACGAATAGAAAAACAGTTTCGATGCTTCATAAAATTAAAACAGAGGAGCGAAATAATATCTTAAATTGTAAAAAATTGTACGAATGTCGACAAAGCAATTTTTGAAATGCGAACCAAAGTAAGCATAAAAGGCAGTATGATAAATGGAGCTAACTCAGCTGCCATATTGAACAAAATATGTGAAATATGGCATCAAGTGAGCATCTTGAGTATTTAATAACTTCTTTAATAAATTCGTCTGCAAATGTTAAAAGAACTTACGCTCTAGTAAATATAGGAATAAGTTTGCAAGAGAGAGAGAGAGAGAGACAGAGACAAAGAGAGAGAGCGAGAAACATCCACCTGGAATTAGGGCGAGGCGGGTAGTTTCGATCTGCAAGCTGATAGAGATATACGAGTACCTAAACGAACATAATTGACGTCCATCTTCGACAGTAATAATTTGGAGTAGAAGATTGACTACCAAAGTTCAAACACAATCGGTGGTAATTGTAGTATCATTGTCCAAGCAGTCTTGGTTGCGGAGTATACCATATGTTACTCAATACATGTCGCTCAAATACCATCCGTCAGCCCCCAATACCTATAATTTGCTCCACAGAATGCCTATAGCACAACAAAAAAACAACCGTAAGTAGTTTTATAATATTTGTATCCTTATTTCTTAATACTATTGCTTATTCTTATAGTTATAAAAAGGTTGATCCAGATTTGGCACAAAATATTTATTTAATTACTTGGAAAGTGTTTTTTGTTTTTTCTTATTGGTAATTAATCGATTTGCCAGTTGAAAGAGAAAATCTATCTGTCAAGGTGATTTTTGCTTCACAGTTACTTTCGAGAATTGTATTTGTGATATATTATGTGCAGTGATGGAACTTCTCTTCGTGAACCAGATTGAGATGCGTACAGAACACTGCTTTCGTATGAGATTGGACTTCTTCTAATCGACCTATGCTCGGTAGAGAGGATAAGTGTGACGCGTCTGGTAAATTTTATGATTACGCTTATTAATGACGAAATAGATTCCTCACTCCTATTGAATATGTTTACCTTTACAATTTCGCGTAGAGATTCGACGCTTTCCGCGATGTAGGGCTAACTGTGAACTGAATTACCCATTACGAGTACTCTGTAAACATCTTAATGAAAATTATCACGTAGTCTCCACTTCAGATGAACGTGAATATGTGAAACTGACGTTGCTCAAGTGATAATATGACTGTTGTATTGATGTTGCGATTAGTCTTCCTCTTCTTTCCCCCCTTTTATTCCGCTATAGGCCTAGTCTATAGTATTTTGATCTTCTATGACATCATATAGTTATGTACTATATTGCTGTATGTACTGTTGTAGATATAAAACATGTAGCTGCCAATAGCAAAATAACTAAATAATAATGCAGGTCTTTGGTTAAAAGAGCCTGCACATAGTTGGCAGCAATGCTTGCGTTCATTTTGGTGAATTTTTGAGTAGCTCTTTATGTTTGTTGGTGTTCACAGTTCTGTTGGCTATCGTAGAAATGTTTTTCGCACTCGATGCACTTACATGGGCGTTTATTATGTTCGTACAATTCACTAATGCTAACAAATGTTTTATCTCGTAACGCAATATAAATAAGGCTCGTTGCTTGGTCCATCCTAAATTAACATCCAAAAAAATAAACAACTAATCTCCCTAATTGTCATCGTGACGTTCAGGTTACTCTAACTCAGTATATGTGTGTAAGAAGATGCTTATAGCAGTACCTTATTGTAATCTAATATTTACCTCTATTTGTAAAGCTACGATTCAAAATATTTCGAAATGAAAACCACATTCGTTAAACTCCAAAAATATTCCTTCCGTGTAACACTTCCACAGACTAATTTTTTCTTCACACTGGAGCGTTATTCCTAATGTCGGATTCGAACTTCAACTTTGCCGACTTTGCACAAAACTTTATGGGCATTAGTAAATCATATGATTTCGTATATATACATACCCACAAGAAGATTTGATCATTATTTCTTTTTAAATTTTTAATTTGGAATTTTGGTTCATACTATGCATTATTTTGTAGGAAATGAAAAACAAGCAATGAAGGCAATTCACTTAAAGGTTGAAATAGTTCATCAAATTGTTTTATTATAAAGAAATAAATGGACTCATTAATACACAAAAAATTTATATATCTAATATATAAACAATCTTCTTTATCATTTTGGCAGCCGCGCTGC
Source organism: Glossina fuscipes (assembly GCF_014805625.2). Taxonomy (NCBI): domain Eukaryota; kingdom Metazoa; phylum Arthropoda; class Insecta; order Diptera; family Glossinidae; genus Glossina; species Glossina fuscipes. The sequence goes on along the minus strand of NW_023998414.1, from coordinate 24,649,915 downwards.
CATATCGTTTAACAGGAAAGTGTACACAAAACAATATGGTTTTAGGATCAAAAATAATTTCCGGCACTTTTTATATCTTCACAGTAAACTAAATAGTCTGTATTGCTTGCAAATAATGTATGGTATAAACCGAAATTGCAAACCACACAATATAATGAAAATGTACAATAGTGTAAGGTAAACGCATTCTATATGTTGTATGTATGTATGCATTGTGAAAAACCATATGATTTGTCGATTCCCATAAAATTGCAAAAAGTCGGCAAAGTTGAAGTCTCAACCTGAAAATGGGAATAACATCTCATTGTGTCAACTAGCTATGTGTTAAGTATTTACGACTTATATGCCTGATAAGCGCGAATGGTTTCTTTGTGTTTTCGGCCTATGACTTTTTCGTTGTGTACATAAAAAATTTCCAATTTTTCTAAAAAATGTGTTCGATAAAAAAAAGGAATATGTTTAACTATATTATATTATTTTAAGATAACAAAAACAGTAGAAAGTGCACTGCGGATTTGGCAGCTAAGCAAGTAGTGGAACGGAAGGCAAACATTAAGAAAAAACTTTCACAGTTTTTTTCACTTGAATGTATGCGTCATTTCTTGTGTATGGTGAAAAATCGGAAAATATAAAGAAATCTACGAAGCATACAAAGAAACAAAGGTGTTCCTAATGAGCGATCTATACATAAAGGAGCTATTGCGTGTCGCAGTAGCTCAGATATGTCAAACGATTGGGTATAATGCAACACAGACGGCTTCTTTAGAATTATTGCAAGATATTTTGGATAAATTTCTAAAAGAATTTACGAGGGACTTGAGACGTCAAGTGGAGCATTGTAAGTAAATAATTTCAATGAAATTCGTGAATTTATATTTGTGAAGGTGTTTATAAATAATTTCGCTCATCTGGTATGTGTAGATAACCGCACAGAAGCCAATTTAAACGATGTAGCCTTGACTTTATCAAGTATCAATGTTAATCTTAATGAGTTAACGGATTACATCAACAATGTTGAACCGGTCCCGTTTGTTATTGAAATGCCGAAGTTTCCCCGACGCAAAGATTCATATTTGAATTTTCTGAAACCGGGCAGCAAAGAAGTTCTAACGCGTCCTGTACATGTGCACGATCATTTGCCCCCAATGCTGCCACCGGATATAAGAGAGCCGCCCGATAACAACATCCTTAATGATGTAGATAATAGTGTTCCTGGTCTTGATGTGAAGCCAAGTCCTGATAAACTACATGGTACAGAGATTGGAAATGCTAATAACGCAACTACGGCATTGGGAGAAACAAATAGCACAGGTATATTTTGTATGGAAACTACGAGACTTAACAAAATTTGAGTACAGGACTTTTGTATATTGCAGATGCTACGGGCAAACCTCAAGTAGGCGTAAGTTTGGATAAGAATACCTTGCAATCTTTGTTTAAGTCGACTATTCATTTGGAAGATGGCGAACGAACGATTAACAATACAAGGGAAATTAGCAGTGTGGTAATGACTACCGGTGGTTACATATCACCGGCGATTGAGGGTAAAATGCCAGAAGCCATAATTCCGGATATAATAAGTAAGCCTTTCCTATATAATTCATTTTTACAACTTTTATGTTTAAATATCCATCAGGAGAGTATATCAGATTTGTTTTTGTTTTTTTTTTTTGACATATAGAAATATGCATTCGGGATCCTATCACGTACATGCAATTTTGGTCAATTTTAATCGATTCAACATCTTTGTCTGTCCGCCTATTCAAATCACATTAACGTTCTCAAGAATATGTCTAGAAGGAGCCTTGATGTCCATCCTTGGTATTTTTACTGTTGCAAAATTATACACAATTCGTAGAGAATTAGCAAAAAAAACGACAAATCTTGTTTCTTATATGATGGGCTTGTAACTTTGATTGGAGCGTTAAATTTGGAAATTAGCTATTTGTAAGAGTGCACCTACGGTTCAAGAAAATCGCACATAATACGTAGTATGTGAGTGTCTTTTTTAGTTTACAAAAATATAATTTTAAATATAAATATAAAAATAAGTAAGCAGTCTTTATAAAAAGTCCGCTACAAGGTGAATATAACTTCCTTCTTGTTTTTTTAAGGGACTTCTCTATTCACGTTCATGCTCTAAGGATAATAGTTAAAAACGTATTGTCAAAAATTTTTACAAATAATTACAATTATGGCCACCTTTTCAGATGAAATGTTCGGTTTGGATGCTCCCCCACCTCCACCACCACCTCCACCGCCTGTTCCGCCACCATCTTTATCTAATTCTAAACCGCCATCTCGCACAATTTTACCTGGGTCGAGCAATAAGGAAAACACCATAGAAGTGAACACAGATGCGAGCAAAGATATAATAACTAATTGTGGTTCGGGAGGTGATAACAAAAAATCCACTATTAATAAATCTGTGGATTTTACGTCTTTACGTAAAAATGAAAAGCAGTCGGAATATATGCCGGAGAATTTTCCAAATAAAACGGATAAAATTTCGTCTCATTTATCAAATACCAGCAGCGAATCTTTACCAATAACCACCCCTTCACAGCTGGGAAACAAGAAATCATTATTCACGGGCCATACAGGTGGTGTGCACTCCTCGGCTCAAGCTTCGTTTGCAAATATGTTGCTGAAAAAAGCTAAAAAGCAAAAGGGACAGCCAAATTTACATGCTCAGCTATTAGCCGATAAACAGCCTTTTTCAGAGAAGCTGATCGGGAAATCAGATGCCGGTGAGAAAGCGCAACGCAAGTATGTAAAAATGTTACAAAAAATGGTTAAGCAAGGAAAAATACCTGCAGAATTCTTACAAACCGTTTTGGGACCAGATAAGAAACTAAAAAATGCTATAAATCCAGCTATAGTGGCAAGTATGCCACATGGGCCGGAAAAAATGCAATTAGAAAAATTGTTGAGGAAGCAGACAAAGCAAAGGGAGAAATTTTTAAAGCATCAAAAAATATTAATGGATGCTCACAAGCCGGGGAAAAAGTCCGGATTAGCAAATATGGCGACAATTTTTCCTCCACAAGTACCTAATAGAAGTGAAATTATGACTCCTGTTTCGAAACAGGAATTGTTTAAGGACAATGTTTTAAGTGGCGAAAGAGAGGAGAAATTAGGAGCTCCCACAACGTCACCGATAAAGGCTAATATCGCCACGGCGAATAGTATAATTTCAGCCAATAATTTGCTAAATGATGCGTCCAATAGTCGTGTGAGTGTGCAGCAACAAAATGAAAGCTTATCTACTTGTGGGGATGTGGTAACTACCGCTGCTGGGGACTTGAAAGATCCTAAAACCGGGATGGAAATTAAGCTATCCAATGAACCGGATCGCAGTAAATTGAATATTTTCAAAAAAATATCGAAGCAAAAAGCAAACAAAGCAGTTTCACCAACACCGGGTCGAATACCAAGCCTAAATGATACTTCTCCGGTAATCAATCTGCCTTCAGGCACTACCATAACACCAGCCCCAGGGACGAGCGGTTTATTAGCGCAAACCAGTCTGACTTCTGTGGCACAACAAAATTTGCCGCGCTCCATGTTTCCCAATGACTTATCAGCAAAAGCAACAGGTGTCAGCAATAACATAGCGCTAGAGGAAATGAATAAACAGGTTCTCCCTATGGGGTCTACCTTAAATCAACCCAATCAAGATTTGTCTATGCTTAAGCGTGTGTTCGGTGAGAAAGCAGCAGAAAATGTCGATATGGTCAATAAGCCAAAGAAACGTGGACGCAAGCCAGGCAGCAAGAATTCACCAAAATTACCGGGTGTTCTGTCGAATGCGATGCTTAAGAAAAATAAAAAACTGAAAATGGAAACTGGATTATTTCCGCCGCCATATAATGCTGTCGGTGCCCCCCTATTGAATCCTCTAAATCCCAATAATCCGTTTGATACTGGCGCAGCCGCTAATATGTTTCCAATGTTCTCCTTAAATGAAAAGCAATTGCAACAACAAATTATGGCTATGGCAGCTACTAAAGAGAAAAAAGAACGCAAAAAAAACAAATTATTGAAAAATCTTCCCATTAACTTATTGCATAACAATGCGGCATTAAGTAGTTTACAAGTTGGTAACGTTGGCGTTACATCTATTCCCACCTCCGAAGAAGTGCAATCCATAAATAAGAAATTAATGCGAATGGATACCATACTTAAGCCAGCTCCAGCGCCTACGAATAACGCCGAGTTCAATAATGACTCAAGTATGGCAACCGGCGGCCAGAAGCCGTTAACGGTTCTTCCAGGTCCGACGTCGGCAACATTTCCTGTTTCTCCCAATCTAAAATCGCCCGGTAACTCTAAACGCCTGCCAACCGCTAGTGATTTATCCGCTTTGCCGCCTTCCCTTCAATCACCGTTTATGTTATCCCCGCGGCCCGGTTTTCCCAATTTACCGGGTAATATGTTAAACATGCTTCCATTTCCGTTTCCACCACGTCCTGGTTTAATACCCACTCATGGCCTTTTTCCTACACCTGGTTTGACAGCTTTTCCCAACAATAACAAAACTTCAGCTGCAGCCAATTTGCTATTGACTGGTGTTTTTCCGTTTCCGAATTTAAAACATGCCGCTGTAGATAATCAGACAAAGCAGGGTAAGAATCCGGCTGCTTTAATATTATTTTGCTTTATTTAATCTAATCTACCCCTTGTCCAGAAACTGAAAATCTTGGAGGGGATCATAAGAAAGCAGATGCAAATCTTCCAAATAATGAACGCAATTATTGCAATGTCGCTCCGCTTGTGCCGGAATTCTTAAAACTTACCACGCCAGACTCAATGAATAATAAAACTTTCGAAGATCAACAGCAACAACATCATCAACAACAACAACAGCATCAGCAACAATCTAGTGAAAACGCCTCACCAAAAAACCCAAAGTCTCGTCAATCTCATACTACGATAGCAACAGTTTCTCAAGATAATTTACTAACCAAAAATATGGCTGACACACATCCACTTCACGATAGCGTTGGTAATGTTGGCAATAAATATTTACCATCAACACCCAGTGGATTATCGTTGAATAGCTTTGAACAGTTAATGAAAAAAAATGAGAATCCCGTGGAACTGTTACCTTTACCTAAGAGTGCAGCCTCGAAGCATTCGTCTGCTGCTGCATTGGATCAAACACAAAACCCTATAAAATCCAATCTCTTGGGTATGGACTTCAGTATGCATAAGAAAGTCATTGGCATGAATAAGCCACCACCTATTACCTTGAATGCTGATGAACCCATTGAAGTGTCAGATGATTCAGACGAGACATCACAAGTATCCAAAACGATTAGTAGTAAAACATTAACACCATCGAATTTGAATGCAACGCAGCCAGCTTTCAATGCGGACGATATGTTTGCAAGCAGTTCAGTGTCATCGCTTGCGACTGCGGTTGGCAGTAAATTGCCTCCTTTAGATACTGAACTTAGTTCCAAGGAATTGAAGAAATTAAAGAAACAAGTAAAAAAAGCTTCTGCCCTCTCCAATACTAATAGCACTCTTATTAATCCCGAAAAAGCCGAACCGGGTGCCGGTGTAGGCAAGTTGGCTGGAGGTGCCGATTTGATACCGCTACACTCTACTGGCCTAGCGTACTCCTCTAAAAATATTCCATTTAACAGTTTAACGGGTAACGCCAACCCCACTTTTGGAAGTCACAATAAGGATTTATTGCCTTCTTCTTCGTCCGCCACAAGTACTTCGGTATTTGATAACGTCACGATTACACCGGCACTCACGCAAACCGGTTGCATGGTTGCAGGAGCTGGTGGTTCAATGCTTGATTTGCAAAAGAAACGCAAAGAGCATAAAAAAATGAAAAAGCTAAAAGAGTTAAAAGAGGGAAAAGTCAAAAAGAAGAAGGATAAAAAAGATAAAGTGAAAAGCAAGGAGAAAGCAGAGAAATATCTATTGGCCCAGCAACAGTTGCAGCAGCATCAGCAGCAATTACCTTCGTCCGTCAAGGAATTTAAAGAGATGGGTGAAGTCGCAACGGGAGGCGAGAAAGTGAAAGATAAAGATTTGTTAAAAAAATTGAAAAAAGAGAAGAAAAAAGAGAAACAAGTAAGAAAAACAATTAAATTAATTGTTAAATTAAAATCAATTTTCATATTTAAAATAACTTAGCGTTTGCCCGTCGTCGAGGGTGGCACAACTGTACCACCAGCATGTACGTTTATAGGCGGCGCTAAAGAAGTTGTAAACGCTAACGCCTCAAGCCTAGAAACGGGGGAAGGGAAAAAATCAAAAACTTCAAATATTTCTACATCTAAAGTAAATGAACAAGAGAATATGGGAAATACAGCAGCTCTTAGTTGCACCGTAATACCAAAATTAACTTTAAAATTGGGCTCGAATCCGTCGCCAACGCCAACAGAAGCTGAAACGAATAGTTTGCAGAAATTTGCAAATGTTTCTGCCGGCAACAACAATTCGCCGCTTAGACGAGAGATGCGAGAGCCTTCACCGGAATTAGCAAGAATATCACCGCTAGTTACGAGGCCACCTAAGCAAAAACTTAACACTAGTAAGTGTTGAAGATGTTAAAATGAAAAACAAATTTTCCAAGTCGACGTTTCTTATAGGTGGTGAGTTGTCATCTAGCGGATGTGCAGCTACGGGCAATATGCCAGGAGCTAATACTAATACATTAGATACGAGTTTTGGCGATACCAGCAAAAGTAGTACAACGGCAAATGTTGGTCTTTTGGTACCACCACCCAGCCCTTGGCTTTCAGGGGGCACTATATCAGCTAGCTCAGTTTTGCTTCCCCATCAACTATTGCAAACATCCAAATCTAACGAATTGACAAGTCAATCTACAACTGTTGGTCATTCTAGTGATACAAGCAATCGCCACAGTAGTAGCAGTGATCGACAGAGTCCATTGACGCTCATCACCGAAACCAGTCGTCCATCCTCATATATAGTAAGTAACATACACATATGCATCGGTTAAAACGAATCCGTACATGACGGAGCATTTAAGGCTTATTTGAACTTAAATTTATTGACTAACCGCATATTACATATCCAAAATTTTTTTTTTTTTACTTTCAATTAATAACACTAAAAAGAAAACGTTTATAAACTTGCGAGTTGTTTCGTGGTAACGAAACCACGACATCACGATTTAACCCATCGACTCGCCATCAAAAAGCAATCTTGAATCGGAGAGGACTTAATAGATCCAGAATTTGCGACTGAGATGCGTTTGTCACAAAGTTTATCAAGAACTTTTATCAACAAATAAATTTTTTCTTATTTCTTGGGGTTTTTTTTTTAGCTTTGCATGGTAAACTTTGGTTCGATCGCAAACATATTATCAAGTACGATAGTGCAGTTATTGTTCTAAAATGATTAATACACGTCATTAACGCATCTCTGTTCCGCGAATTTCGATTCGATTGGGTCCTTCCTGTCCGAGATACGGTACATGTACGGATCATGGTTAATAATGCACTCTTATGTAATTGAAGAAAACGCGATAATTTTAGAAGGTGTAACGAAAGTAATTTTCATTGCCCCTTTCAGCAATTTTATGCCTTGTGTTGTAACAAAAATCTTTCAGTGATCCTAGTCGCCATATTTTGAACTTTCCTGCCCAGAAACCATGCATGTCGACGGTATTTTGCACATGTTGCCATGTGGATGAGGCTTCGTTTTTTTCGCCTTTTGGATGCTTTACAGTGACAAAATGAGTAAACTATTGGTTATCGGTATTGATCACTGTTAACAGCTTTATATTTAAAAGCTTACAATTACAATGGTGGATCCTTTTATAGTTTCGTAGGAAAATTTCGACAAATATTAATTTGAAATATTATAAAAATATTTTGGAAATATTTCGGGAATATCCAAAAATAAGCGTAAGCAGCACACGAACACATCCTCGCTTGTTCTGGCTTTAAAAAAGGTAGAAACGGTAAACAGTCGAATTTTAAAAGACTTGATGCCTGAGAATCTCTAAGCCTAATGTCAATATAATAAAGTAGTGTCTATATATCGAATCTAATATACAAATCATCAAATATAATGCATAACACTATCTATTTGAAACAGGATGCATTGCTCTTATGTTAGTTTCTATATCCATCATTCTTGTTTTGAATTATAAACGTATTAACTGATATAAAATTTCTATAAAGGATGCCGAGGGTAATCGTGTTTGGATTTGTCCGGCCTGCGGTAAAGTTGACGATGGCTCTCCTATGATTGGTTGTGATGGTTGTGATGCTTGGTATCATTGGTATGAATTTAAATACTTTGTAATTTCTTATTGAAAAATTATTGAATTTGAATTTTGAAACCTAGGGTTTGCGTGGGCATTGTTGTGGCTCCCAAGGATAATGAAGATTGGTTTTGTCGTGTTTGCATTACACGAAGTAAAAAGGGTATACATGGTTCAGATAAGAAACGTAAACGTACTAAGAAGAAGTAATTTAACATAAAATAATTATTTTCTATTTTTTGTTCTTTTATTATAGTTTAAGAATACTTGTAATTGGATCAAGATTTATAATTAAGTTTAGAACACTCATGGTTATCTTAAATTTATACAATAAACAATAAGACACAATTTCATTTTCTTTTTAAATACAATTGAAATTAGAAATGATTTAAGACAAATGTTAAACTAACTTTTACGGTATTCCAAAGAAAGAAAATGGGATAATATAATATTTTATTTGAATTGTTCAGCATTCATTTATTTGGTCGCATTGACAATCTTTGTACTCAAGATAAATTTTGAAATTTGGCAGCATTTTAACTAGTGGCTACGATGATAAGATGTTTTTGGCTAATAAAAATATGAGCTTTTCATTCAGGAATGATGAATAGGCCTCAAGAAAAGGGGGGAAGTCTATTTTTAAGATCTGAATTGCATTTATATTTCATATACATTTCACCCATCAGAGTATATTTCAAAGCCAGGAGCACTTAAATGTTTTATATAAATTTTTTACTTTTTTTTCAAATTCTGTTTGGCCTATAAAAAACTAACTATCATAAAGGCCATTTTTTCAAGTACGGGAATATGATAGCATTTACTGCTCTGTGTGTTCATCTTTTTCTCTCCCTTTTCGCGTAAACAATTGCATAAATATTCTTAATTGATTGATTGATTGATAAAAGATCTCATAATTCGTTGCAAATATTAATTGAAAGCCGGCAGCAATCGCCTATTAAGACAATTTTAAAAACTTATCGGACATGATCCGCTGACAAATACAGCCCTGAACTTGTATTGAAATAAAGAAGGTTCGATCGGTTTGTTGACATGATCAGGATTAATTAAACACTTTATGAGTTTTAAGCATTTCTCTTAAGCGGTACGCGTGATGTCAAGAATTCATTCCAAGTGGTCACACTTGCGTTTTTTTATCTAATAGGAATTTTCGTGGAAGTTTAGTGTTTTGCTAACAGGAATTGACAGCACTTTTTTGGTTTTTTTTTTCCACGTTATATTAAAACTAGGCAGCATCGTAATAATTTTTTTATAAACAAATAATTTACCGTTTTCTCCTTAATTCGCGTTTCAAAGAAAATGTTGAAGTTATTAAAACCGTGCGACATTTATGATAATTTTAAATGTGGCGAAATATTTTGCAAAACCCCAACCGTTTACAACGTTACGTGCAGTTTGTGCGGCAGTAAAATGCATTTGGAACAATTTGCTAGTCACTTTCAGGTGCAACATTTAACACTGGCAGAGGAGGAACTTAATGTGGAAGAATTGGAAAGGAAGCGTCAAGCGAAATTAGCGAAAGATGATGGATGGTTAGATAATATGCCAAGTAAAGAGGTTGATCCCATTGGTGACCCGATTAAAGAAGAGCAATTGCTTGACGAAGAAGAGTTCGCAGATGAAGACCAACAAATTGAAGCAGAATCATTGAAAAGACTAGACATTAATGAAGGGAATGGATTTATATTGAAAATCGAAGTTATAGAAAGTGTATCACAACAAAATGAACAAAATTTAGAAAAAAATTCGGAAGATCTCCTTCTAAAAATTAATAATACCAAAGATAATGTAAAAATTGCAGATGAACGAGAAAAAGATGAAAGGCGAAATGAAATTGTAATTTTTTTTTTTTTTAATTTGCGAACATTAGTTGAAAATTATGCGAAAATTTCTTCTTTCAGTCGGAAGCTGAACAGGACGACAACTTTGATTTGACATTTCCATGCGATATATGCAATCGTTCATATAGCTCTAAATGTAGCTTGCAGAAGCACAAGTACACTATTCACAATCCAAATAAAATGCAAAAAAGAACAAGCAAAGAACCTAAAATCGAACACAAATGTGATGAATGCCAAGAAATATTTCGTTCGGCTCGTGATTTGCGTGGCCATAAGTGGAAGCATACAGGAATATTTTGCGATATATGTGGTAAACCATTTACTCAGACTGGTAATATGATGCGTCATAAAATACGTCATACTGGCATAAAAGCCCATAAGTGTCAAGAATGTGATCGCAGCTTTTTCACCGATAAAGAGTTAAAGTCTCATATGATATCTCATACCGGCGTAATGCCAGTTATATGTGAAATATGTGGACGACGTTGTCGCGATCGTGGTGTCCTTACGGCCCATATGCGTCGGCATACCGGTGAACGTCCCGCCAAATGTGAGGTATGCGGTAAAAGTTTCTATTCATTTCATGATCTAAACGTTCATGCAGTTACGCATACAAGTGAAAGACCTTTTAAATGTGATATATGCGGCTCGACATTTCAACGTAAGAAAGCCTTGAGAGTACACAAATTATTGCATACCAAAGATCGTAAACACATATGCAGAGTATGCGGTAAGGGTTTTGCTCATTCGGGCGGTCTTAACTCTCATATGCGCACCCATGACGCAGCATTAGAAAAACAAATATTTGAAATACAACCTGTGATACCCATAGTCATTGAAAATCGTAAAAATGACAATGAACAATTTAATTAATAAGGAAACCAGCTAAGAGATGCATACATTAAAACAAGATGTAAGCATCTTAGCATGTATATAGGTTTGTCGGGTGATTTACCGGATATCTTTCCAAGTATTATTTAATAAAAATATTCGATATAATCGCCTAATATAAACCAAAACATTTGAAGAATGACTTACCAGAAGTTCTTTTTTTCCGTTTCTATGGTACTTTCAAACCTGTAAAGAAAGGAGAAAAAGTCTAGAGAGAGAAATAAAAAAAAAAATTCTAATTTATTGAAAACATAAGAAAAAAAAAACGATTTCGAACCTCTTTTTGAATCTTAAGCTTACATAATTTTTAAAAAATCCCCAGTTAAGCTGTCAAAATTATTTAATAACTATGTTTAAATGATTAATCTTCGCCCTTATTTTATTAATTAGCAAATGAAAATTCTTCGGTTGACATATGTTAGCTGCCAAGTTGCGACAATTTTTCAGAAATTTTGGGGAACGCTGGAGCTACAATAATAATACCGTAAGACGAATCAATGCTATAAGACAGAAATTACATATGGCATAACCAACAAGGCGAATAGGTAGGTCCCCTCACCAGCAAAACCCATTTATATTAATTGTCTTTACCGAATCAATAATTTATTATTATATTAATTTATTATATATATTCATTTATAATATAATAAATTAAGTAATGACTCGACACAGAAAGATCAGGCGGCTGTTAAATTAGGATAAATGCCTTTTGTTAAATTACTACTACTACTCTTGTAAGAGCGACTTTATCGAGATATTAAGTCGGGTCATAAGTAAGGTACGATGCAGTTAAGTAAAACCTATTGTTCGTATTTACTCACTATAAGTCACCGAACAAACGAGTTCTTATTCTCACTATATAGATCGACGATTCAGTCAGTCTTCAGTCTTCTGCTAATTGTTTTATGCGGTGCGTGTTACATTCAGCTGTTCTTAATCTCTCAAATGGGGAGTCTAAAAGTGTGTAATGTAATGCTTTGGGAACTTAAAGAAAGCAATAGCGCTTAAGCGACATCTGAAAAAATATGCACTGTATACGGTGAAGGGCTGATAACTGATTGGGCAGTTAGACGTTGGTTGGTAAAATTCCCGATCTAGAGATACGACCTTTCAAGATAGGACGTAATTCCGACTTTGAGGGCAATATTAAAGCAAAATCCACGCCACTCAAAAAGATTGATTAGCTGGCAATCAATTGTTAAATTATTACAATATTGTTATTCAATGAAAACAATTTAAGCGAAAATTACTTATGACTCGACCTAATATTTGCAACAAAACAAAAAACGATATAACGCATTTTTCAATGGAATGCTAATAAAATAAACGTTTATTTTTACATAAAACACTTATTCATAGATTAAGGATACACAAGAACATTGAGAATATATTATGAAATTAATTAATTCATTAATTCATTAACAAAGCTATATACGCCTTACGGCGAATTTGGATTACCTACCACCTCGCAAAATTTTTTCATTAATTACGAGCCTATCAGAGAGAACCGATCGAAATCAATTTCATTCAAAATTTCTAAAGATCTTGAAAGACAATTTGAGACAAGCTACGCATTCATATCTATTTTAATTGCTTGACTCCGATAGTTGGGAGTACTTAGTCTTGCTTCTGCATCCTTTGTACGATCTTGCATCGATATATATTCGACATCGCTTCTATATAGTTCTTTCTGTACGCGAATTTTTCAAAATATATAAAAGAAAAAGAGAAGAATTTTTCAATTTGAGACTTGATTACGCTGTTTATAACCAGATCGACAAACTGTTTTTTTTTTTTTATTTTTTGAATTCAATTCAAAGCTAAGTGTGCCGGGTTTCAGCATTCTATCTTATTTTATGTGCTTCTTTTTAAAAGACGGATGGAGAGACAAATGCACATTCGCATTGGTTTTTGTACGGTCTGCGGTGAATAGGGACCGCATAAACGCACAAGAAAGGATTCGAGTGTAGCTATAAAAAGGAATTTTTTTTATGCGATGAATAGGAACCGCATAAACGCACAAAAACAAGTTTGAGTGTACGCGGCAATTGTCGTTCTTCGGTGGTGGTAGGATAAAGCGGAAAACAGAAAAAAAAAAAAAAATAAATAAATAAATACAAATAATTGCATATATATGTGTATAACAAATTCTAAGCTTATAAAACTAAAACTCAACTATTCATATAAAAATGGACGCAATGGATTCAACGAATTTATATTAACATAAATATACTTATGACAGATAGTGTGAAATGAGGAATAGATTTGCTTAAGCGAGTTTGCGATAAATGCATTACATTGTCTTATGATGCATTATCTTTAAAAATGCTTTCGTTTTTTTTTTTTTTTAGTTTTTTACGTAAAGCTCTTCTCTAAAGGTTTTTTTCATGTGTTTGTTTTCTATCTGTATACAAAACTTCCTGTAATTAGTTCCTTTCGTCTGGTTTACTTCACGGTTTATTCTCCTCCTCCTTCTTCCTCCTTCGTCGAAATGTACTGGAAGACTTTAGACCGCATCTTGCAATTAGTTTTTTGTTTTAATTGTGGCTTTTCTTCTTCTTTACTTTCTCTTTTCCTTTTAAACAATGTTTATCTCGATTTTTATAACCAAACGATCGTCTTCGCAGAAGCCTTTTTTTATAATTTCCCCAACATTTGCGTATTCGACAAAGCCGAACCCACGCGTACTGATCCGTTCACGAGGCTGATGGAATGCTAAAATTTCTGGTTTCGTCATTATGGTATCGTGTTGTGAGAGTTTCGCATCTCGTGGATGTATCATACAGAGTTTTATACGTCCGTTAAATGGCCAATCCAGGTGATAATCATTTTCGGATTGCATTAGATGCACGTGCAAGCTAAGTAAGTGCTGATGTTTCGGTTGTATATTCAAACGAGCGCAGAACTTATATCCGTAAGGTGAAGTAAAGCATTCGCGTGAATACACCAAATTATTGGCATTGGCGCGCAAATGTTCTATCAATTTTTGAAAATTTATAATTTCCCAAAGTATGGTACCGCCACTGTAGCGTGGATCGATTTGTTGCCGCTGATTTTGCAATAGTTTGGTTAAATTTTCAATTTTTACTGCCTGCTCACAGGATCGTTGCTCTAAAATTACGATACGTTGGTACATCGCTTGTATAAGTTGTTCCTCGGCTCCATTAGCATATTGAGGTGGAGGAGGCGGTAATTGTGGATTCTCAGTATAACCGTTAGTTTGTACTGCAATTTTTTTTGGCTTTTGAGGATTCCAAGTCGATATGGCCGTTTGCTGAAAAGCTTTAAGCAGCAATTGCATGTGCAAAGCCATTTCTTCTTTAAGATGTACCTCTAAGCCATTCGTTTCAGGACGTGCCACAAAATCGCATTTTATAGAAGCAAATGGGCATTTCTCCTCAGCAGAATCCTCATTAGTACGATATGGACAATTGTAACGATGACGTTCCACTTCGATTGGTGACGCCACCAAATCGCAACCCAAATTGGCATTGGGACATTTTAACTTAATTTGCTCGATTTCGCGTCGCGTAAAGTTATCCGGAAATACATCTTGATCGCCGCTGATTTTCTCATTATCCATTGGGCACCATTGTCGTTCGGGGCCAAGCCAAGAGCTTAAGCAGGATTTGCAAAAACGATGACCGCACGAAGTTAAGACCGGTTCGTTTAACCAATTAATACATATAGCGCATAGATAACGCCCATCCGGATCTGTGTGATCTTCCAAAGAGCTAGATCTTGTATTTGTTATTGTTAAATTATCGCTACGCAATGGCAAACTATTGGGCGGCTGTCGGATCATTTCTTTTTTAATGTTCTCATCCCCCTTACGCTGTTGCCTCTGTTGTATATCAGTAGGCGGAGTTGGCTGCTGCCGAAATTGTTGTGATTGCCTCTGTGCTGGTGTTGCTGGTGTCTTCCCTAAACTGTGCATATTTTATCAAATTTAATTTCTTCCTATTATTATAATTGTTCTTATTTTTTATAACTGTACAAGAAATCGTGGTAAAAAAAAAAATGCTCTTGTAAAAATCCTAGAAAAATTCACGTAAAAAAAGTTGTATTTTTAGCGAATTGTATCGATTTTTGTTTACGTTGTTTTTGTGTTATGACGTACAATAGGCTGCTATGCGTCATACTAAGGGTTGCCCAACTATGTATTTTTCGTGGAAAAGGGAATTTTCATCAAAGTTTGCTGATCTAACTTGAAAATGATTGATAGATTTAACAGTTAGGGCCATCATTTTTTCTTATATTCTTATAGGAACTAATCACGTAAGCAGTTGTCTATTGGACTCATTTTGGGCGAAGAAAAAACTATATTCACAATGCAGTACATTTTAAACAATTTGAATATAATTTCATTGATAGGGGCGTGTCAGGAGGTGAATATTTAAGTCAAACACTTTTACTATAGACCTGAGGTTTGTTTGAAAATCCATCCAAAAATAACATTGACTAAAAGATAAACTCTGTTTTCTTTTATCAAACTAAGAATAGATAACAGTGACGTGGTGGACTGTGGCCGTAAGGAACATGTAAGGAATCGATTTAGACGACGCTTTAGAGAAAATATTAAACGAGAAGAAAGAAGAGATTAAAAGGTAATAAACTTCTCTAGCAAACAAATATTTGAAGAGGAGTCATCGTTGTCGTGGAATTTGGAGCCAAACTGAATCTTGCTAATGTGACCGCTTTGAGGTATAGATGTGCAAACCGAATTTCAATTGAAAATAAGAATAATTGTGTAAATGAAAATAACTTATCATGTTTAATAGCCCGTATAGTGGATCCATACTGAAATCGCATTTATAATGACCCTTTTGACGTTATTGTATTTACGCAATATTAGCATCCCCCGAACTTAAACCAGTTCAAAAATATTGTACAATATACGCTCCAATAAACTCAGGCTAATGTTTGAAGGGTATAGAGCGTAGCATGAAACACGAAACGAAGCAAACGCGCACGCATATATATATTAATTTCACCACAAATAAAATAGTAAAATTTGCTTTGCTGTGTGTTCTTATGGATGCTCTTTTGAGAGTGAAATTCGCCAATAACAAGTGAAAAAAAAAAACTCTTCTCAATATGCTCAGATGAGAGTAAAGTAAAGCAGTCCTCACCCGAGGCAAATGAAAAAACAAAAAAAAAAAAAAAAAAAAAATGAAATTTTACAACAATAACAACCAAGTGATTCTAAGTTGAAAATATCGCTCACATCGCTCACGTTTCAATTCGTGAGTAATGAGAAGTCGTGCAACGAAATTTTACTCTGCGAAATGAATTTTGTTCTCTGCGTTGTTGCGGAGTATCCATAAGAAATGTACAGCAAAGACAGGAAAGTAAATTTTACTTTGAAATTGAATTTTCTTGTGTGAATTTTGTATCGCAAAACTTGCGTAAAAAATGTACGTTATTTTATAAAAGTAATAATACGTTATAATATTTATTATTTGTTTCTGAGTTGTTAAGTTGTTAAGACCGCTTTTTCAAGTGAAATTGTTGAAATTGTGCCGACATAAGTGTATCATAAACGGGGCGAGACAAGAATTTTCAGCGTTGAAACTTTAGAAGTTTTTCTAATTATAACTGAAAATTGACTTATATTGTGAAATAAATGAATTTTGGAAAAATGCTTAACAAGCATTTATTTAAGCTAACGATTACGTTAATTAACGCATTAATAATTCCACAAGTTTTGTCATTTAATGTCCCAGAATATACAGTAACTGATCAATGGGATGCCATAGAACTGCCAAAATCTATATACAACAATATTTATGACAAGAAGATAAATGAAAACTTACCAACGGAGCAAAATGCTGTTACTTACCTAAGCAGTAAGAACAGTAATCACAATAACGACGACAATAACATAATAGTGAATCGCCGCATAGGTGATGGTGGTAGTAGTAGTAGTAGTAGTAGTAGTAGTAGCAGTCGTCAACTAAACTTACGACATCATACATCGTATGATAAATACGATGACGTAGTTTTTGTCTATAATAAACAAGACAGCAATGGCAACAACGACAAAAGCTACAAGACCAAGCACAATTATTTGGTGGCTCAACAACAACAACAATATAATGATTACAAAGCAATATACAATTCGGCAAAAAATGCAACCACTGAAATGAGCAGCAGAAGTGATTTGCACGCTAAACGGCAGCGTAGAGAATTAGCTGATTGGTTGATCGCTCCGAATACACGTTGGTGTGGTCGCGGTAACAATGCGAACAATACCTATAATTACCTTGGTGGTGCTTCATCGACTGATAAATGTTGCCGTAAGCATGACCACTGCAAAGTTTACATAAATGCAATGAGCAATCGCTATGATTTATTTAATTATCGTCCCTACACGTTGTCGCATTGCAGTTGTGATAGGCGTTTTCGCACCTGCCTAAAAATGGCCAACGATCACGATGCCAAAACAATTGGCAAACTATTCTTCAATATAGCGCAAATGCAATGCATTGTTTTACGCAAAGAACGCATTTGCCTGCAGAGGGCAGCCGATAATAGTTGTTTGAAAGAGCATATTAAACAAAAAGCTTATCTTAGAAATAATAAAAAGTATTGAAACAATACAGCAGACGAACCGAGCAGAAAAATATTATAGCGAGAGAGTATTTAAACTTTTCACATTAATTGCAAGCAATGTCAAAGTTAGCCATAAGCACATGTGCGCATAAACAATCCATCCACTCCCCCTTCCCCAAAACACTACTTCATATAAAAAAGACTGCTGTACATTCATACTTGTATGTAGCCACACTTATAATCGATTGAAAAGGTGAGTAGCGCGATCTTGTTTTAAAGAAATATTTTGTAGTCTTTTTTGATTTACTTTTTTTTTATTATTATTTTTACGCTATGAAACGTCTTACTTTTCTTATTGTCATTATTGTCGTGAGGAACGTTTTGAAAAGATAAAAGTAAAGTAATAGTTTCCTCAAAGCAAACAATTGGGCTTAAGAGATCGATAAGAGCTTAGACTAGACTAGCAACTCAATGGTCGTGGGTTCAAATCCCAAATGCGGCAGAATTTTTAATAAAGATTTAAAACTTTAATCTTAGAAATTAATAATAATAATTAAATTAATTAAATTAATAATAATAATAATAAAAGATCAAATAGAGTTTATAGTTGGGGTTAACAAAAAAAAAAAAAAAAAAAAAAATGAAATATAGTCAGATAAAACAAATCATTACATTATTTCGGAATAACTTTTTTAAAATACTAATACATTGTTATATGGGGATAATCGATTAAATCGACTTTCCATGCTACTCATCCTTGGCACGGTTTTCACCTAAAAACTAGCGTCCTTCAGCTTAAGCGTAAAAAATGCATAGAGTCACACTGGCAGACGTCTAACCTGTTGTTGACATTCAAATTCATAAAAGGTAACTGCGAATTGATATTCAAAATGCACAGTTTTTTGGGGCGTTGAGTTACGTGAAATTTACTCCATTGATCCGATCGGGTAACGTTAAACCTCTAAACTTGATTTGTAAATATTTTTAACTTTCACTATAATTGCTAAGGTCTCAAAGTGAATTAATTGCTTAACTTGCTTTAAAGAAGAAATCAACTCTATTAAATTTTCATTATATATGCATATATATATATATATATATAAGTATGGATAAATGGCTATGTTCTTGTTTCTCTTGTGTATTTGCAGATTTTCTCAAGTCGATTATGCACTGACCAACAACAACTAAACTGAAGCCAAACATTTAGAATTACTTAAACATTAAGAATTAAATAAATTTAAAATTTTAAAAAAGTTGAACAAAACTTGAGAATCAAAATAGTATAAGTACATTTTTTGAAAAAAAAAAAAAGTTATTTTATTTATAAAAAAAAAAATTTATTAACAATATTTTCATGGTAGTCGACAAACAACGAATTTAAATTAGTGCATTAAAGTATTTTAATTAATTTTAAATAATTAAGAAACATATAATAGTTGTTATGACAAAGCATGTCTCTATAAATATTTATTGAAATCAAAACTTTGAACACAACATACACAACGAAGTCATGATGGTGAGCTCGTTTTCATTTCGAAGAACGCGTGTAATTGTTTTTACAAATAGGATACAAACGTAATTTTATTTGTATTTATATAGAATTAAAAATAATGAATTGAATATTTAGAAATGTTATTGACTTGTAATTAAGCAAAGATGTTCGATATTATTGAAAGCAGTTAACGGTTCTACACGACTAATATTTTTATATAGTTATTATCATAATTTTTTTTTCCTAGGAATTTTAAATAAATATTTAATTGTTTATTAATTATTACAAATAAATTTTTCAAGTGATAGTGATATATGGTCTTTTGCATGCCCTGCGCATTTATTTTAAAAACTCCATTCATTAATTTTTTTTGTTTTTATAGCCATAATTGGCAAAAGTAGTTTTGTTAGCAAAATTTTTAGAGAAAAAAAAAAAAACAAAAAGAACCAAAAAGTATTGCATTTACGGGTGGGTTTATACCAAAAGTTTGCATTCAATTGGTCAATTAATAATACGGCTGTAATTTGTAGCCGTTACACTTATACCGGGTCGCATATGGAAAGTCTGGCTTTCGCTTTCCCGTGCAAAGCGCTGAAAGCCAACTGTCAGCTACGTGAGGACCTCCGTGATTTGGTAGACGTGGGCTTGCGGTATTTTCTTCTTCATATGCAATACCGTTTTACTTTCCCCAATATGAAGAACAAAAAATTGATTTTCGGTTTAAGACGAAGTTTTTTAAAAGCCACCGCTGGAATGCTTTTTATACTTGACTCTAAGCCAGAACGAAAATTTACTCGCTGATTTACTGCGTGTATCGTATTGCAAATCATATTTTCATATGACTTGGCAGCACCTTACAGGTAATTATGAAAACTAATGATAAAAAATCACTTGCTTCTATTTGATATTTAATAGAAACAAAGGCCTATCTATTTAATAAGCATTGTTTGTATTTCAAATCACAGTTTTCTTTTAATTGGGCAACGCCTAGTAAATAATTTTACGAAGTAAAATTAGAATTATATACTGCATATGATATATGCTAGAAATATAGTTCCGCTGTCGTATGATATCCCGATTTCTCCGATTTACGGATCGAATCTCATCGAACGCGATGTATACACAAAAAAAAGAAAAATTTGTGAGAAAAG
The DNA here is from genome assembly GCF_014805625.2 of Glossina fuscipes. NCBI lineage: Eukaryota > Metazoa > Arthropoda > Insecta > Diptera > Glossinidae > Glossina > Glossina fuscipes. Next base: position 24,629,704 of record NW_023998414.1, on the reverse strand, counting down.
ACAATGAAGAGGCCCATACATAAAATAGTTACGATTACTCACAAACTGGATCGACAAGGTGACCTAAAAGAACAGGTTAAAATTGTGTAGAACCGAATGCGAGAAATCTTAATTATTTGGCTGGTTGCGAGAATACATTTAAGGGTGCAGTCTTTGAATATATTCTTTCCGGAAAAGATCCTGTTCTGTCTTTTACTAAGTACTTCCAGTTATTTTATATTAACTAACATTTTATAGTTCAAATTACTGCGCACAGTATAGCGTAGGAATAAACTACCGCAATCCTCCAAGTTTCTGCAACGTCATTTAAGCGAGCCCATCGTTGGTATGAAGAAAGATGATGGCTTTCTGACTGATAGATTAACGATTTTATTCATTTTTTTTGATTTCAACATTGAGTTGGGTAACCAGTCCACAATATTTCTATGCGATTCTCGCTTGACCACATGGAAGGAGCTTACAAAAAAAGAAAGATTATTTTTCCGCAATGTCACCACAATCTCTCAGTTATATCTTCAGGTATCACTTCATCATTCTTGCCACTTTCACTTTCATGCTTTTAGTTTCTTCTTCTCATTATATTATTTTATATAAACTATTTTTCGCCTCCAATCATGAACTGATTCCAATAATTTTCGCCTTGTTAATTAATTGGCAAACGGGAAATCTTTTGAAATGTTTCAAAAGCCAATAATTTCGATAGAAAACCATTTATAAGCGCTTCGAGTTTGCAAAACTCTATAAAATTCATGATATAAAATTTCTGGAAAAACGTAATTTTTAATGACGAATCTAAGTCTAATATATTCGGATACGACAGTAAGCCAGTGATGGCAATCCAAAATTTATAACTAGCTGTAAAGACTTTCGAAACTGAAAAGGATAACAACTTCTGTCTTTTTTAAGTATAAATAGGATAAGTATTAGGAATGTGTTAGTTTTTATTTTCCTAATTACTTTAAATAAACTTTTCTGACTATTGTCCTAGCAATGAGATCAATTTACTCTTAATTAATAATAATATTAGAAAGAAAGCATCCACATACTCGTAACTGCATGAATATTTCCACCATCTCCGATAAGATAATGGAACCGTTCTGCGTCCAAACGAAAAGAGAATTAAAATTTAGTTAAACAAATTCAAAAATGGCAAAAAAGCATGTGATTTGTTATTGTTTACACCAATTTGTTGTAGATTCTGTACATCTCCGCCTCCGCTTTATAAACAATAAACCCTTCCGTTTACAATTGGTTTTTTCCTATTGATCATCTAATCTTTGACATATCAATCAATTATTCAAAAACATATTTTCTGCTATAATATTAATTACGTATGTTAACTATATAAAAAACAAAAATAAAAAATATTTATTTATTAAGCAAAGGCAAGCGCTTAGTCACACCATTAACTGATAATGAAATTACAAATTTATGCTAAAACTCATACATATATACATTCCCGATGTGTTAACAAAAATTGCAAAATTATTATGAAAGAAACAAATGATAAGAATTTCTTTGAAACGAATTTTAGATACTTCGCACAAGCAGATATAATGATACAGCTGAGACTGTATATCTTTGAATTGACTTTAAAAATTTCTCCTTTTTTCTAAAATGATTTCAATGTTTAAGCAATTAAGGGCGAAAGGGCGATAGAAGAAGTCTACGTTTCCCTAACTCTTGTACAACAACAAAAGAAAAATTGTCATAAAAATTTGTCTATATATAAGACAAAAATTTATTGACTTGGTCCATCTTAACTCAACATCCAAAAAAAAAAAAAAAATGTTCGTGTCGATCCAATTAATATCACCATAATATGCAAATGCCTATAGAGTGCCGTAAACGAAAAAGCCGAAATTTATCCAACATTTAAAAAAAATATTCGAATTTTATGCTGTACATGGAAACAAGAAAAGTACTATATACATGTATAAAGGTGTTATATACAGATTATATAATATATTCAAAATATTGTTCAAACCAAAGTATATTGCAAAACAATATTGCAAAACAATATACTTTGGTTTCCACCTATTGCAATGTAACGGTAGATTTAGTTAGCGCCCTGCCTTAAATTTCTAGTTAGTGTCGTTTTATTGTTGTGCCATTAGTGAGGAAAAAAGACTACTAACACGCATAATACAATCGCGGTTAATTGGTTTCTTAATCTTTGGAGCAATCATTTGGATTAATCTGGGAATAATAACAAGTCAAAGCATAATGGAAGGCCCAACAATATGATAATAGTTATGTAAGATTACGTTCGAAGTTCGTAATATGAGTGCAGGCAAGTAGGCTGTATTCTACACTGAGCAGCAACAAGTTTACTTACCTGTATTCGTAATTTCTTTCAGCCAGTGTTTGGGTTTTTAGCACCCTTGTAAATCATTTAAAAATATCCGATTTAAGTTTTATAGCTTCTCATAACAATTTATCAAATTTCATCTTTTACTCTTATTTAATTTTTGCTCTTCGCCGTATTTTCCAAATAAAATAGTTTATTTTACTTTTTCCTTTTTAGAAATGTATACAAAAGAACTCATTACCGCTGTTTGTTAGTTCATTTACGTTTCATGGTACGTTTTTACTTTCGTAACATGCGATTTATATCGTGTTCTTTCGATATTGTTTATTTTTTAATATTTTTTTTTTCTAAATTTATAGATATGATAATTAATTGAATAGAATTTTCTCCTATTTTCATAATTCTCCTTTCCAACAAGAAATTAGTTTCTTTTTCGCTTAATAAATACCGTTAGTTGCATAAACAAATTCACATTTTCTTTCATAAAAAACAGTTCGCCCTTTCGATAAGGCAAGAAAATTTATCTTTTGGATTGCAACCAGTAACAAAAATGGAACGCACTACCGCAACCACGAGGACACGCACGATTTTTCATGAAGTAGATATTAAAACTCTCTAGAATTATATGAAAAATGCATCAATTTCACGTTTCATTTTTCCTAATTTTTTTCACATCAATAACGCTGAAGAGAATCATTTTAGCAAATCCTCTGAATCCTCTGGAAGGCAAAACAAAACAAGTTTACATTCATGTTAGTTGTTTCAGCGTTTCAGGGCATTTATCATACGTGTTATCTTTTAAATATTACCTTGCTTTCAACTTTATAACTAACACACATTATTTTATGGGCAAAAATAGTTAAAAAATAAACTTTCTTTTTAATTAAAGTTGTCCGAATTTGCTCCACAATTTTAAAGAGAACGCGCACGAAATATTGATTGGGGGCAGAGTTGTATTTTTTCTATTAGAGATAAATATATGCAAAATTAAATTATTTTTCGTGTAGTAACTCTCGATTACTAAATTTTGCATTCTAGATAATTTCCTACGCTGGCAACGCTTGTGCATACTCTTTACTATAATTCACAGATGTTTTTAATCAAGTGATGAAAGTATTATATATAAAGCTTTGACTTGTTTACGTTCCGATTCATTTTTTATTGAAGAGTTATTTTACATTGCGCGGATATAGTTATTAATAAAAAATGGGTCGTGCTGAGGTTGGAACTCCCAAATACTTGGCCAATAAAATGAAGGCTAAGGGATTGCAAAAGTTACGGTGGTATTGTCAAATGTGTGAGAAACAATGTCGCGATGAAAACGGTTTCAAATGTCACACCATGAGTGAATCTCATCAAAGGCAGCTATTGTTATTTGCAGACTCACCTGGAAAGTTTTTATACAGCTTCTCTAAAGAGTTCTCAGATGGATACATGGAGTTACTGAGACGTCGTTTTGGTACTAAACGTGTTAATGCAAACAAAGTGTATCAAGAGTACATAGCCGATAAAAATCACATACACATGAATGCCACTAGATGGTTAACGTTATCAGATTACGTTAAATGGTTGGGTCGCACCGGACAGGTAATAGCCGATGAAACTGAAAAAGGTTGGTTTGTTACCTACATTGATCGAAGTCCTGAAGCGATGGAACGTCAAGCTAATGCGGAACGTAAAGAAAAAATGGAAAAAGATGATGAAGAGCGTATGATGGAATTCATAGAAAAGCAAATTGAAAAAGAAAAAAGAAAAGAATCGGAGAAACATAATGAAACGGAGGAAGAAGAAAAATTTACAGAATTGAAGCGCGAAGAAGATCAACCTCTAAAGCTTGAAATACGGCTGGAGAAGAAATTTCAACCAGAAGCAAAATTCGTAGCATCTGCTTTACTTAAAACACCTGCAAAACATAAGTCAGAAAATCCCAATGACGATGATGACGAAGTCTTTAAAAAACCTAAAGTTACGAAACTGGAAAGAAGACGTAAAGAAGGGCCAATAACTACTTCGGCTTTAGACGAAATCATAAAAATCGAAGAGCGAAAAAAGGAAAGAACGAATCGTAAGGACTATTGGCTGCATGAGGGAATTGTAGTAAAATTCATTAGTAAATCTTTAGGAGATAAATTTTACAAGCAAAAGGCGGTTGTCGAAGGTGTTATCGATAAATACCGGGCGAAAGTAAAATTTCTGGAGACTGAAGAAAAAGTTAAAGTAGATCAGGCTCATTTGGAAACTGTTATACCTGCTTTAGATAAACCCGTTTTGGTTGTTAACGGCGCTTATCGTGGCTCAGAAGCTATATTGCGCAAATTGGACGAAAAGAACTATTGTGTCACCATAGAAATTTCCAAAGGTCCTTTGAAAGGTCGCGTCGTTAATAATGTACAATATGAAGACATTAGCAAAATTTTTTAACATACGTGAAATCCATTTATAATGTAATACTTCATATATTCCAGTTTTTAAATAAAGAAAATGGCATGTTTTATAACTCTTATTAAGAATAAAGTCTCTATTTTCCAGCGCTGACAAACACATGACTTTCGTTCTTTTATAGCAATGTTTATACAACATTTACCTGCTAATAATTTGACAACACAAATATAAATCTCATCCTTCGGAAATGGGTTTAAAAAAAAAAAACAAAAGATGAAAAATTGCTTTGCTCTTTTCATAAGGGATAAGTAACCTGCATGCGGTTGTTGTTTAGCTGCCTTTTCTTTATATTTAAGCAGCCATTCGGGATATAGCTTCTATATACCTTGAACGTGAAGGAGGACTGTAGGTCGATAGGGAACGAAAAAGTGAGTAGTATTGACCAGCTCGACTAGCAAGTAGAAACCCCCGGATTGGTTGGCAAGATCACTTCATGCCTAGGTGGTTTCCTAGGCAGGCAGAACAACAGAATCGTGCGGTTTATTAGCAATGACGGGACGACTAGAGCTAAGTAGTTCTGTTAAAGAACTTGATTGAAGGACAAATCTCTTTTGACTCCGTACATAGCTTGGCCTGGAGGTACTCATGCGTAAGTATAGCGCAGCCCATGCCGCTACGATGTTGAAAAGAACCGAGGGTGTTGAGAACGAAATTACACGCACCCTCGTCATCGGTGTGCTCCCATTCATACATGCGAATTGCACTTTAATCTTGGTCAGATGTAGTCGGCATAAAAGGCGTGAAGATCTGGTGCGGTTGCTTCAAAAAACTTTTATCGAGATTCTGTCAAATGTGAATTTTGTATTTATACACCCAGAACTTCAAGAACAGTGGATTCTTCTACATTCACGCCATCGAAAGTGTCCATATATAGAAGTCTTAAGCATATTTTTACATCTAATGTTGGTGATTATGCTAGAGCTATCCTTCTTTTTGTAGTATGGAGTATCTAATGAGACATAATTCACGTCGTCTGCGTACAGATGGGAAAATATATTTAAGACATTTGCACATTAGCATAAGTTAGGTAAGTAAGAGTCACATATGGGTTTGAGATGTACCATGGAATAATGCCAAACCCTCTTCCCATTTCCATAATTATCTACATATCTACACAGGACATATGGCTCGCTACTGATTCGATTCTTTTCATTAATAAAACTATGTATGACAGACGATATTGTATATATAATTAGCTTATCGAGTGAAGAGGAGATCTTAACATATTTTCTTGAAATCGCGCCGAATATAATTTATATAATTTCCTTTTTTTTTTTTTTTTTTTTTTTTTTTTTTTTTTTTTTTTTTTTGTAGCAGATATTGCCACTAATTTAAACCGAATCTCTCTTTAATGTCCATTTCCTTGATAAATGTATACAATGAGAAGGAAAATTTCGCGATCTGAAAATAGGATAAAATTTAATTATTATTATTTGTTTTTGTTTCACTTACACTCAAGAAGCTATTTAATGTTATGGGAAATAATTTGCCGGCGGTGAATTCCATGACACGTTGCGAGCGTTGCATAAAGAAAATCAACATTTTCTGATAAGGCAAATGTTGTTCCGCCCAGTTGGAATGAAATACCACTTCAGCTAAAAGATTACTTTCGTCCATTAAATATTGCGTATAATAGCAGAGCGGAAAGATTTCGACGACGACGGCCAATACATAAAAGCAAGATGCAACTATAGAAGCGAAATTGGTCGCAAATAGTAGGATATTAATAAGAGTTATACCCAATATGGTAGCAGTTATTGTAAATTGCACAAATATGGTTATAGAAATTATAGACGAGACGATATTGTAAATTCTGATCAAGCGAAAGAGAGGAGAGTTTAGTAAAGAATTTTCATTAAATATATATTTTTCAGGTACTTACTCAATTATATTTTTATGATCAATTATGCATAATTTTAGTTCTTCATAGGTTTCCTCATGCGACTTAGACACGGTTAAGCCCAATCGTTTGATTCTTTTCAATAATAAATCGACATGAGTTCTCAATATGTTGACATAGATAACCGCGTAAGAATCATCTACGACTTGTTGAAAACAGGCAACATTAAGTAGCGTCATTTCCATCAGTATTGATAAAATGAAATGTCCGATCGATTGATGATAGTCGAAAAAGGGATTATAAATATTGTATGGCAAACGTCCAAATGTAACCGCACTTATGCAAGTACTTGTCGAGTAAGACCAGTAAGCCACAGAGAATAATACGACGAAACGGTTACCCTGTTTTGTGAATTTATTAATGGAAGCCAGCTCTTCCTCTGTCTTACAACGTTCATCTAAGCGGTTCAAAAACTTCTCAGTACTCAGCAATTTCGGTAAAAGGAAACCCATTAATATAATTTTTATCGAACAGCCTACAACATTAATAGCCACCTGGGCGGACGTGAGAAGATTGCCAATTTGTAAATCTTCCCCCGAAATTTTTACAAAACTTAATATGAAAGCAACCGGTAAATAAATAGTAACAGTAGAATTAATTAAAAATGACCATAGCAAGTAGACGAGACGGTTTTTCTCCGGCATATAAATCCCCAAGAAACGAAATCCATTGAATAAAAACATTGTACCATCCATTGTGCGCACGTTTCGGCCGAATGCTGAGGGATGAAAAAAAGCACCGAGACAGTGGGTATTAAAAAAGGAAAGTGTAGATTGCAAAAACGGCTTAAGTAAATATGTAACATCAAATTAAAGGAAAGTTCATACGTAATAGGTGCATATATTTTGATCAACGACATCTATTGGTGAAAATGATAAAATAATACGAAATATCGATGTAGCCAACGAAGGATACATTTGACGATTCTCTGCATAAAATAACAGTTTTCCATTTAATGTTAATAAGTTTGTACTGATTCCTTATATGGTTTTACGTGAGTCTATACCGTGAAGGTCTAACGTGCCCGATGGCACACTAGTTTTCTTGCCAAACGATAACTGGTGCCCTTTAAGGAGTAGGACAATCCACACTAAAAGGGGCCCCACTGCTCCTATGGTACCGAAATAGAAAATGTCTGTCAGTCATTTTCTCGTTGATTGATACGCGCCAGGGCCTATCTGAACACCTCTTTGATAGTTCCCTACGAAACTTCGAGGTAATCATAGCCAGCACAATACTCCCCGAAGGTCTATACCCAGCAGTCAGGTAAGAAGGCTTTCATCCCGATAGTCAGATAGGTAGTGCGTATTTGTGGTTGTCTCGGACTTTTATTGAAACCTCTTATTATTATTATCATTACTATATTTAGTTTAGTCAGAGAAGTAAATTTTAAGACTAAAGTTTTAAAGCACTAGCGTCATCTGCTTTATTGAAAACTTTATCGCACTTGAGATTTGAACCCGCGACCATTGAATTGTTAGTCGAAATTCTAGGCCTAGTCGGCCATTCAGGCGGATTTATTGTTATTGGTTTGGGAAGAGGTTGAAAATGTTTTATAGCGGGGGCGGGGGGAGCGTAATTTCGCCGTCTTGGTACGGTGATGCCGGTTATACGTGAGAGTCAGATTTCAGTTATAGAAGAACAGCTTCAACGTGGTTGACGCGCCTGTCATTACTTTGTGACCTGTGTATGGATATTTGTTTTCTTCTTTGAGCTAAGGATACTCCTTCTAATAAAGAAGCGGAAGGAGGAGGAGCGATACATTTTTAATTTCATAAGTTGCGGTTAAACTTAGCCATATTTAAAGAATGTACGAGAAACCGGTTACCACCACCTATTCCTTTACTATCAGGCAAGGAACTTTAAAACTTCACTTTTTATTTTGGGTAATTTATTGCTTTCAAGCTCTTAAAGTTCCTTAATTCATGGAACGATGGAATTTTCCAGAGCTTCCAGAGCAATTGATTCTCGGACATGGCTAAATTAAGCTGGTCAAGAGTGCTTTATGTTGAATAGAATAAATTATGAAAATATTATTGAATACAATGTTAAATCAATTAAAGTAAAATGATGATATTATTAATTTATTTTACATACCATTTTTAACATTGTTATTATAATCTATTTTAAGCTGACTATCGAATCTTTCTTTGTCGATGCTATCCCTTTCGTCTGATTGTTGTTGGTCGTCGACCGTGTTCGGTATTACACTTTCCATTTCTGAATAGACATTAAACTCATTTTTACGAAAAATAACAAATATATATATATAACAAATAAATATATATAACATATAATATATATATATATATATATATATATCTTTCGTTGAACTTGACCAGTTAACCATTTTTCGTGTAACCTATTGTGCATTTTTAATGCAAAGAAAACAGCAATTAAATTTAATTATCATTAATAGCGATTAAATTAATCGCACCTCAATAATTTTTATTTTATTTATTTATTTATTTTTTTTTTTTTGCATTAAAATATGCAAACCCTTAAGAGAGCTAACGAAAATTTACATCATGTTCGTCTTGATGTGCATCTTCGACATCCACCCGCCCCATGCATAATATCACAATAGAGTTTTTCTTTTCCTAATTTTCTTCTTCTTCTTCTTTTTCAATATGTCAATTGATACCGGTGATCAAGGCGTCTTGCCTATCGTATCTGTGGATAGCAAAGACAAATATCAAGTCAATGCTTGAACCTATAGTAAGAAACTCAAGCATATTTCAAATACGAAATATTGCGAAGAAATTAATGCTAAGATTGTCTCTGACCTTATAGACAAGCTCCAGCTTTGCATTGTATATTAAAGGTATCTTGGCTCGACGTTACATAGCAGCCTAAAAAGTTTGCATAAACTCCAAAAATTTTCAGGAAAAACTTTCGTATGCGTTTTGAAATTGTTAGCTGATCAATGGTAAATCTTTCTAAGCCGTCATCGTATATCGATCGAAGTTGATAAAAAGCATTATTTTATTTGAACGACGGAGGTGAAATACCTCTTTATGATAAAAATTCCCCTCAAGAAACAATTTGGCAAACCACTTCGATGCTTGCTTCGATGTATTCTGAACCTTTCTTCCACTCGAAAAAGGCATTTATTGAGAAAAATTGTTGCAATATATATAGTAATCAAAATATTTTCCATCATTATCTACAACTTTTTCCCATCTTCTCGAAAACACGGCGATACCGTGTCTAGCAATCCAATCGCCGAACCATTTTGCACTTCTTCAATGCTTCGAAATCGCGCATCAATTAAGTCATCCTGAATCTTTTGGTAGTGAAAAAGCGCTATGTCTGGTGAGTATGCTGGTTGCGGCAGAACCCTCCATTCCCATTCCCATTCGATCTTTCATTTACGAAGAGGCCTTGTTTTTAATATACAGTCCCATAAGTTCAGATAAAAATATGAAAAAATAAGAATTGGGTTAGACAATATGGTGTAAGGTGTCGGCCTGGCCCGACTAACATTCACTTTTGTTGATTTTTTGCAAGTTTTTCAAATGAATTGTAAAATGCATGTTAAAGGATGTAATGAATGCATGAAAAGGATGGATGAAGTGATGGAAACTGATATAAAAGACATTGTAGTCAGCATAATACGGGCAAACCCCGTATAACCGCGCATGGATATCCGAGTAGGTAAGAATCACGACCACCAAGTTAGTGCTAGCAGGTCGCTGTTTCGATCATTAAATCCTCATTTCTTTTTCCTTCGTCTCTTCTTTCTAACCGTCACCGTGTTACGCGAATAGAGGATATCACATAACTGATTGGTCATTAAGAAAAAAATAAATAAATAAACGGGAAGTTACGTCCAAAAAAATTGCCGTCCTAAGCGAATTCGTCCTAAGTTATACGAAATAAGGAATTGTGAGGGTTAAGTTTTGAAAATTAAAAAACATTGTATCAGATTTTCATAATTAAGATAAATATCTTTATTAAAATATTAATATGAATTAAACAATGCCTTCTTCGTCATCGCTGAGCACTACTGACCGAAGATATCATCCTCTGAGCATCATCTGTTCTGCATTATCTTCAGATCCATATATTCTTTTGCAAAAAATCTGTTAATTTAGATTGCTTGTTACACCCATCACCCACGCATGAGATGAATATTCAAATGTTTTGAAAACGTGTGCAACGCCTACAAGGAAGAGAACCCGCAAAATATATATATATATTCTTGATCAGCCTCAAATTCTGAGTTGATTTAAGCATATGCAATTGTCCGTCCATCGGCATAATATCTGTTGTAGGCATTCTCTTGGCAGCACAAATGAAGTTCTCGAGTTCAAAGTTGCCACAAACATTGGAAATTCTTACAAGCTGGTAACTGTTGAAAGTTGGCTAAATTGGTCGAAGGCCTCACGCCCACAGTTCTACGTAAAGTACAGACACCTCGGTTTTACAAAATGAATAAAAACTGAGTTATTTTTCTCATTACTTGTAGACCACAGCAGATAAATCTACAAAAATTTCATGATGTATTCTGTGGGGGATGCTGCGGTATATCTAAAAAAATGGGAAAAAACACCTATGCCTACTTAATTTTATAGGGCGTCATAAACCCCACCGCATAAAGTATATGAATTCTTGATCAGTTTCAAATTGGGAATGCACCTATGCATATCCGTTGGTTCATCTGTCCGTCAGTCCGCCTGCGTAAACGCGTAATATCTACGTTAAGACTTATCCCGTTCGCAAAAATAAAGAGAGATTACCTATGAACTTGAAAGAAAATTCGAAAATGTGCCAAATTGAACAAAGAATAGGCCTACAACACGCCCCCACGCCTATATAGTAGTAAATGTGCACACTTTTGAATTTCGGATTTTATGATTGGTATTCACAAAGTGCAACATATACGCCATGGAAATTTCTATATTTATTCTGAAAATAGAAAACATTGACCACGCCTATCCATTATTATAGTGCATTAAAATTTAATTTTTTAATGAACAAAAACAAGTTTGAAAAACGCTATAAAGTATATAAATCCTTAGCGAGTTTTACATTTTGAATGCCAGCCTCGAAAGGCCTTGGCAGTGACTAAAACTTTTCTATGGACACAACTACGACGTCCAGTTGCCCCTACAACAAAAATGTTTATTCTGTAAATACAAAAAAATTAGCCGCCCACCCACTCCACACTAGAAAGAATGAAAATGTAGTTCGTTTACTTTTGCTGTCTTGCTTCGGTTAACGGTGAAGGGTGTAAAAGATTCGGTCACAACCGAATATAAGTTTTTTACTTTGTTTTTTTTTTTTTTTTGTTCAATATTTCGTTGCAATAATTACTCCTTGATACCTACGGTTTTTATTAAGGTGTACACCGAGAAGGAAAATTTAATAATCTTTAAATATAAATTATTTTTAAAATTAAAAATTAATTAATTCCTTGAAAATTCTTTTAAAATTACTTACACTTATGAATGTATTCAAGTTAATGGGAAACATTTTACCGGCTGTTAATGACATCGATTGCTGAGAACGTTGCATGAAAACGATCAACATTTTGCGATAAATTTTGTTTTGTTCAGGCCAAGCGGAATGAAAAATTTCCAGAGATAAACGATCGTTGTCGTCGATAAGGCAGTTGGCATAATAGCAGATCGGAAAAATTTCTAATACCAAGTCGGCAATATAAACGCATGAGTTTGCAACCGCCGATAAATTGGTAGTAAAAAATAACATATTGATAAGCGTGAGAGCAATTATGGCTGCAGTGATCATGAATTGAACGAATACCGTGGTCGAAATAATGGGAGCAATACTCTCGAATAAGCTAAAATCGACAATAGAAATGATTTATTAGCATAAAAACACATGCCCGCATATATACCTGTTCAAATTCTTATGATCTTTTATACACAATTTCAATTCTTCTAAATGCTCTTCTTTACTCTTGTCTAGTCCCGTGCCGAGTCTATTAAGACGTTTTAATAAAATCTTTATATGGGTACGTAAAATATTTATGTAAATGATGGGATAAGCATCATTGCTAGCTTGGACGATGCACGAAACATTCATTAATAGAAATTCTATGCTAGAGGCAAACAGAAATTCCCAGAAAGATCGTTTCCAATTAATGTATGGTATATAGAGACCGTAGGGAGGATGGCCGGCAATTAGTGAACAAATGAATTGTGATACGGAATATAAAAGATACGATGCCGCTAATATCACAATAACCAAGCGGCCAAATTTTTTAATATTCTTTAATAGCTCTCGCTCATCGGGAGTCTGGCAGCGTTCATCAAGTTCCTTCAATAACTGAATGGTGGCGCGCGATCGCGGCAATAGCCAAGCTATGATGATGAATTTTACCGTACAACCGTAAATATTGATTACAATTTCGATGGAAGTGAGTAATGAGCCCAATTTCGAAACGAGTTCGTTGGTGAAATAGTTCATTGTAAACGCAATTGGCTGTAGAAAGTTAACTAAACCATTTAAGATAATGCTATAGAAAATGTAGAGATTTTGATGACTTTGTGGTTTATTAATGCCCAAAACGCGGTATATGCGAAATAGGTAAGTGGCCGCTTCCAATGAACTAGCTGACAATTTATAATCTATATAAAAAAGATTTCATGAACAGATTTAACACTAACGCCTTATTTAATTTGTTTAACTAAGTTTAGTTTACCTGCTACCATATCGACAAGGATGTTGTTTCAATGTCTGTATTCTGGCAGACGATAATATCCTCTCTCGGTTTTTATATAACTTTTTGTATATTGCCCATCCATTGCCTATAAACTATCTGTTAAGTTATTATGTTATTGAAGAACTTTTTTTTTTTCTTTTCAACTTAATAATTCTTTAAATTAATGATTATTTCGAAAAACTTTCTTCACGCTTTTCTTTGCCTTCCCAAAAGTCTAGTATTAAATAATCAGTAAGCTTCAATTTTTGACACTTCATTTTAGGACGGGTTAACGAGTTACGTAGTTAACTTAGTTATTTAATTCATTTGTTATTATAATATGAGTGAGGTGTCCTTTTTTTATATGTCTCATGTTGACTGCTTCACTTTCCTCCCTAAAATTCCTGCATTTACTTTATCAACTTTAATATATTTTATAGGCTACGTTACTGCTGTAGTTAAATCTATGTTAGAATAGTTAAAAACAATTAATAAAATTATATTCGGCGAAGGCCGAATCTTGCATACCCATCACTATGCTTTTCGCATTCTACTCTTCAAGTTCTTTTATTTGATACCCATATCGCTGGTATTATTAAGAAAAAATTAATCCACCAGGTCGCGCTGTCCTACCATATTCATTTTAAAATTAACCCATAATAATATAATAATATATCTTATATATAATATATAGATAATATATAGATAATATATCTGCACTTGAAGAATACCTTGTTTGCCTTATGATCAATGAATGCATAAAAGCTTAAAAAAGTGAAAAAAAAAAAAAATTTTAACACTTGTAACATTGTATGGGCATGGACGATTTTTTCCATTTATGGATCTAAAAAGTAAAGTGTCTCGTCTTCGAAAAGTTATAGAATTTATCGAAAACAAATTTTGTGAAAAAAATGTGAATAGATTACAGGTCCTTTCAAAGCACATATAGTGTCCCCATAATAAAATGTAAATGAAATATGAAATTTTGATAAAAAAAAAAACCTGAAACAAAGAGTATGGCATAAGACTTTCTTCGCAATTCATCAAGATGAAATAGGTCAAATGTTTTTCACTGAAATGTTTAGCCGCGTTCGGTATTTGCCGCAGATTTAGTAGTGAATTCATATATGCTTTTATAAATAAGATTTAAATAAGGTATCGGAAAATGGTTCGTTTTGGGTTTCGATTTTCCGCGAAATCAACTTGTTCACGTAGCAAGCAGCACCTGTAGATCCAGCGCATTACAATTTGTTCTTTTCGATTATAATGATGACATGAGAAAGCATGAATTTCGAAAAAGAGAAAGCTTTTGCTAAGTAAGCCCTTTCTGCGAGCTTTTCTCTTTCTTAATTTTTTATTACATATAATATTAGGTATATCAAGTTTGTACGAGATGTATCTAACTCGCAGAAAGACTTAAGATCGACCGACCTGTCTATCTGCCCGTCTGCCCGTCTGCCCATCTGATATCTGTCCATCTATTCTTGCATTCAATCTACAAGTTGCAACTTTTGGAGATATTTTGCTGAGATTTGGTACATTAACGCAAATTTGACCCATCAGACGCATCTTAGTAAATCGCAACAATTTTATCGACCCCACACTTTTTTAATTTGAAAAAATTGCAATTTTCAAAATTCCTCTACAAAAATCGCTGAGTTATAGTAATTTGGCATTCGAAAATTGGTGGAAATAATTTAGATTGGGTGCGGTTTTTTTTGAATAACGTCCCTATGGATTGCTCGGCTTGCGTATTAAGCAAAGATTAATATGGAAAAATCATGCCTAGCGTATATCAAGTCATTGGTCGCGGGTTCGAAATTCAGTGCAGTTGACCGTACTTTGTTAAGTAGCTACATATATCGTTTCTTAGACGTATGCTCGGTTCTCATGCGTTAAGCTTAAGTGTGAAATAGCCCATACGAATATTGAAATACATCAAAAATATCAATCCAAAGCGCTTCAGTTAATATATCTCCTTAATTCCTTAGCAACAAAGCTATTCATGATGATCTGGATTTTTCATTTATTAATAATCGAATCCAACGCCTTTCCCAATAATCGCCGAGAATTTTTGAAAATTGTAATTTTTTTCCATATAATGACTTTTCAGTATAGAGCGTTATATTGGAAAAAAATGGGCCGATCCGAATCATTTTCACAAGCGCTTGTCTTAGGGACAACACACATCACTGTAACAAATTTCATTGAAACATCTCAAACGCGAGCTGTAGCTTGAACACGATTTTACGTGAACAGAAGGACAGACAGTCTTCGATCAATTCGGATTATGATTCTGAATCGATCGGTATAATAAAAGATGGGTCTGCTGCGTATTACATATGTCCGTCCTAACTGAACACATCCTCTGCCACAAATTGCGTAGCGTATAAATGTGGTCCGCTTGGATACATGTCAACATTGCGTAAAGAAAACCAAAGAGGAGAAAGAAAACAAATTTGTGCAATTAATTACACAAACTATTATATTTCACCTATAAGTAAATTTTCACTTTATTGCCATTAAATTAATGATTTTACTTAACTTTCACATATTCACACATTTCTTTCGACTTTTTTCTTTACAATCGACAGATGTCAGTTTCTAGCAAGGAAATGAAATATTATTAAATATGCATAAAGAAAGTTTTTATTTTTGTTCTAATTAAAATGAAAACTTTTCCACCGCATTATGACGAGTAAGATTTCTTTAGTTTAATCTTTGTCTTGTCCACCGAAATCCATTTCCTTGAGTAGCGCATAGAATGAAAACGAACATTTAGCAATCTATAGGATGATAAAATTTATCCGAAAGGTTTTCTTCATATTTACTGTTTTTTTTTTTTTTTTTTTTTTCATAAAACGAGCATAACTTACACTAAGAACGCTAGCCATATTAACGGGGAATAGTTTCCCTGCTGTGAATATTATGGGTTTTTGAGTGTTCACCATGAAATAGATAATCATTTTGCGAAAGCGGTATCCTTGCTGAACCCATTGACAATGAAAAATGGAGACAGGCAATTCATCTGCGTCCGATACAAGGCAAGTGGCTTGATAGCAGCATAGCGATGATTGCGCGAACACCAATATAATGTAAAATATCGAAGCAATACGGCCAACGACATTGGAAAAGAAGGAAATATTAATCATTGTAGTAGCCAACATAGCTGCGGTAATGGCGAATTGTACAAATATGGTTAACGAAATCATTGGACTTATGGCTGTAACCAATCTGTAATGAAGACCATTCAAGATTAACAAAATTGTTTATCTACTACAGGGAGTATTTTGACTGGTTTGTAAAGCCCAGAATTTTATATCCAAGGCCTTATCAACCTTTTTATTGAATGCGGTTTTTACAGCCGATAAGTCAATAACACTGCGCCAACTAAAGGTTGAAACGTAAGTTCACAGTTTTAGAAAGCCTTTGTAGAGCTCAAGGTAATATTTATTAACATTGATTGTCTCTTGAACACGTCAAGACATTTCCCTTTCTTTTTAATCGAGAAGAAAACAACAAATTGTAAGTGGCACGGAGAGTGAGCGGAGAAAAAGCCATATGCGGAATTAAGTGCTAAAAATGATTTACGAAATCTCATAGCGGACATATTAATTTTCGTGATATCCCTTAGTCGACCAGCGGCTGTTTCAAGATCCGATTTTCCGACTTTTTTATCCGATTTTCCTTACCAGAACGTATGGAAAGTGGCAAGATATTCTTTAGCTAATCGCTTCATTAGTCGGTCCAAATTTTTTAAAAAATCCAAATCCTTTAGTGTATATCAATCAATACAATTCCGAATAATCGTAGTAGTACACAATAAACCACTTAAGCATCCTACGGGTACCCATTTTCATATCTGTAGCGTATTAACGAACCATTTAGTCAGTATACTATGTTCTATGGAAGTAAGACCTTAACGATTTTCGAGGCCATGAGATTACTCGTGTAGAAGCACTAGCCAAGAATGGTATTCGGCTCAAGGTTTGTGTACAAATGCATGCATGAACGATCTAGAATCACTTTCCGAATCAATGTAAACTTGTCTCTCCGCCTTATTTTCTTGTGTTTAACCTATAGATCCCAAATTTTTGACATACTTCATTAACATTTGGTGTTTTATGTCGTTATTAAAAATTAGACGCTTTTTTTCGTTTTCGTAAGAACGATTAAATGTAAAGGGGTTCAACTAGGGGGTTCAGGTCAATTAAATATGTCGAAGTATTATTGCTCAGTGATTTTAGTAGAGAATCTTTGAAAATTACAAAAGACATATTTAATAGGTTTCTCTTTTCAGGCGCCACCTAAAATCCATGGACAGATATCACAGGGCCAAAGAGATAGACGGACAGACAGTCTAAATTGATTAAAAAGATGAGTACGTCCCATACAATATAAGTTGAGCATTAAGTACGTTTGAATGTTACAACAGCTAAATATACCACAAGTCGTGTATAGTATAAAGAAAGAAAAGCTACGAAAAAATAGGGGGGAGGGGGGGGGGGGGGGAGAAAGAAAAAGATAAGCGTTCAGTGCAGGTACGACCCCCTCAACCGATATGTGAAAACCCGATGCATCTTCCATTCGCGAAAAGACTTATCCGCTTTTATTTCGAAGCCCTTGATCGCTCTTCTAAATAAGATAGAGAAAGAGAACTAAAATTTCAATTCTAGGCGAACATAATAAGAATTGTAATGGACTTTACTATAATTTTACCTTAGAATAAGTTTGTGATCGAGAATGGATTGAATTAACTCTTCGTAACTCTGCTTTTCATCGTTTTTTAGATTCGAGCCCAAACGTCTCACTCTTTCGTTTAAAATTTGTATATGTATCCGGATTATATATAGATATATGCCTGAGTAAGAATCGTAAACCGTTTGATGCAAGCAAATCAAATTCATTGAGGCAAACTCTATTAAGCCTTGTATAACAAATTCCAATAGTGAATTGCGCCAATTAATACCGGGTATATATATATTATAAGCCGCCTGGCCTGTTAGCATGAAGCCCATGCAAGTGCTAATCGAATACGAGAAATACACAATAATTGCACCAACGTATATACGATTACCGGTAATTGCACAATGACGCAATTTATTAAATTCTTCCGGATGCTTGCAGCGACTATCCAAAATATTTAACATTTTATTAATACGATGTAAATTTTTCATATACAATTGCATCGTAATGAATTTAATTGGTATAGCGCAAATATTGATCGCTGCCTGGATCGATGTGAACAATTGGCCCAAATCGAATTGCATGCTGGCATTAAGGTAACTTAAATTGAACAGTATCGGCATAAATAGTACCACTGTACCGTTCGCGACAAAGGATTGAAAAAAAAATCCAAATGTCCATTTGCGATGAAAATCTTGAGCCAAAAAATTAATAACATTAAATAAATATTCAGCGGCTTGCGAACTCTGAGTCTTCACTCCAACGCCACGAGACAAAGCTAAAAACATTTTTAATAATAAAATCTCGGTGCGAGCGGAAGCTTTTTATAAACGTTTAAAAAAAATTTTTAGGAAAGGCGTGACTTTTCCTTTTTAATTGTAGTTTAAAGTTTTCAAGTGCTTTAACAATTCATTCAACAAATCCTGTAATTAAAATGTAAATATAATGAACAACCATATGAACAATGAAAGCAATAAGTCTCTTAAAAACTACATATATACATTTTACAGGACACATTGCAATCGGTATATTTAAGGGATTGCATAAAGTATTATCGTGATGAGAAAATAGTGAGTAATAAATATTAGTTTGGGGAAAAAGAAATCCATTATTTTTTCGATAGGTGGCTACACTGATAGACATCTCGTAAAGTATCGATCAAACAATTTCAGATTTATGCTCGTTGGAAAGGTGACATTTCGCAGTAAAAAAAATTATTTTGCTGTTTTTTGTTTGGTGCATTCAGTTGTGAGTTACAGCGTGTTAAAAATGGAAGTGAACAAAGAGAAAATTCGGTACATTTTACAGTTTTTCTTTGACAAAGGCGAAAATGCAAGCCAGGCGACTAAAAATTGTGAATCGTGTTTATGGTTCCGATACTGTAACACCCAATTATGTGCAATTTTGGTTTCGTAGATTCCGTTCAGGCATTTTTGATGTTAAAGATGCACCTCGCACAGGTAGGCCGGTCGTTGAAAATGTCGATAAAATCGGAGAAATGATCGAAGTTGACCGGCATGTTAGCAGTCGTAACATCGCCCAGGAGCTAAAAATCGACCATAAAACAGTTTTAAACCATTTACACAAAGCTGGATTCAAAAAGAAGCTCGATGTTTGGGTGCCACACCAATTAACAGAAAAAAAAACATGATGGATCGAATTTCCATCTGCGAAGCCTTGGCCAAACGGAATGAGATAGACCCATTTCTTAAACGGATGGTGACTGGAGATGAGAAATCAGGATCACATACGATAACCCTGTGCGAAAACGATCGTGGTCAAAGAGCGGTGAAGCACCTCAAAGGTGCATTTGGTGAGACTGGAAGGGAATTATTTATTATGAGTTGCTTCCATATGGCCAAACGCTAAATTCTGATCTCTACTGTCAACAACTGGACCGTTTGAAGATAGCGATTGACCAGAAACGGCCAGAATTGGTAAACAGGAGAGGTGTCGTGTTCCACCAGGAGAACGGTAGGCCACACACATCTACAGTGAGTCGCCAGAAACTTCGGGAGCTTGGTTGGGAAGTTTTAATGCATCCGCCATACAGTCCGGACTTGGCACCAAGCGATTATCATCTTTTTCTTGCATTGCAAAATTTCTTTAATGATAAAAAAATGGAATCTAGGGAGGATTGTGAAAATCGACTACTAGAGTTTTTTGCAAATAGAGACCAGGACTTCTATGAGAGAGGCATTTTGAAGTTACCTTTAAAATGGCAACAAATCATACAACAAAACGGTGCATATTTGACCCAAATCGGACAATGCGAAGCATGTTAAATAAAGTCCTGAAGTTCATATAAAAATAATGGATTTATTTTTCCCCAAATTAATATTATTATTAGATCTTCCGGCCTAAATTGTTCGTAAGGAATGCCATTTGAGTGTTATGTATTGTTTGGATAATGCTATTCGTCAGATCTATGTGGATAGAGGAATTTTTGAGTTTTGCATCATTACAATGCATCATTTTATAGGATAATGCGTTGAATTTTTGGAGTTTTCCTCATCAAAATTTCAAGTTCTGCAGGCCCTCCATTCGCTTGATTTAGGTGTATCTGAATACTAGCCGCTCTCGAGTTTTATGAAATTCCATTGATAAGAGTGGATAGGGTAGGCGTGGCAACTAAAATAAAATAATGGGAAACACTATGACAATATGGGCAAAGGCATTATAGGTTGATTTTGTCAGCCTGCCGATATTCACCTATACATGGTAAACCCCGTCTAAGAAACATTGGTTGCGCTACTCACCCCTCTTTCTAATGACCATCTCGCCCAAAGAATAATCCATTGTTTTCCATTACCATAACGATGCGCAAAAAATAGATACTTCTATAGATAGATAACCTCGACAGATAACTTGTTCTCTCGGCTAATAGTTCAAATTTTGTTCGAAAAATAGGAAAAATGGGTGAGTGAGTGAGCGATATGTAATATTTTAAAGGAAATATATTTATGACCATCACCAAAGGATGGCGGATGTACTCAATTTGTCCAAACGTTTGCAAGGCCCAGAAGGAAGCATCAGAGACCACGCAAAGTGTATATATTCTTGATCAGCATTAAATTCTAAATCATTTTAAGCATGTCCGTTTGTCCGTCTGTTAAATGTATGTTATAAAGATTGTCTTGACGTTGCAAGCTCTTGCACGCAATAAAAATGAGAGAAATCGGTCGAAGGACAAACCCACAGTACCATGTAAATCGAGAACAACTCTGTTTTTCAAAAGTAATACAAAATTGATTGTTTGTTCATTTCTCGGAAATGTGCAAAAATTTGAATACATATATTTTATGGGTGATGCTATGTAGTACCTCTTAAAAATGGAAGAAAAAGGTCACACCTACTCAATATTATAGTGT
>NW_023998414.1:24582380-24607924 GCF_014805625.2 Glossina fuscipes | reverse complement strand
TTGTGTGTGTGTGTGTGTGTGTGTGTGTGTGTGTGTGTGTGTGTGTGTGTGTGTGTGTGTGTGTGTGTGTGTGTGTGTGTGTGTGTGTGTGTGTGTGTGTGTGTGTGTGTGTGTGTGTGTGTGTGTGTGTATGTTTGTGTGTTTGTGTGTGTGTTTCGGTCCTTCATTGAAGTTTATATATTGTTTCTCATTTTCTTACCTTTGTATTCATTTTGCGTATTGAATTTAATCTATATAATAAAAATTTTTTCATTGGTTTTCAGATTTTAACAGATATAATTTCTTTGTTTCCTTTTCCTTTTTCTTTTTTTATTTTTGTTTTTAGTTATTTTTTTCATATATTGTGTGGTATTTAAAGTAAAACAAAAACAACAACAATTTGGCTAATTAATAGGCAAAGAACACTTTTAAACACTTTATTAATAATAATAATAATATAATAATAATAATAAGCTGTTTTAAGCAAATTTGAAGCATATTTTCTTTATATAGGTTAAAAATTATAGAAAAAAAATAAAGCCCTTTGATATCGAATGATTTTATTCCAAAATTGATTTATAATGATCATTGTCATATATTGTCTAAAATTTTCAATAGATTATTTAATTACTATGTCGCCCTTAAATGTATCTTGTCTATGCAGTTACAATGCAATCCGGAATCATTTAACAATTCTCGTTATCGAGGAAACTCGGGCATTTAGTTGATGTTAGCTCGATATCGAATATAAAATAACATAGTTGTTAGCTTGCAAGCAAAATGTCTATCCAGCTTCTTATTTAAAGGGCAAATAATTGTACATATATCGATAATATCAAAAATAGCCCGTTATAAGCTCGAGAAGCACAACTTCAAAACCAAAAAACGATCGTAACGTGTTTGTCTTTTGTATCGTACAATACAACGACAACGAGAACCTCAAACGCACCCCAGATGTTGTGCGATAGAAAAGTAGACATGATCTTGTACACGGTAGTCAAGAAACTCGGAAGGCGTTGAATAACGTCACATATCCATCCATCATAAGGTGAAGACTTCATGGCGGATACATACGATGTTATAAAAATATGATATACGTTTTCTAAGGCATGCCACATGCGTGCAAACAGACACAGGGAGACGGACGGACGAGCCAAATTGACTTGAATTTCTACATAGATCGAAGGTATATGTACTTTATATGGCATCTGGTGCAAAGTATAAATCTCGCATTCTCTGATTTCTCAATGATGGATATAAAAATCGAAATAATGGGACCGCTCTTTATAATAGATAATTTGTATATAAGACTGAATTATTATACAATGTCAACAATATCAATAATAAAAAAGACTAAGATCCGGTATGTATAAAGAAATCTGCCTCCGATCAATCCTGTTAACATCGAGATAAACATATATTAAATTGCAAACTTATGCAATTCTTTTCTACCTTTTTGACAGATTGAATTAACTGCACGCCGACGGACATATTCAGATTGGCCTTAAGTTAGTACCTGCGTTGATCATTGTATTAACAATTTTTAGAATAATATCAAATTTATTCCGTAGAAGATGAGCAGTAGTATAAACGAAATTATTACTGCATGTAAAACGGGGGCTAGCTATACAGAATTACATAACATATATATATATATATATATATATATATATATATAGATTTGTGTGTTTTGGGTAACATAGCATAAATATCAAATGTTTTTCTTTTTTTAAATGCTACGGTATATATTGTTTATTATACCCACTGCCGAAGGATGCATTCATGTCTCATGATTTTGTTTTTTTTTCGAATACACAAGGATGCAAGACAGGGCCCAAAGAGCATACACCGGACCAAGATCTTCTAATAATAATAATATGTATATATATATATGTATATATATATGTATATATATATGTATATATATATATATATATGTCCTACCAACATCTAAACCTATGAGGGCTTATTTGCATACTTGGTATTATTGAATTTCATAAAAATTGCCAAAGTTTAGATGAAAAGTTGAATTCGTTAACTTTTGCACTGACAACATATTTATTGATCGTAGGTGAAAAGATGAAAATATCTTGAAATAAAATTGGATTTCGGCAAACAAGAAAGTGCGTGAAACTGCACTTGATACGTCCAGTTGCTATACTTAGAATTAGGTAAAAAATCAAAATTTTCATAGTTTTATCTAAGGTGGTGGGTATCTATGATCCGCCTTAAGGTGAATATAGTGTTTTTTTCTTTTTCTTTTTCTTTTTCTTATTTTTATTTTTTTTCCCATTTTTTTATATTTTTATAGAAGAAATTTTTGTGTTATAGACAGAATTGTTATTATTATTACAATATATTTGTTCTATGCACCAATTACTTTATAATAATCATAATAATAAGCCTTGGTTTTCATAAGTGTGAATGAATGAGTTGAAATTTTTGATGTACTAAAGGTATTCATTTAAATGCGTAAAGCCCATACAAATTGTGCATAGAATTTATTTGCTGCAAGGCAGCTGTTTTCGCGATCATTTTTAAAATTTCAAATTGATAATCTTATCAACACAGATGTATAAATAAATGATTTTGGTAAAAAAAAAAAAAAAAAAAAAAAAAAAACTCATTTAAATGCTATGCACAAATGTTTTTTTATATACGAACATTCCGCTTTAAATTTATGCAAACAGTTATTGTATAATGAATGATTCCCGTAAAATGAGAAAGCTTTGTACAGACCTACGTAAATACAATGTACACGGGATTTAAAAGCTTAAATGAATAATTTACGGTTTATTGATTTCTGTTCTTATTCTAAAGGCTATACAAAAATTTTTTATTAATTATCGCGTCTTCTTTCTTATTTTTTGTTTTTGTATTTCATTTTATTATCTTTTTAAACCGTTTGCAGAAAACCTTTTTTTCAAGCTAATTATAATACGATTTTTTAAGTCAGTTCCCAATTGAAGCCAATGCGAATACAATCTGTTTCAAATTCTTCTTCTGCTCCAAATGCTTTTTTAGAAGGAAAGAGAGAAAGAGAGAGAGAGAGAGAGAGAGAGAGAGAGAGAGAGAGAGAGAGTTACGTTGCGAAATTTGAGCTTCTTTAAAAGAATTTTCATTTCTTCCCTTTCAAGATTCTCATTTCAATAAAATTTAATCTGATCTATATCCGAGATTTGCGATTTACATGGAGCCGGCGCAAATATTAATTCGAATAACTAAACGATTCAGAAAAATAATGAACGAAATTTATTTCAATTTTTTTTTCATTTTTTTTACATCCCTCCCCCAAGTACTCGAAATAATTACTCTATTGAGATTGAAATCGGTTTCTAACTTTAAATTAAATTTCATCAGCTAACTGTCTGAATCGTGAATTATTCGAATCGATACGTTTTTTGACTTTGACTTAATGCAGTTTTATTTGAAAAATTATTTGAAAATTTCATAATTTGGTTTTATAGGTACGTTTCAAAAATTTGACTTGTATAAATATTTAAATACTTTGAAAAGCAATTTAAGTTTGTCTTTAATTAATACTTGTTTTCTCATTAAATACATTTTCAGAATTTTATTAATATTTACATCAATCCTATATATGGGAAATTTTATATTTCAGCCTTATATTATCATATATTAATAATAATTTCATACATAAGTAAAATGTTATATATATTAAGATACGGAGTTGATCATATAATATAGGAGTATTTATTAATGGATCGTATTTAAATATGCGTTGGCTTGAGAAAAAAAATTAAAATAATAAAAAAAAAATAAATAATATATTATGACACTTGAAAACATTTATCATTTAAATCAGGAATAAGTTTTCATTCGCACAGACATTGCATTGACTTTGATCGAAATGTTGTAGATCGGAAAAAAAATTTCATTTCAAAAATGACCAAAACATTATGTTACTTAATTTCAAGAGTTTTAATTTTGAACCTAGAACATTTTTCAAATAACTTGTTACTGCATATGGCACTGGTACTAGTTTACGATTTAATTTATATCCTGTATAATATCCTCCGGGTCGGTTAAAAAGAGAAGAAAAATAGAAAAAAAATCGAGATAGCGCAAAATTAAAAGACCAGTTCCAGCGACCATATCGAGTCGTAAGATAATTCGATTTTCTTATATCACGTTCTTCTAATGGAGAACTTTTACATATATTTCTCACTAACTCTACAAAAACATTCTAGACATATTCTCAATCTCAAATTCTGGATCATACCCCGATCATATTAAAAATTTGTTTTGTTATTAAGTGTAACCGATCGATCAGTTTGAAGGTTAAACGAGCTTCCAACATGGAGAAGAACAATTAGGCGTTACAAGTGCTTCAAATTCGTTTGTGATATTGCCATTTCCCTTCAATGTCGCCGATATCTCTCGTTTTTTTTCTTTTTTTTTTTTTTGGTTTACTAGTGTGGCTCAAAAACAGCCGTTACAAGGACCAAGACTGTAAACAAAATAAGAAATTTAGTTCTGGGGAAACTAGTAGAAAACTCTTTTTCAATTATTAGATTTGAACAATTTCGCACACTTCTGTGTTAAATTAAAAATTTCTTTTTTTTAATTGTCCTAACATGTTTTGTATACACATTTTTGTCTGCCGATAAAAGTAGGATGAATGGTGAAGATCTCTGGCTCTTCGAATTTATTTCCAAATTGTTTTTTTTTTAAATAAGTTTACTTGAAACGAATATATACATGGATATATATATATATATATATAGGGTTGTGAAAAATGTAATTTATACCTTAACTTAATATTATATATATATATATATATATATATATATATATATATAAATTGTGGAAACCTCAAACATTCCAACACTCTTGCTCTATATAAATATTTACATTACATATTCATCTGATATTCATACTGAGCTGAACGTGAACGTCTAGCGCCTGAATACCAACGGTAAGGTAACTGTTGCTGCTGTTGCTGTATCAGTAGTGGTGGTAGTTGTGTTAAAGAAGAGGGAGATATGATTGTTTGTTGTAATAAATACTGAGACGTTAATGATAGAGACGAAGATGCCGTATTCAAAGAGAGACTACTGCACGGAGCCCCGGGACTACGAGCCAGTTGTACACGTAAACCTGTGACCCCGCTACCACTAACTGCACCGTGCTAGGATGTTGACGAAGGTGAAGTGTCGCCCGCATGTCTGCGTGTTGTTACACAACGTTGGTATAAAGCTAATTTTTGCGCTGTGACAGCAGCTGCTGCTGTGGTGTTGACTGATGTGGTCGTAGTACCGGTACCAGGACTAGCATCCAGATAGGCCTCTGGACTGAAACGCACACGGCTATGAGAAGAAATTGAACCTTCTTTGGCACTTAGATAAGAACTATCATCACTGGTTAGAGAATCAGGTGGTGTGGGATTAGTGGGTGTACTGCCTGCTGTACTCGGTGGAGCACCATTCGGCGTTTTATAATTGCCGCTGTTGTACTTTTTCAGAGAGGAACGTAATTTTGTGCCCGCGCCAGTGGTAAAAGCCAACTGTGATTGATCAAACGGCAAACTGTCGGGACGTTCTGGCAAAATTAATGGTGTGGGTGCTTTGAGAGGACCTACTGGCGCCGGTGATGGTGGAGAAGTACGCATATTTATCGGACTCATGGGAGTGGAGCGTGATCGCGTATAAACTGAACGTTGAGGTGTGCCATGTATTAAAAGTGCTGATGTAGTTTGCTGAAAAGGATGGGCGGAAGTATGAAGCGGCTCAACTCCTCGATAATGGTATATAGGCTTATGTAAAGGACTCATATTAAAGGGTAAATTTTCATAATCACGCATACGATTCATTGGCGTATGTTCTGATCGATTATTTCCAAAACGTTTCGTTGCCTTTGGGGAATTCTTATAAAGTTCTTGTTTAGTAGGTGGTGGCACTATCCCAGTAGGTAACTGAGTTTCTCGATAAATTCCATATTCGCCTTTATAGTTATTGAATTCATATAGAAGTGCAGATTCATCATAATCCAAAGAAAAGGTTTGATTAAAATTGGAACTGTTTGATATTGTCGAAGGTGTGCGTCGATGCCCAGCAGCACTAACTCCCATTTGAGGGACACGAGGAGGTGGCGTACGTACTTGCATTTGCGTTGCCGTTGGATGATGTGATTGTTGTGGTGCTGGCGGTGGCGGCGGTGGTGGTGGTGGTTCATAATTATAATCATAGTAGTTGGGTAAACGGTGATTGTAATCATACGAATAATCCGGATAAGATTTGCAATCGCGTTCATACGTTAATTGATGATCTGGGCGATAGGGAAAATAATTGGATCCTGGAAACAAAAAGCTTGAATAAGAAAGTTCAGGAGTTTCAGAAATGGTTAGCTTACCAAAATATCCTGCACGATGAGCTCCTGCGCCATAAGCTCCACCATCATTAGAAAAACTTGGTCCGTTCCGCAAATAGCCCATGTGGCCATAGAACGGCGATACTCTTCCGCCAGCCATTGGCATTGGTACACTTGCTCCAGTATCACCCAAGCGAAATTCTCCATAAGGCTTTAAAGCTGGCGAATTATCTTCCCGTTCTGAATACTCTAAATTTTCGGTGAACGATGAAGTGCTAATTTTTCGCCTCGGTGAAGGTGTAGGTGGTTGAGTTTGGCTACCCAACGAAGAAGATAACATGCCTGATGTGTTAGTAGTGAAATTAGACCCTAAGCCGCTCGTGGTCGTTGTTGAGATGGTAGATGGCATTTTTTTTATTGCTTGTGAAGCTTGAAAATGCGGCTGCTTTGCCTGTTGCAGCTGCTGGGGGAGTTGAAGTTTATTAAAGTATTCGGGAGGCGATTCCTTAATTGTTTTCGTTTCTTTGGTTAAAGCTCTAGTTGGAGAGCTGCAACGTGTCGGAGGTGCAGGTTGTTCATTAGGCTCATAGGTTGAAGAGTTCAAAACAGTTCTGAAAGCGTTTTATTAGCGACTTTGAAGAAGAAAACAATTTCGATAAATCACTCTAATCGCACTTACCTATTATGTTTGACTGGACCATGATAAGTATTAGCCGCAAATCTGCGATCATCTACCATATTCGGAAATTCCACTTCAAGAGGAGCTTTCAAAGCGGGCACATCACTTAACAATGTCGGATGGAAAGGTGAGACGTTTGACATGCGTACATCATAACCAGCTGCCACGCCCGCCAATAAAGCCGCCATATTATAAAGTAAAACTTCGATTACCGATAATTTGGGTTTGCGTACTGCATCGCCCGCGTACAGAGTGGGCATAGGAATATTGGAAGTAAAGCGACTTAGGACATAAGGATTTGGAGACATTATGGGAAGATTAGGTCCAACGCCGGTTATAGCCGGAATGGGTGAACACCAGTCATCTTTGGCATTGTAACCTGATTTAAGCGCCGCAGATAGAGAAACACAAAATATCGAAAGAAAAAAAATTTAACTTAAATTCATATTTGCTGAAAATTCAAATTGTCCCACACCAAGGTTTCTTTACTTTTTTTTTCTTTTTTTTTTTTTAATGTTTAGGAATCAGGGATTTATTAAGAGGGAATTGGAGAAAAATTAAATAAAATCCTTTTATTGTTATTTTTTGGTAGGTTTTATTTGTTTTTTTTTCTATTATTATTATTATTATTTTAGTGATTTTTGTGTAAACAGGATTTTTCTTTAATAATTATTATTAAATAAAGATTTATTAAATATTTGTGGTGATGTGTTTACTTTCTTATTAATTTTTTCTAATATGGAATAATTTCTTTTTATACATATAAGGAAATGATAGAGTTATTTAGCCAATAAATCTTTGCTAAAAAATAAATTTTTACAATTTTTTTTTTGCTTTTTTAAATTACAAAATATAATTAAACAAGACAATCTACACTAACACAAATTATTAATAAAACTTAAAGAAGATATTAAAATAAAATAAATTTTATTTATTTTTAATAATGTTTCCGCGTTAATGTTGGAAAAAAATTTAAGACAGCAAAACTATTTATCTAAAAAAAAAAAAAAAACTAATTAAATAAGAAATAATAAATTTAATTTAATTTAAAAAAATATATATATGTATATATATATATATGTATATATATATGTATATATATATATATAAATATACATATATATAAAGTTTTTCACAACAATACATTGACAAAAACATTGTTTTTTTGCTTTCAGGGAAATCACAGTTTAATTAAATTTTTTTTTTTTTGCTTTAGATAAAATATTTAAAAAAAAAAACTAAAAATTAAGTAATTAAAATAAGAAAAATTATATTAATCTAGTCTTTGAAAGAAAAATTTAATTTAAATAAATAAATAAATAAAAAATGAAATTTAAAATTAAAAACAAATTTTACGAAAAACATAGAAAGAATCTAAAAATAATAATTTATCATAATTGATAACATTTGACATGATATTATTTGATTGATTGGTTTGATATTATCTATTTATCGCGCATGCGCGAAGATCATATTTATAAAAATTATAGAAAATGTTTTAGTTATGGGTTTTAATTAATTTTAAGGAATAGAATTGAAAATAATCAACGAATTCGTAAAGTTTTTTATTCTTTTAACGCATCATTCTTGTGCTGAACGTTTACATAGCGTTGGTATACATTCGTATTAAATCTTTAATCAGTTTTTACTAGATTATTATCGGGTCTATAAAAAAATTCCCCTTTCAAAACAACATTTTCTTTAATGAACTTTTTTTAAAAAGTAAGGGTGTAGTGTATATATTATCTTGTGATCATCATTTCATACAAATTTAAAGGTATCGTGTCACTGTTACTTTATTAATGCACATATGGAAGGGAAGAGGGATAGAATGACGAACTATAGGTAAGATTGCAAGATTTTGGATCTAAATGATTGAAAATAATTTTCAAGTTTTGAGAAAGTAATCATTGTGAGCCATTGTGCTGGCAGAAGATAGACAGAATGATCTTCCAAGTATATAAACATAAGTCAACAAAAAAAAAAAATTTAATAAAAAAGTCGAATTTCGGCGTTCAAATGACTTTGACTCAGCTCTGTGAGTTTTCTATGCCATTAACAAATGTTTGATGCAAACTTTAGATACAATCCCTTATAGATTCTAAGTTACGCGGCGCTTGAATTACGCGCTCAACTGTTGCTGCAATTAGTCAATAAGATGTTTAAGAAAAAACAAACGGCATTTCTACATCGTATGAAATATTTTAGACAAAACACTAGCAAGAACATTATAGTCGGGCAACGGCCACGTTGTCTAACAAAATTTCTATTTTTGTATGAAAATCCAATTTTCATCATCACATATTGAAACTTACATTTTTCTCCTCTACAAAGTATCAATTTTCTTGAAAATCTTTCTTAAGTAGGCCCAGACGGTCCAAATTTGGTAGATTTTATTTTTTTATGTTAAATTACTATTACGATATAATCTTCATCATGAAACATTGAAAACATTCTTGTCTTATGAACCTTAGTTTTCGTGATATGAAAGGCGTTCAAAAATTGCTCAGTCGGTCCGGTTTTCATATCAATTTAGAATACCGAAAGCTACTTATAGTGAGAAATTTTGAAAATTCCAACTTTTTTTCCAAATAATGTCTTTTGAGAATAAGAGGATATACGTCGAGTGGGCGAAAAAGTAAATCGATCCGAACAATTTTCAACTTTGGGTTAAAGCACATCTCTGTACCAAATTTCACCAAAATATCTCGAAAATTGTGATTTGTAGCTTGAACACACATCTACATGGACAGATTTCAGACGGACAGACAGTCTTAGATTAATTCAACGTTTGCACTAAAGGTTGTTGAGTGCAATAAAAGGTTAAAAATATTTAATCGCTTAATTCATATGGTTTGGATATGATCTTACCGATCAATTATGTTTTTTCTATTCTGGCGGACCGTAATAAAAGATATTTGATAATTGATTCGAAATTCCCAAATAGAGGACGTAGGTGATAGCAAGATCAATCAATTGATATTATTTGGCCTCGAGTTCATTTCGCAATTTTTACCTTCTATAAATATAAATATATTTAGATGAAAAAAATATATTCTTTGACTAAAACAACGTAGGCACTTTGAAAATGTCCACTCGATTCGACGCACCGAAGACGAGTCTTTAAGGAGTTTAAAGGCTTTGACATCCACCAGGAATTTCTCCATAATTGCAAATTGGTGGAGCCCATCCATTCATCTATTGCAATGGTATGACCAAAACGGACTATTGCAAGTAAGTTAATCTTGACTTGATCGATCGAGGGAGTAGTGTCGATAGGAGTAGTGTGCATTTTTTTTTCATAGAACTATTTTTCATTCACAAAATCGCTTTAATTGTTTGAATTGTTTCGGAAAGTGCATTTTACAATTGAAGTACTGGGTGTTTGGAGCTAGTAAACAATCCGCATTTACCAAAATAATATCATAAATAATGAATCAATTTTTGCGGAAAAAATCTCTTATGGCTAGTGGAAACTGTTTGCACATCTATTGGGACTGCAATAGATATGCAGAAACAAAGTGCAAGGCCAGGCTCGTCACACTGTGATCAACATGATCCATAAGGTATGAGGATCCAAATGAGGAACAATTTTGATGGAATATTTTAAAACTGTCTTACGTATGATGCGAGTCTGTAGCATAAGATACCTATATTCGTGTTAATGCAAGCTAACAATTATAGGTAGGAGTTTGCACTAGAATATAGGCCAAGCCATCGAGAAACAAGAGCTCGAAATTTATGAATATAATGCTGTGACCAAGTTTTTATTTAAACTTCTTGGATACTATAAAATAATATGTGTTGGTACAATTATCTTTGACATCTAGGCAGAACTCCACGTCAATGTAATCAACTGCTGTAGAATTATGAGTTTCGCGATTTTTACTATCTATGACTGCGAAGCAATAATTTCACACTATCATAAGGTTATACGATCCATAAAAAACAGATCAGTCAAGCGAATATCGCGAGCCAATGTGAGTCAAGACCGAAAAAACCGCTCAACAGTCAAGGTAACGCTAATAGTTTTCTTCAATTATCATAGTGTTGTGTATTAAGATTTCCTTCCGTTTGACTAAGCTGTTAGCAAGAAATATAATTTGAATTTTATAAAGGCGATGACAGGCCAATTTATTTTGCGTGGCCGCAGTAGTAAATACAAGCTTTTGACTAAAGATTTTATTATGGCAAAAAACCTATAACTGTTTTCGTGAAATCTACTGCAAACTTTTTATTATTGGATCATAATTCCATCGAATATACGTTAATTTTAATTTTTTAATAAAATTATATTCTAAAAAAAAAAAAAAAAAAAAAATGTCATTTATAATATTATATATGTGTTGGTTCGAAAATGAAATCGTCTTTTAAAGGAGACACGGTAAAGCTTAATTTAGTAAAGGAAAGTGAATTAATACGTGATACATAAGTGAAAAGGGATAAGAAAATGAATATTAAATGAAATGAATTCTTTGTTTAGTCATTTTGTTTGACATCATTACATTTTCCATTTTTTTTTTCTTTTCTTTTTTTTTTTGTCTTGCTTTCTTTCTTAAAGATCGCTATAAATTAAACCCGATAAGAAATTGTAAAAAAAAAATATTTTACTATAAATTTGTAAGCAATCTGTAAGTAACTGAATCTGATAATTGAGGATTTTTTAAATTACTTGTAATCGAACCCATAACTAATTACAATAATTAAAAATAAAATAAAAGAAATAAATAAAAAAAATAAAAAAAATTATATAAAATCTTGTAAAAAAAAAAATATAAAAAAAAAAAAAAATCAAAAATCTTACAAATAATGCACACATTATCATATAAAAATATCGTAAATGATATGACACTATACCATACTATATGACACTTAAAACACTAAATGCATATTTAATTTTTTATCTATTTTAAAAAATTAATGAAAATAAGTAAATAACAAAAATCATAGAAAGTAAAGAGAAAAAAATTTTTTGCATGTTATAAAAATTAGAAGAAGAAATGGTCAGAAAGTCTTAGGTCTAAGACGAAGCTTAATGCGCTTTTAATTTAAAATGAAAGATATGAAAATTTAACTAGTAAACCATTACCTAGTATTCTTATAAAATCAGTTAAGGTTAAGGTTTCGTTTCCGTATATTTCCACGGTATAGCATGCAATTTGATTAGATAAAGACGGCAGAATTTTTATATCAAAATAAAAAAAAAATAAAAAAAAAAATAAAAAAAATCTGTTCACAATAAACAGCAAATTAAAGCAGGCAGTAGTCAGACAGAGATTTATATCTTTATTAAGTTTCTCTCTTTAGGTAAATGTAAAAAGCGAATAAGTGTTTACTCCTATCGGTTATACTTTTTCTTCTTCTTCTTCTACTTGCTCTTCTTCTTCTTCTTCTTATCTACATTTTATTGACTAAATAATTTAAGTCGTCGGTTAAGCTAGGATTGTTGGTCAATTTTCTGAAGGCACCTCAAAAGCGTACGGTTTTTGTTTTTATTTACTCCCTCTTTAATTACTCTTGATTCTTTCCGCATTTATATCTAAAAACTTTCCAATTGATCACATGATTTTGTCCGTTGTTGAGACATTCTTTGCGTATCTTCATTACCATTTTCAAATAATTTGTAAGAACTTTTCGATTTCTGATATTTTTTCTTGGAGCTTCGCAACGAACCCAATGAAAATAAGTTAATAAATGACTTGAACTTGGCTGATCCACTAGAACTGTGTTGCTGTTGTTGTTGTTGTTGTTGTTGTTGTTGATCCACACTAATCACTGATAGCTGAGAACTATAAGAACTTTTGATTTTTGATTTTCTTAATTTTTCATGGCGTTGTAAAGTCTGTTTTTGTTGCTGTTGCTCTTGCAATAATAAATTTTGTTTCATTTGTATAACCTCCGGATCCGGTTGAACATCCTGCAGCTTTCGTGTAGCTAATATGGAATTTTCAGGTATAAAAATTTGTTGCTGTTGTTGCGTAGATTCATTCGAAAGACTAAAACAAGCGGAGTGTTCATCGAAAGATTGAAAGGCGGATGAATTATTTTGGGAGCTTTGCGAGTTGGGCGTACTAGTAGTCAACTGGAAAGTTACTACCGAGGATTTTCGCGAACTTTGTTGAGTTCCAGTGTTATGAGAAATATCTAAAGAAGACGATCTGTCGGAACTAAGGGAAGTAAACTGTTCGTCTGGAGAATGATCGTGTGTAGGTTTACGAAAATGATGTGCTAGTATGGAATTCTCAGCTTCATTAGAGGGCTGACGAAAAAAGCAATGACGTGGAAATTGGGAACCTGAACCGTTACGTTGGAAACGATATGGATTTTCCATTCCGCCATCGTCACCGTTATTACCCTCTTCTGTTAAATGCGAAGTAGAGGAATACATAGTTAAATTACCACTCGATTTAGAGCTCATAGGCTCAGACCTTTGCCAATAACCTGTACAACATTGTTCAGCTGAATATTTTCGTTGTGCGCTTTTATTGCAGTTAGAAGAGAAAATTTCGTCTAAAGATTTTTGCATAGAGGTATAAAACACACGGTCATAAGTTACCTGATCCGTGTTTTGCTCACTGCTGATCATCATCAGCGACCCCCCATTAGGATTCAAAGATAGTAAAGGGTTCTCCAATCCTCCACCCATGGGGCTGGCCAAAGGGCTGATTGCTGGGGCATTTAAAGTAAATTGTTGACGTCTAGTTAAGGGAGAAAGTCGACTATCAAGCGATAGCTTTTTCCGACCCACCGCAGGACTACTACCCAAACTATTACATCCTCCCCCCAAACTATCACTCTGATCCGAAAGCGGACTTCGATCATGCAAAGGAAATTGGGAGGCATTACGTCGAAATGGAAAGCAACCTACGGTCGGTGTCAAAGCCTCTATCTCTGAGTCACTATCATCGTCGGTATTTAAACCCAATTGTCTAGGCGACTGAAGAGTAAGTAAACGTTGCTGAGGCACGGCTAAGGCGTCCAAGCCACGATCATGGCTTTTGACCATTAAACCATGCTTCGGTTTGGTTACCTTTTTCTTTTTCTTTTGCTTATTGTTCTGCCTTAAGGCACCCTCTCTAACCTGATTAGCTGATAGCTGAGTCAGAGTACTGCAATTGCTTTGGCTACCGTTACTAAGACCGCCGCCTAAGAAATTGTTACGTTTAAAAGCCATTGAATGACTATTGTTGTTACTATTATTGCTATGGATTTGTTGATGTAATGTTAGGTGGTCATTGTTATTATTATTCATCAATGTTTGCAAGATCACCGTAGATGCAGTGGAAGTTGATGATGAAGGCGACGCCTGATGTAATGTTTGACAAGCTACTGTGGTAGCGTTAGAATTGGCGATTATACCTGATGATGGATGTTGCTGATGTACATTGAAGCCATTTTTAATGTATGTGGCGGAAGAATGAGGTACAGTAGGTGAAGTCGGTTGAGAGCAACCGTTTTGTTGTTGCTGTTGTTGCTGTTGGAAGCGTGTAGTTTTTTTATCAAGATTGGGTGCACTCTTGCTAAAAGAAGAGTGTGTATTGACATTGGCATGCCATTCGGGAGACCGCAGAGTTGTGTGTAAATTGGAACGTTCACGTTGATGTACAGTCGAAGGTCCCCAAGTTTTACCCTTAAAACCGTCGGGTGATACTTTTGTAAATTATTTTAAAAAAAACAAAAAAAAAAAAAAAAAAAAATTAAAGAAAAACATAAAAAATAAATAAGCAAATGTGAGCAAACTTAAAATACAAAAAATATCGATAGTACACTAAAAATCTAATGCCGATCCTGGTCTAGAATTTCTGTCATCTAGCTTAAACCATATTCCCTTACTTACGTGCGACTATCCTTAGACCAGATATAGCTGGTGAACCGGGTGGTGTATCAGTACGTACGCAAGTCTGATCACGTATTGTGGTTATCGTATGGCGAAAACCCGTTGGAAGTGATATTTGCACTGGTTCCTTTTTCATTACTTTTAAACGCACTTTACTAAATTTTCCCCGTCTCTTATTCGGCACTGGCGTGTTCTGTGCTATTATCAATTCACGACCCATTAATTCAAGTTCTCGAGCACGCAACTGCTGTTCAAATATTTTCAAATTGTTTGCTTGTTCGTGTTGTTGCATTTGTATGCGTCGCAATTGTTCTTCTTTGTTGCGCAATTCCTGAAAATGATTAACAAAAAAGAGAAATACACAAAGTGTGGGAAATAAAATGTTTTATGTAATTAGATACGTGTATTTAATAACCCGTGATAACTAAAGAAAAGTTTTAAATAGATATATTAAAATCATGCTCATAACTTAAAAAGCGCATATTGGGCTTTGACAGGTCTGCGGCAACAATGTCAATTTTTTGTATGAATTAATTCTTGATGTTGGAGAGTAGACGCCTTTAAACCAGAAAACTCTTAATGAGACAAACCAAATCAAAAAAAAAGACAAAAGAAAATTAGTAATAAACCGACCCTTTCAGGTCAGAAGGTAAAATTCGACTCCACCATGTATTAGATAAACTGCGACGAAAGAAAAGTTCGGAAAAGTTTTTGTTAAACAATGTTTTAGTTAATCAATGATTTACTAAAAATCAAAAATTGTCTCTCCCTATGCCAAGAAGAAGCATAAGCAACTAAAAATGTGACTTAAAAGCTCAACGCAGCAGTTATTTAGGTCTACATGAGGGATGTCTCTAGCAAATAACTAATTCTATGAAAATATATGAATCGTTCCATGATAGTTTCAAACCATTGCTGCTGAGCTGAAGTCTGCTAGTCGCGGTCTTCTGTGATATTGAAGGTAAACTTCAAATCATAATCTTTCATTTGTTAATGGAGCAAAGAACTGACCGTGACAACCAGGTAATGAAAAACGGATAGGCAACGAAGAGAAAACAGAAACAATTAGGTGGCAAAATAAAAGGAAAAGACAGCGAGACAAAACAACTGTAGGAGGAAAGAGATTAAAAAAAAAAAGGCAAAAAAATTTACGATATAAAGACGTAAGGCCCAAAAAAACATCTAGTGAATTTCATAAGCCCAGCTTGTTCGATTTATGTATGAAGTGAAAAAGCATATTTTTAAATTTAAAAAATGGGCGCAAGTGCCCGTACAGACTAGGATGAAACAAGTAAGAAAATTATATTTGGTTATGACCGAATCTTTTATGCCCATCACCGTCATTCTGAAAAAGGCAAAAAACAAGCAAGAGAGCTAAATTCTCATGCTCTATAATATGTAGTGGCTCGATCGATTTTTTCTATTTCCATAACAAAAGTTTTTGTTGTATAGGCATTAGAGGTAAGTGCTTTGAAAAATTGAGGCCACTTCCAAATTTTTAGGCGACATCTTCATCTTCGCTAACTGGATATAACGCACAGACGAGGAGACAGACAGGCGGAGAGCCGAACAGGCTGGCATGCTTAGGTGCATTCCAAATTTAAAAGTTATCAAGAATTTTTTTTTTAGTTTATAGCGTCTTTGGAGCTTACTACTAAGCGTCACATAGGTATTAAAAAGAAATAATTAAAAATCCGATACGCTATAATACTGGGTAGGCGTGATCAATTTTTTCCATTTTAATACACGTAGTATTGTATCGCCCATAAAACACGCTTTCAAATGTTTGTGCATTTATCTGCGGTAGTTTATGAGTTTATGAGTAATAATCAATTTTTTATTCATTTTGGAAAACAGAGATGTTTTCAGTTTATATGGTACTGTGGACGAGCTCTTCAACTGATTTGGCCGATTTGCAATAACAATCTGCGTGGTATTGGCTAACTTGAAGTAGATAGCTTAATTTTTGCGGCCAGGATGATGCTTAGAATAGACATTGCAAAGACGGATAAATGTACAACCAGCCAATCAACAATGGTCAGTGTTTGATGCTAATCAAGATATTATATGTACTGTGTGGAGGCTCTGAAGCTTCCTTCTGGGTGTTGCAAATGTTTTGACAGGAAGTTAATGGCAAATGTTATAAATATATGATCATCAAGCGACAGCAACGAAGTGGAAACTGCAGCGATACAAAATCAATTGGAAAAATGAAAGAAGAAATTAAAAATGCTGCTGCTCATGAGTGTCACTTCATCGAAATGCATTGCATTCATAGCAGTATGGCGTAAATAAACAAGAAAATGTCGTAATAAAAGAAAGAAATAAGATCCGGAAGACAATAAAGCAATAAATACCGAAAAGGTTCAGTTCATAATTCAAAAATAAAGATTACAAATCGATAATAATTTCGTTCAGGACAGTGCATAAGATGTTAACGTGAATGACAACTTGAATAAAGGGAAGATGAAGAACAAGAAAAATTATTGGCCCAAACTGTTTTACTGTATTCGGAAATAGCCAATGGCCACACAACTAGTGTTGATGATAATGGCTATGGAGGCGCCTCAAAACAGCAGAATATGTGGCACTAATAACTGACAATATATTGATATGACCTCTAACCTGGAAAGCAAACGGACCGAGCACCGTTTTGCGAAAGACATATATTCCATTTGACCCTATGTTTATTGCCGACCCATGGGTTGACATTGTAAACAAGGTTAATGATACCTTTGATGTACCTTTGCTTCTTTATATTAAATATTTTCTACTCTTAGATAAACTCCAAGCGGAATGCGAAATGGGTTTTTATCCCGTATATCACTTGTAGTACACTGTATTTATACAAGTAACCTCAAGAGCTTGAGATAAACCCACCTGCTATTATCTAAGATTGACGCTTGCCTGTCTGTCTGTCTTATGTTCAATCTACAGGTCGGTCAATTTTGGAAGTATTTCAGTGAAATTCGGTATACTAATGTATATTTAATTCGGATTGAGCACCTTTTTCGACCACCTCCCATATAACACTACATTTTGAAAAGTCATTCTATGAATGAGTGCATTAAGCGAGTTGAAGTAAGGTATCCGGTGGCTTACTTGTTTTTTGTTTAAATAAAATTTTTTTTAATCGTTGAATTTTTTCAACTATTTAGGTAAATTTTATCACTAGTATTAGGAAAACGTCATGTACGTATATGGCGGACATAGATATTGGGAGAAAAGACGTCAATAAAAATTACAAAAAATTGAAAAATTTACATTTATAGGACACAAATTATATATATAGTTGTACGTCGTCAATGTAAGATTTGGAAGAATCAAAGGTCAAATTTAAAAAAAAAACAATAAGAATTAGCGAAAGAGAAAATAGATGGGGAAATAGGCTAGAGTAGAGAACATTCGAAAGGGATAATGTAGTAAATTGAAATTGTGCGGAAACTAATAACGTCATGTACGGGGGTGGGAAAGAATGGGCTTAAGCTAATTAGTACGTGGCGAAAGAGGATATAGTGTGAACATTTTTGCGTGTTAAAAAAACAAATTAATAGAAGGAAAATAAATTATATTTACATGCTTTGATAAAGAAGTTTGTTTCTAGCTTGGCGTTAAAAAAAAAAAAAAAACCGAAAAGTTTATGTCGAAATTAAACATTTCATTCTGAAAGGAATGCTTACCTCTTCAATGGTTTGAAAACGCTGATATCATCGAAACAAATACAATTACAATCAATGATATATCAATCAATCAATCAATCAATCAATCAATACGATAATAAA
Source organism: Glossina fuscipes (assembly GCF_014805625.2). NCBI lineage: Eukaryota > Metazoa > Arthropoda > Insecta > Diptera > Glossinidae > Glossina > Glossina fuscipes. The sequence goes on along the minus strand of NW_023998414.1, from coordinate 24,589,317 downwards.
ACCAATAATTTCGGAGATGTTTTGACAAAGAAAATTTTGAGATATGGAAAGTATTTAAAACAATTATTTACACATAATTATATATAGAAATAGTTAGAGAAACATAGAGAAAAATGCACTTTCGTGGTAGGTTAAGGGAAAAATAAAAAAACAAAAAAAAAAAAAATAAATAAATAAATAAATAAATAAAGGAAAATGAATGAGACTTTACAAACACTCTATCCGAGGTAAGAAATCATTTAGGAATTGCTCACCTTTTCTTTCAGGCGCAATTCGTGTAAGACTTCGGCAATTTCTTTTTTCCAACCATCTTGCATAGTGTGAAAAGATTCTTGTGGCGTTGAAGTAAAACCGGATCGAGCAATATCTTCCAGTTTCAGTAAAACATCTTTAAAACCTGGTCGATTGTGCGGGTCACTCGCCCAGCAGCCTGAAAAAATAAAGTAAAAATAAAACCTCTTTTCATAATTCTACTAAACGTTTTTTTATTAATCGCTTCATACTTTTCATGAGTTTTCCCCAAGCTTCTGGACAGGTTTTCGGTATGGGCAGAGTTAATGTATTTACTGCCACACCATAAGCTACTGATAAAGAATCAAATCCTTTATACGGTGTCTCCCCTGTAATTAGTTCCCATAGTAGGACACCATAACTCCAAACGTCTGACGATCTACAAGAGACCTGAGATATTAGAAACAAAAAAAAATTTTCAAATTTCAAATATATCGATTACTTGGAATAGGTGCCACGACTTATCACTTCCGGAGGCATCCAGGCATAAGTGCCGGCCGCTGACATGCGCGTGGTATTATACAGTTCCCGCGCTAAGCCAAAATCAGTAATTTTTAAAGTTTTTTTGTGCAAATTATCACCTTCTATGGCCTCGAAAATTAAAACTATTGACAAAAACAAAAATTAAAAGTGAAAGAAGATAGCGAAAATCTTTAATTATATAATTGATATACCATTAGAACTTTTTAAATCGCGATGTATCACCGATATCGGAGCTTCATTGTGTAAGTAGTTCATGCCTCGAGCTATTTGTATCGCCCAGTTTACTAATACATCGGGAGGTATTTTTCTACCGGCCAGTATACGGTTTAAACTACCACCGCGGGCGTATTCCATAACCAAGCATAATTTCGGCGGTTTCAGGCAAACACCACGCAAAGCAACAATATTTTCATGTTTTAGCGCCCAAAACAATTTCGCCTCTTGCAATACATTATCGCGCATAGTTTCCATATCTTCGTCGGCCGTTTGTCGGGCCGCTTTAATAGCCACCTCCTCATTACGATAGAAGCCACGATGCACCTTACAAAAACCGCCCACACCAATAACTTCTTGTATATCGAGTTCTTCATATTCAATTTCGTGTGGCTGAATATCACCGATGGCCGAAGGCACATTAATCAACATTGGATCCTGATTTGTGACAAAATTACTGGGAAATATTCCCACCTAAACGAAAAGAGAGAATATAGAATATGTTACTAAAAAATTATTATTAATTCACCAACCAAGGTGCTATAAAATGCAGAAATTTCACGCTAGTTTCAAAGGGAAGAAAATAGAAGGAAGGCACAAAGAATGGAAAGCAAAAATCTATGTAAATGAAAGTATTGACACTGCGAAAGAATAAAAGATGAACCTGTACAAAGACGAAACTAATCTAAGGGCTAACCACCAAATATTGAATGAGCAAAACTATAGGGTAGAAACTTGTTGTGCCCAATAACTCAATGAGCAACAGATAATCACAAAACGATACATGAATGGATGGAGAAGGAAAGGCGAATTATTGGAATCATTGCGGAAAGAATCTGATCAGAGCCTGAGGGACGTAAATAGACAAAACGAAAATATATCTCAGCAGAAATACTAAATTCTGGCATACTGATCATTGCCGCATATATATCTTAAGCAAAAATATAAAAAAAAAAAAATAAAAAAAAAAAAAACAATGAACTGGATAAGAAGAAAAAGAAAAACAAGTCAAAGAAACAAATCCATCAGAAACTAATGATGACAAAGAAGGACTTTCAAAATAGATAAATTGGTTGAATATGTGCGCACATTATACAAAAACATAAAATGTAGAAAGGAATATAAAGAAGACTTTAAGAAGAAAAGATAGCGAGAGCATCTGAGAATAGTAAAGAATCAAGAAGGGCGAGTAGTCTTCCAAAAACAATGAAGGTGTAATGGCAACAGATCGATATTGTTATCCCAGCAAACAATCGGTACAATTAAAAAAAAAAAAAAAAAAAAAACATTAAACAAGAGTGAAAGGAAGATCTTGAGAGAATTACAAACTTGTTTGAATCTTTTGAGAATATATCTTGAAACATATTAAAGTTTTCATATATCAAAGTTTACGACTGAATCATTGTTTGCAACTTATTCGAGAATTGTTTTATTTTAATTTCTCATTTGCTCACGATAACGTTATGTTTGCCATCATCATTCAACGATCGTTGTAATCCTGTCCTGATTAATAGAAAATCGAAGATATTCTAGAGTAATCTCAATCGACGCGCAGTTCGTTACATGTCTACCTGTGCTAGTTGTGCACAGATAGTGCAATAATAACGGGTACGAAAATAGTTATGGCCGTACTCAGGAGCGTTAATGTTGCCTACCATTTATTTACTGCGTATGCTTCTGGGAAATTCAGTATCCTCGGACGAAGTGAAAAAATTGAATGTCCGCGGCGACATAACGAAGACAACTTAAAAAAAAAATAAAAAAATGGGGAGTGCCGTTAATCAAGATCTCTGTACAAAAAAAAAAAAAAAAAAAAAAAAAAATCTCACGAAGAGGAAGAATAGAAGCAAATGTGTTATTGATGTATGGGCCCAATATAATTTCGCATAGATTCTGGTTACTTACCTTATCGCCGATTTTCCCAATCCACCAACCTTCGTCGCCCGATATGTTTGGATCCATTGATAATACCAGCACCACTTGGCCACGTTGCAGTGATAATTCGTCTTCACCTTGGGCTTCATAATCGTATAAAGCTGTCCATAGACTGCTTTCCGGTGGAGGGGGCGGTTCTTGTTGCTGTGATATTGCGTTCGGTACATTTGCAATTGTTTGATCTGACAAAATTATATCGGAATCATTCGCACCATTTTTGTTATTAGGATTGTTGTTACTGATAATGTTGGCAGCAGCACCATTTAAAGATGGAGCGACATTGTCCTTGATCATAGTTGTGGTGTTTGTTGTGCTTGTATTTGTATTGACTGTGCTTTGTATAACATTGTGACGATATTGATGCGGCTGGTGATGAAGATGATTATGGCCGTTATAAGGTGTTATAAGTGCTGTTGTTGTTGACTTTGTTTTGTTGACAGAAGTGGCCTTGTTGTTGGTTGTTGTTATAGATGATATTGTGTAGGTGGTAGTAGCTGTAGCTGTGTTTGAGGCAGAAGTTGTGCTGATGCTATTGTTTATATTATTGTCTGTGTGTTGTTCTTCGCTGATTGCAATCATTTGTGTGACGTTATAATGACGTGCAGGCATTTAATATGGAAAAACTTTATGGATGAAGATAATAAATGCTTTCACAGACAGAGATACAGAGACAGCAGCAGTGCAGCACAGCGCAAAGCAAAACAAATAAAAATTTAGCTTTAGCTATAGCAGCACAATCTGTCGATCAGCTAAATTAGGCAGGCCGACCACGGCAAATTTTAACATAAAAAAGAAAAACACTTTTGTTTGTAGTATTTACTTATTGTTATTTTTGTTGTGCAGTAGTATCTCCCGGTGGTATTGCACAAATCGTAGACGAGCAGCAAAGTCTAGACCAAAAACAATTTCTGTTATAGTTATGGCTCTTTCTTTCTGTCTTTGTTTCTCTCTCTCTCTCTCTCTCTTTCTCTCTCTATCTCTCTCTTACCTTTTTTCACTTAGTGTTTCTTTTAATTTGTTTATTATTTTAGTATCGGTATGAGTTGACGCTTGCTGTTAATTTGCCGTAACAATTGCTGCTCCCCTTTAAGTTGTAATTGCTGTGGTTGTTGTTGTCTTTTTGCGTGCTCGTTTGATTGTTGTTTGTTAAAATACCTTCTGTCACTTGGATAAGCCATGCGTGGATATTATTAAGAATTCTTCTAATATTTTTTATATTCTTATTGGAAATCTAGAAGACATAACAGAGTTAAATTCAGAGATTACGTTTACAGTTCAAAGGCAAGAAATTTCCATAGTTTTGCGAAGGAGACAATCATTATTTTTTCACCTTTCAGAACACCTAAAGATTCAAATAAGTAATAATAATAATAAGAATAACAAAGTAATTTAACAGATCTCAAATATCCAAAAATTGTATAGAGAAGAGAGTTTCTTCGAAAACAGCTTTGCGATTGCAGATCCAATACAAAGGTGTTTTAATCACTGCCGTCTACCAAATTTTACATTAGCCGAAATGTAAAATTTTAAGAATGTACACAAATAAATAAATAAATAAATAAATATATATATATATATATATACAATACTTATAAGTACATTATATACTTATATATATTAAGTATATATAATGAATACTAAAATGATATACTTGAGCTTTTATGGGAAGTATCCAGCACATATCCATGAACTTACAAAAATATATGCTCCGCATATGAAGAGAAAGCCAGTTTTCGAGTCTAAAGCGATCGAGGAATTTTTTGTCGCACACATATTCCACATTATATTCGACGTCAAAGAAGTAGACAATTCCAACCGGCTTTCGACGACTATGAAAATTAAGAGTACCCTCAGTATTTACCAATGATCTGTTTCTCGATACATTCTTGTGTGGACATACACAGATACATGTGAAAGGACAAAGCTTTTCAACAAGAATCTAATATCCAATTTATGAATTCTAATACAATAAAAGGTGAAGAGTAGGATCGTAAGTTACTAAAAAGGAAATAAAAAGGAGGGGAAGATAAGAAAGAACGAACGCTTAGGGTAAGTGCAAAGTTTTGCAAAGATCTCAGGAAGATTTTAAATAAATTCATATAGGTCATTGCTTAGCTTAGGGCTATCCATCAGAAAAAGGAATATGACAGGATCTGTGCTTGGAAGTCTCAATAGTGCTCGTTATGCTTCTTCTATATAAGTGCCAAAAAAAAAAAACCAAAACAAAAAAAATAGCGACACAGTGGCATATAATAAACATGCACTGTAAGACAGGCACGTATTTACAAAAAAAAAAAAAAAAACGGATTCTACTTTGATCCGATCATTGTAGAGAGAAAAACAAATAAAAAAAAAAAAAAGAGTAGAAAATAGTTGACTATAATAAAATAATAACAAAAGAAGAAAAAAAAAACACCAACAACAAACAAACAGTGCAATAGTTATGTTGCTTCTTCTACTTCACATTGTTATGTTGTTTTACAATATCTTGCTTATGGGGTTATATTGCAATAACGCGCGGGTGGGGTGTTGTATGAGCAGCGAAAGAAAGAGAGTGGGAACAAGCGAGCGAGCCAGCAATCGAGGCGAGCATAGCACACACTGATACCGAGTGAAACCCAATAAGCGACTACATATCAAAAGCACACCATAGGATAGTCGAGAATGTTAGTTTTTTTTTTTTTGTAATAGTGTTGTTGTATTTTTCAAAAGATACTTTTGATAATTTTTTCATTGTTTTTGGTCAAAACTGGAGCTAGCTGCACTTGACATCAAATTTATATAAAATGTATGTATATATATATATATATATATATATGTACATATGCGAATATAAATATAAATAAAAACACACACAATACACGCTTCTAGACAAACATTAAATAAATAGAGGCACAGCAGTAGCATGCCTTAGATTGTATGACAATACTGAAGCAAAAAAAAAAAAAAAAAGAACGCACATTTTATTTATTAACAAGCAGAAACAACAACAACCACACCTACATATATTTATTGATATTTCACAATTATAATAATTTTAGCTGGTGTTTGTGGTTTCTCTTCGCTTTTGTTTTCTTTTTTTTACAATTAATTCACGTTTCTTTCACTTTATTTTTAGTTGTAAATATTTTAAGCATTTGTAGTCTTTTATATTTGCAGTTTTTCTCATTTTTTTTTTTTTATCTGCAGAAAATATTTTTCAGATATAAATGTACTTCTTTTCTTCGCATGCAGCTGTGCATGCAGTATATAGCTCGCCCTATGTGCCTTAGTTATATTTTGCACGCACACTTGTATCTTAACTGGAGCTCTCTTTGTCTCTTTCCTCTCGTACACTTACGCTCACAATTCTTTTTTACTTCCAAATCTCTCTGTCTCCCTTCCCCCATTCGATACCAATCCTTATAGTTTCAAGAAAATGCCCCCAAAAAGAAAATCACGCATTTTATAGTAGAAATAGGAAAAAAAAACTAAATTTATTTTACATTTTTCCAACACCGATTTAATGTTTCGTTTATATTCGTTTAATTATTATATTATTTTGAGTGCATTTATGCTTAAATTTATACATATATAAATAATACATTCGTTTTGTTGTTTCCTTTTCTTCTTTTATTTCAATACTTTTTCAATTCGTTTTAATCGTAGCTTTACTGCAAATTTTGATGCACTTGCGAAAATTGGAGTCGTTTTTTATTTCTACCGTATTCTCCATCAATTTATTACTATTGTAGAATTTCCTTCGTTGGCGTTCTCTAGCTGTTTTTGTATGTTATTCGCTCACCGTGTTTTGCTTCGTAGAGTTGCAAGCTAATCGTATTTAAAAACAGGGTTGCATTCAAATGTATTCATTTTTATATATATTCATTTTTTTTCTACTTTTTCGATTGCATAAAATGTCTTCTAAAGTGAATTGAATTTGAAGCAATTAACTCCTTACCTCTTCTATTCGAAAGGTGATGATAAAAGTAATGTAGTTGATAGTAAATTTTTTGTTGTATTCTGAACAATAATA
>NW_023998414.1:24566324-24582280 GCF_014805625.2 Glossina fuscipes | reverse complement strand
AAAATAATTGTAAAAGTCAGAATTTCAAATCGTCTGGTATTGAAAATGGACCAAATCGTTTGAAGGACACGCCCATGTCTGTTTTTCAAAAGGAATTAAAAAATGGTCTTTTACGTATTACTCATAAACTACAGCAAATAAATGCGCAAACATCTGAACGCATGTTCTATTTGCGATGCTATAGTACCTTTACAAAATGGAAAAAAATGACCACGCCTGCCCAATATTATAGAGCGTCAAAATTTAATTTTTTTTCTCAATATCTTTGTAACGCGCAGAAACAAGCTTCAAAAATTTCATAAATTATGTAAATTCTTGACCAGTTTCAAAAACGGAATGCACCTGAATATGTCCGTCTGTCTATCTGTATAGTATCTGTGGTAAGCATTCTTCCCTTTGCAAAAATAAAGATATCGCCTATGAACTTGCAAAAGATTTTGAAAATGACCTGAAGTTTTCAAAGAACACGCCCACACGCGTTCTTTGCGAAAGGAAATGTGACAACTTTTTTTTTCTGTACGTTTTGCTTATTACTCATAAAATACAACACGTAGACCATATATATTTTCACTTTTATTCTAAAAATAGAAAAAATCAACTGTGCCCGCCCAATGTTATAGAGTATGCAAATTTAGTTCTTCTCCTTTCCCTTTTTCTAGGATAACGATAATGGATATTAAAGATTCGGTCTCGACCAAATATAATTTTCTTACCTGTCTTTTTTTTCTTATAACCTATGGTGGGGGTGTTTTTGTTTTCTTTGTTTACGTAAAAATGTTATGAGCTGTCAAAGCCGGCGTACCTTAACAGAGGGTAAGCATATTGTCAAGCCTGAGCAGAGATATTATGTGGACAGGTCGATACTTTAATATGTAATTAATAGGTAATTGAAGATGCACATTTGAGCTGATTGATATTTGATGATGTTCGAGAAGTGAATAAAGATACGATACCACCTTTATCTTAGAAAGGATCGAGAAAAACGAAAAAAGTAAATTTCCATATTCTTGCGTTACGCGGGCGCTGCTGATTATTTCCATTTTTGTAGAATATGCGTAAATCTTCATCTTGTGCTTATTTTAGTCAATATGTAATGAGTATACAACCTAGAAAGCAGAACTGGACTCAGTTTACGGTGCTTTGTAGGCGCATCCTTCGCGTGATTTTCGCCATTTTCAAGTTTTTTGCCAAATTTAAAGGTGATACCTTAATTTTTGCTAGTAGATAGTAGTTGACTGGGCGAACGGACAGATGGACAAACGGACATGGTCAGGACTGTATATAATGTACTTTGTAGGATTTTCAAAGCTGGTTCCTAGGCGTTGCATATGTTTTGACAAAATGAATATATCTCCATCCTCCGATACTAGGTATAAATACATACGTTATCTAAGTCATCATAGTCGTAACGCAGATGGTGGCATTTTATTAGCTTATCTAAACACCAATTAAGTATATAATATATATACATATATATATGGTTGTTTGGTAATTGAACTTCACTTCACTTCATTGCGAGAAGAGAATAAAATGAGCAAAATATAGCAACAAACAGGTCTACAGATCCGCAGTTATCGTTATGTGAATGAAAAGAACAATTTACGGGATGTAGGTGGGATTTCAATATACAAGTAAACATAGCTACTTTGATTGTATAAGTCATTTTGACTTTGGATGTATCCTCTTTTTTTTTTTTCAAGTTTCGCACAGTCCATGTTTCACTTCGTATTCTAAATAGTCCATTCTTTCACTCCTACCTTTTAACTCTCTCTCTACTCTAAAACAAAAAAAAAAAAAAAATGAAGAAAACAAGATAAGAACGTCGTACAACTTAAAGAAAGAACAGCCTGCCTAGTCAACTTCTTTTGCGAGCTTTTCTATGCATGTGTAAACTATTCGCCATTGATCGATCATTCGGTTGGGTTAACAAAATCCATAATAATCCATGTGCACTTAATTACTACTTAATTCCGTTAAAAAGGGATAATTAACTGAAGGCATTAATTGATTTTTGGTTTCTTGTTGTTGTTGTTGTTGTAATAGAATATTTTATAAACTCAGTTAGGCTGGCTAGTGTGGATTCATTTCTTGGCCTAGGTATCTTGTTTGATCACAAACTTCGATTCAGTTTGCATGTTGAACACGCTGTGAATAAAGCTAGATCAATGCTAGGCTTCAACGAATGGTGATCGAGGGCGACCCACATGTGACGAAAGGATTATACGTCAGTTTAGTGGGCCTTGCATCGTAGTTACCGTCGTGTCGTTGCTATGTGCATTCCATTGAATCTTTGCAGAAGCAGTTCTTGTTGTTTGCTCTAAAAAAATTGTGTTGGAATCCAACCGAATTCTCCCTTATGAAAATAGATTGGTACTTATATTCTTGCCGTCACTTGAGAGACATATAAGATGGTATTGGGCATTATTTTCATGGTGCAGCTGATTAATGAGGCCATTGACTCGTTGTTTTTGCTGAATGTGATTAATTTTAAAGTTCCTGTCTGTCCGACATAGTAATATCTTTTTCTTAAATTTAGACAATGCCCATCAAATGATGAGTTTCTCTCTACCACTCTTCTTAATGCCCATGCGCTGCCGACATCCTACTTAACCTAATAGATAAAGCCTACTATTCAGAATCTTGATACGAAGTTTAATGAGTAATTAATAGAACATAGATAGAAATTAAATTAAAGTAAAGAAGAAAAAAAAGACAATGGCGAGCTTAGATCACAACCCTTTCTCCTTACAAAAAGTTTTCTTTAACGTCAACGTTCTTTACACTACAGTGTTAATACTTTGTCATTGTCCAATATGGTGCCACGCTGGGTAAATTCACGGTTGAATTTGCATTAAAATTAGATAAACATAGTGGGTGCGTTGTTAGACTTCCTGACCGTATATATTGTATATGAGAATCCATTTTTCACATAAGCATCAGTCTAACCTAAAGTGTGGGGGTCGGAATTCATTGACTTATTTTTTTCTATTTTTTAGGGAGAATTACGGCTATATCTAATTTTGGTTTCTATTTTTTTTTATTTTTTATTTTTTTTTTTGGACAAACTAATGGATTAAAATTTGCGAACATTTTCCGAATATTTCGTTAAAGATTTTTGTTCTTAAATCACCTTCGTCACTATTGATGGGCAATCATGACGAGTGTGTAACATCATCCTGATTGCATGAACATACAACATTGACCGCGAAACGATTGTATGAACACAAAAGCTGGACAAGGACGATTTCTATTCTTATTACATGTGTGTACACATACACCTTCTAGTCTCCCAACTGACAAAAATAAGTTAAAACTACTTAGTAGAATGAAGTCCAGAGGAACTTTGTGGATCTAAATTTTAATGATGTTTGTAGCCATCTGCGTAAATTTCTTACACCAGTGTCTTTATTTGCATCGTTAATTAATATTAAGAAAAAGTTCACTGGCATTGAATTAAAATTCACATTTTTTAATATTATTAATATATTATTATTTTTTATTATTATTATTTATTTCAAATAAATCCAAATTAATAGTAGTAATAATTTGCCTAATGCTTTGTGAAAATATCATTAGATATTACGGTAGACATATAATATGTGAATGGAGATCTTTTTGACGTAGCTAACGTTGACCAATCATTGCCGAGTTCAATTAAATCAAAGCATTAATCGATTCCGACCTCTGTTTAACGGAAATCAAACATATACGTACGTTAAGCACATGAGAAAAATGTAGGGAAAATCTTTTGTTTACGATATACTTATTTTTTTTCTTTTCAAATTTCCATGAACGCCAAACCGAGGTATTTACACATTTTGATGCGCCGTGTTCGCCGCGTTTATCGTAAAGAGAATTGTATTTATGAAATGGTCCCCAAATTTACGTTACAGAAGTCTTGATCCACAAGATCTTCTTGGGATGTAGATTGAAAATTGCCCGTCGGTCAACTTTCAGGTAAATACCGCAAGTACTAGGCTCGCTATTTACGAATTAAACGTCATCATCATTAGCGAAGTGTAGTCTGTGAGAAAAAATGATGAACGAAGCGTCGCTTGTGCTGACAATGAAAAAATCATCCACTAAGGGCTGATGTCGCAACAACGACAACGGAACGATTTTTTGACTAGATTAAAATTAAAAATGCAGCAGAGAAGAAGTTTTCAAAAGAAGTAGAATTCTGTTCTTTTTTTTTTTTTTATTCTTTAGGATATTTTTTAATTTCGGATTAGATTATGAACTGTATTTCGTCCGATGTCTTCAGAAGCCGTTTGGGTGGCTTTTTTGCTTTTATTCTAAAGATCTGAAAACATGTATGTTTAAGGAAATGTTAAATTTGGTATTGAATACAATGAAGAATATGAGGCGTTTGCAGAAATTTTGATCAGCGAATTTTACAGGTAAAAATGATAAAAAAAAAAATGGGAAACACCAGTTTACTGTGTATAACGGTTGAATTCGGTGGAATTTGAAATTTCGATTCGAAATTTTTTATAGCAATGTTTCTTTCTGCTCGCGTTATTATTATACTTAAAACGAGGCTTTGGTGTATTTAGCAAATCTGGCATCGTTGTATTCAACACATGTTCGTCAATAAAATCCACACGTGTTATGTTACCGTTATCACGCACAATGCGAAGCATGTGATAGCAGAGAGAACATCAGGGAGCTCGCTTCTAATTTTCTCTCATAAAAACGTGTAACGTTTTTTTTTTTTTCTTTTTCTACATGTTTCCTACATCATCTATATCCTCTATGTGTATCCTATGAGCATCTCCTGCACAAGATTTTTCCAAAATTTTTTTCAGTAACGCGCAGACTTTTCACCGAATATGCTTAACCCATAGAAGATGAAAAGTTAATTTATAAAAAGAGAAGAAAAAAAAAAAAAAGAAAAAATTAAGCAAAAAATAAAATAATAAAAATAAAAAAAAAAACAGCGGCATGTATGAAAGACTTTTGTAGAAAATATTTTTCAAATATTTTTCAAATATTTTTTTTTTTTTTTTTTTGTTTTTTATTAACAAAGAAAGTCAGCAAAAGAAGTGCTCAATTCTTTTAATAAGATTTTATTTTATATTTGTTTATTTATTTATTTTCTTTTTTTAAATATAAGTGTAAAAATTAGTGGTAAACCAAATAATTATTAACAAAAGTATACATATCGAAAAATAAAAAAAAAAAAGAATAAAAAAAATATAGAAAAGAAAGGAGAGTAGGCTAAGTAAAATTTTGATAGAAATATAATAAAAAAAAAAAATTAAATAATTTAAAAAATTTTTAAAAAGTTTTTCATTCGATTACTTAACCAAAACTCGAAATATAAACGCCCTCTAAACCTATGCTCGTTCATATAACTGCTGCTGCTGCAGCTGCTGTAAATACCCATACAAATGCACATTGTACATGTGCGTATGTGTATACTTTGAGTGTTGCTTACAAAATTTAGTTTTGTGTGTTTGTTAACCGAATCCGTTGCCTTGACACTAATTTTCTTACGTTTTGACTTCTTCAACAATCAGCACTTAATGCTTTATGTATGTATGTATGTATGTATGTATGTATGTATGTATGTATGTATGTATTTATGTGTCCTTTATGTCCCAAATCATGTGTGCCGTGTCTATTAGAAATACCGTTAGTTAGTTAGTTGGTTGACTGTTTGTTTCTTTCGTTCATAACATTACATATATATATATATATATAACTCTTTTAATTTTTTATTAAAGACTTTTGTTAGCGTTTTATTCGAAATTTTCTTAAGGTTAAGTGCAAAAGAGAGAGTGAGAGAGAGAGAAAGAGAAGTAAAGTTTTCTCTTTTTCTTTTCTCCTTTACTCACTGCTGCTCTACTAAAAAACCGCTATCCAAATGTACTTTATGTTATTTAAGCTATTACACATGTGGAGACAAGCGATTTGTACAAAAAAAAAAAAAAAAGAAAAGAATTTATCGTATTCGTAGTATTTGAGATGAGGAACATTGACATTCGCTAAAGGAGAGAGTATGCTGTTTTCTGTTTTTTTTTTTTTACCTTTTTAGGGTAATATGAAGTTATTTTTCATATTAATTTGTTTGCAATTATTCGTGTATCAATTAAATTAACGAAAAAAAAAAAAAAAACAAATGCTGCAAATCTTTGCTTGTTTGTCGTACGTTTTTGCTTCCGAATGAGCGCGGAAGACATCCATTCCATCGTTATATGATTTTACATGATATGCCTAAAATTATGCAATTATTTGTGAATTTCAGTAATCCGACTAACTGGACATGTAAACACGCAGTTAAAGAGAATTTTATAGTAAACATGCTTAATACCAATTTTTGGCCTAACAGTTATTTTGGAATGCTTTGCTAAATCCTTCTTTCATTGAATGTCACCTTGACTAGGCCGTAATGTTAACCGTTACTCTCAATTTTATAGATATTTTGCAAAAATGTTATTTTAGAGAAAAAACAAGAAAAAGTGCAAAGAAAATTAACAGACACATGTTGTCCGTAGCGTGAACGCAACATATTTAATAGCTTTTTAAGGACCAAATAGGTAAAAGCTTCATTATCTATCATCATCAGCATAATTAAGAAAGAAAATTTTCTAAGTAGCTTTGGGAATACGGTGTTTTTTTTAATATCGAAGGCATTTGAAGGCATTTCAAATAAAGCGCAGGAACTCTTGTCGAATCACGCAAGAAACTTGTTTGACATAACATAGTCTTGATGACATAGTCGACATACTTGATTCAATTATGGCCAAGATGCAGACATTTTTAATTAAGTCAATTATTTGATTAACTGAAAGCGGATCGTGACAGGAAGGTTGCTCCACCTTCCGTCGTTATTTGCACAGTTTAAGTGACTGTTTAAAAAATTTTTATGATTGATGATCATTTTCTTCAAATTGTTACTAATGTAGAAAATTGTTTATTCATTCAGGCGAAGATCTTTTTTAATCGAGACTTTGAGTAGAAATTTTGCTATGAGGCTACAGTTCATTTCGATAAAAAATTCTAACGTGAATTTTGATCAGTCATTGATTAGAATAATTTTTGAATCTTAAATGGTCAATATTTGTAGGAAATTTTTAAAAGACATCTATCATAGGCTGGTCCCTGGTTCTTGTGCCTGATTTAAATTAGTTAGCTTAAGTTTTGCTAAGATCGTTCATTCAACGACCAGAATGATTAAATCGGTCGAAAAATCTTACATATTAATCTCGATAATATGTGTAACGCAGATGGACTTAAATTCGTATTTTTGTATGTTTGAAGCGAAATGAGATTCTATCATCTCTCAGGAAATAAATAAATAAACCTGTACTTGTTAAGTGCCCAGCAAAGATAAGATTCATTACTTGGGTTCCGCTCTTTCCGTTTTATTGCGAATCATTTTGTAGGATTCCGCGTCACGGAATAAATGTTCCTTCGTCTTTAACTGCCCTTCACAGGCAGGATTTGTACCTAAGGATATAAATGCATTGGTTTGTTCTAAATTCACGGCATTATACATATTTCACATGTACACATTTATTGAATCCTTGCGCATTGATAACTTTTTGAATGTGATAAACGAAACGATGGAATTAGCATACCCGCGTCATGCATGTTGTGTGTTTTTTTTTTTTTTTTTTTGTGATTCAAGTTGAAATATATGAACGTTTAAGCGGGTCGGGTAAGCTTGTTTAATACTTAAAACCGTGTGATATATTTTAGCAAGTGTCTGTTACTTGTGGCTTTGACGAATGCTAATAAACTTTTTCTGCACCACTTGACTCCATTATATCAGCATAAATATTCTCCGGATAGCATATTTTTTCATCTACCAGTAGTCGCAACATTACCCAAGCCATTAGCTTAAAACAATTGCTATACGTACAACATACTTGTAATTACTTATGTTTAGATGACTATATCAGGAGGAGGGTGATGCGTCTACTCACAGATACACTTTATGTGATTATAGAATTCCATCGAGAATATATAGAGATTGTGTAGTAGAATGCTGCGGTGGTTTGATTTTTAATGCAAAGAGGGGTGTCCTGCGGTTAAGAGCTTACACTTCATTTACATTAAATTTATGTGTATTCGTGTGCAGCGAATAACGTGCTTCCTTTTGATATGTTCGTTTAATGAGCATACGTGTAAAAAACTTTCTGCTAAGATAAGTTTCTCGAAAAGTTTTCGCTTAATATTCAATTTAGTTTTTATTTAACGTTACAAAGGCAAGGCTTCATAAAAATTGAAAATTTTGAATTTTAATTCACTCTCTTCGCAAGGCAGAGCCAAAATTAAAGGTTTAAGCAGCTACACGATATACCGTCATTCGTGTTATTTTTGAAAAGTGCTTTAAGCAAGCTTTAAGGCACGGCTCTTCCCGGCTTACAAAACAATTAAAATTTCGTGTAGTGTTAAATAAACATTGCTTTGAGAAGGGGAAAAAGTGTTATTAAAAATGCGATAAAACTTTTTTATCGTACAGATGTCGATGTTGTTGAATGCAATGGACGCCCAAACGATATGATTACGTTAGGCCGCAGAAATAGATGAAGTTGGAAGACTAAGCAGACGCTGTTAAAAATGTCAAAAGCTAAAACCTAAAAGCTAAAAGGTCGCATTAGTCACATGAAGTTCGACTTGGTTTCCCATTCCACCCATCGCGTTCTTCAGATTTGATCATCGCTCTATTTTCATCCTTTCATTAATCTGAAAAGATCTTCATAGGCATCGAAATATCAGAGAAGCATTAAGCTTTCTAGATTGGACCAATTGTTAAAATGATGTTACCTACGCACGTAGACACGGTGTTAAATGAGAATGGTAATAGGTAGAGAGGAGAGAGGAAGATCAACTAATTAGTTCAATGTCGTCGGTAGTTCTTGGTAGCTCGTTGAAGTTGGAGGGCCTCATAATGCACTACAATCATCTAATTATCCTAAATATAGCAGAGACGATGGTCAGCTTTTTCGCCTGACTATTAGACATTTGTGCGGTTTCGACATCGCATCAATATTTCATTGTTTGTCACGATTTAAGAACAATTTGTTGCCCAATGGAGGGTGTTTGTTCTTTTTGGAAAGATGACTTACTCGACGCGCTTAAAATTTATGTTGAATGTTTCGTTACGCAAAGCCTACAAACAGATGTAACATAATCTCTAAGAAAAATGAAGGAAGATTTCTTTATGCACTTGGTACATGCACTTTGCGATTAAAACTTTTTATCGCTGCCGGGCGCTTTTCGCTCGGGGTCGAGTATATTGCTCCTGCAAGCTTGCTGTGGTACCCAAACAATTTGAAAGCGCAGTTTGCCACCAATATGGTAGTGCTATCTCCTTTGAATGATGATTGCATGTCTTGAACCCATTTTGAGTAAGGCAAACACCACACACTTACCTGGTGTTTTAATAAATTTGTTTATGATAAATATTAATTTCGATGTAGATCCCGGCGAACTGTAAATGAAATAAAACGAGAAATGAAAAAAATTAATACGAATTACAAATATAGTAAGGAACCGTTCAAATTTTTCTAACGCGATTGTTAATATTTGTTCTCGGTTTGTTTTTTCATAATTGTTATCGCTGTATAGGTTAGTTTTTATAGTTAAGCTTGTTGTAGCGCATCAGAATATAATTCACTTTTTATCTATGGCATACTGTAAATTCATTAAACACAGCAAATAATTGCTTTGAAATTCTCAATCAATTCACGATTTTCCCGCAATTTAATCGAGATAAATAACGTTTTTTTTATAATTTTATCTTTAATATCGCAATCAAATTTTTTTTTTTTATATATTCAATAACCAACAAGGATAACAAGGATTTATTTCATTATATTGTACTGCAGTTGTTATGGGATTGATTTTTTGTCAAAGTCCGCGTTATGTAATACAATTGGCATTCTGTATATATATAAAAAGAAAACAAAAAAAAAAAAAAACATTATTTATTATTAATTTATGAAACAAATATTGTTTTTCGCGTTTAGTCACGCTCGTTCATACATCCGTACTCGAAGAATTTATTTAATGGATAATCAAATACAAAGAAAAACACTTTAGCATTCGACAGGCCGATAAAAACGGCAACATTTAATGGATAGCGTATGGAAAAAGGGGCAAATAATTCGTTGCCTATTTTAAGATGACAGCAATAAAAAATTTCTTTGCCTACATTTCAGAGTTCATATAATTTAAAACATAATTCGCGTGAATAGCCAAAAAGGCTATCTTTCGATTCCAACAAACAACTCAACGGTCGCGGCTTCAAGAGTTTTCAATACTGTTGAACATATGGTCGAATAGCCTATAAATTCATGCTTACTCTTGAAGTATTTTTTTGCTCCTATTTAATTTAATAATATTCATTAAAGTAAAAACTAGTGAGAAATTCATATTCGTGAGATGGTTAATTTGGGGCCATTTTAGCCGGGTGTAAAATACCTCTAACTTATATTTCAAAACATTTTTTTTATTTAAATTTTACAACAATAATTTGTTGTTTTAAACATCAACGCACAGTTGATCTCATCTCAAGTACTTGTTTTTGGTGCTACGATTCGTTGTTGTTTATGATGAGTTCAATAGGTAACGAGAAACGCAAAGTTTCTTACAAGCATCTTTTTCTTCCCAGGAATTTGTCTTCTCTAATTCTATCCCAGAAAATTATAGTTCTCTTTACCTTTTGCGTTTTGATAAACTTTCGAAATCAAATCTAAACCCCATTACCAGCTATCGTTCATTGCATATTCCGCTCCAACGGCTTTTGTTATCAAGCAGACTTAACTGAATATCTATTTTTTTTTTTTTTTTTTTTTTTTTTTTATAACAGGAAATAAATTAAAAAAATTTTTTTTTTTTTTTTTTTTTTTTTTTTTGCTCATCGGCAACATATTCATCAAATAGGTTTTCCTAGGTTTCTCTAGTTTTCCCGTCTATTACATTCCCTTGTTACAAATCGCTGGTAATATCATCAAATTTTCTATATAGTCTCTTAAACCATGCCTTAAGAAATGGATGATTTTAATTAAAACAAATAGCAAAAAAACAAACAAAATTGTGTTTGAAATGCAATATGTTTAGGTTTTCTTTATTAATCTGCTTTATTTGTGACAAGGAAAACGTCATCATCATTGTCAATTTGAATTTTCTATATGATTTAATCATATATATATATATTCGCAGTTTGCTTGTTTTCCTATCATAAGGCAAACTCAGGTAATAGATAAATTGAATTGAATTGAATTTTGAATGTTTCTAATGCTTTCGGATTTATTTCGCGTTAATTACACTTATGAAAATTAAGATAAAACTTAAGAATACAATGCAAGCAATTCCACATTCTTGCAACACTTTGTATAAGCATATTGACTCATGTTTGCATTTAATGTGGATTGTATTCGCCTCCGGTTATTTTGTGTATTTCTCTTCGATCAATTGATGATAGGTTTATGTGCTTAGACGTGTAAGTATGTAATGAGGATTTGCGAAGCACAGGCCGTACCAACGCAGTATATACTGTAAAGATATCATATCTGTGGCAATTAGTAGCCTCACTAACAAGTGTTAAGCGCACATAATAATAATAAACATTGAAAAAGTGATTCGTTTTCACGGGAACAAAACTAGTCCTAAATCTTATGGATCGGTTCGGAGTAAGGATATGGTAAACATAAGATAAGATACTTGCCAACTGTGATTGTGCGGGCGGATTTTGATGCTATCGGGAAAGGCATACGCAAAACCGTCGAAAAAGTAAGAAGATGTATAATTGCAAGCATTGCTGGGGAGGCACAACAACAGCTCGTAAAATCATTAGGCTTTCGTCTGTGAGGGTTCGGTAATGTTCGCAGATGGAAACCATATGCGTTAAAACAAAGAAAGAAACGAAATGAAGTCGTTGTTGCATTGTATCGTGACTGGAATGGTAAAATAGATCGGCTTTGCAAATTCTAGATCGAAAGTATGATGGGCAAATCGTTGCACATCATTCGCATCGATCACAAAAACCGAATTGCTTTGATAAGAACACGATGGTCACTGTTTGATGAGACTGCACAGGAATATGCGAGCAAAGCCAAGCACAAATTTTATAATAATACCAGAATAGAGTTGTTTTAATGTCAATTTTAGACTTAAACTGAGTTGTTAAGGAAACTAGGAGAAAAATCAAAAGAAAAAAGCCACGTGGCTTAATGACTGTTTTTGCTAAATAGCTGAAGACGAGAGCGAAGGTTAAATTTTCTTATTTAAATACATGTTGATGTTGCATACGTAACTTCTCCTAATTGTAACGAAGAGTGCGGATGGGTGTACTTGTAGGATTTGTACTGTGAGATATTATCATAAATAAAATTATAGCAATAATAAGATTCATAATGGTTGAGTCAAAAAAAAAAAAAAAAAAAAAGAACAAATTTAAAATGAAACAAATTAAAATGAAATTCGTCACATTTCGCATATGCAATTAATCTGTAAACATATTTTACACCTTTTGAAACCGCGATAATTGACGCAGAGGCATCAAATAATTATTACTTACACATTTCACCTATGATTGCTCAGTCGAAAATATTTACGGTTGTGTGTGAGTGTGTGTATGCGTGTGTGTGTATGTGTATGTGTATGCGTTCAAATTCGTTGTCTATATAGACACAATCGATGAGAACCGTTGAAGCAATGAAGAAAATTTGTTATGGAGTGTCGTCGAATCACTATTAAAGAAGTGGCTGATGATGTCCGCTCATGCCATGCAAGTTTTTCGCATGCTTTGGGCGTAACATAAGTTTGTTCCCACATTTTTTTTTTTTTTTTGTAAAAATAATCGCTTCATCATACCAAGGTCTTAACCGGACTTAGCCCCCTGCAACTGTTCATGTCCCCAAAAGTCGACAATCCCACGAAAGGACAGAGTTTTGCCATAATTAAGGAGATGAAGATCGCAGCTCAACGCCATACCAAAAAGCCCATATCAGAAATGGTTTGAAGATTGGAAAAAGCGCTGTTACACTTGTACTATACCTAAAGGGGACAAACTAGATGTTGATGGATAAATAATTATTTTTCAAGAAAAATAAAAAAACCCCCCTTTTTTTTTTTTTTTTTTTTTGAACACTCCTCGTATGTAATACGGAGAAAAAGTGCATTTAAATTGATAAAAAGTTGTCGAAGAAGAAAAATCGTCTTTAGCCGGATAAGAAAGCATAACGAAGAAGATATTTTGCCTCCAATTCTTTTATAAAGTTCCACAGTAAGGTTTGGGAAACACTTTGAATATTCAAATTGGAACGAATCGAGATAATTTTCTTTTTGTAAAAATTTTTTATTCTATTTATTCGATCTGTTTAGCAGATGGGTAAAATCTAGTAAATTTTTTCCAATTTACCAAATTCGTGATTATACTACAGAATAATAAAACTCATAAAGAGTGACAAAATCAATATGACGGATCGACAGATGGCTTCCTATTATATAATTAAACACATGTGTCCTTACTTGCATTACATTCTATTGAAAATGAAAGTTACATATAAGTTAATCTGTTTATTTTTGAATAACGATGCTGAACACATAGAAGTCACTGAGTCAAAAACCTATTTTCCAACAATTACTTTATTCTTTTAATCTATTACAGGTCGCGTTCGATATTCCGAATTCTTTCACTTCATTCACTGCATATTGGGAGGATTGTTAAGACAAGGATAAGAGAACATAATATCATGACACCCGTCACACTTAATGTAGACTTATAGCGTTTAACTTGTCGTATTCGGTTCCCGAAATGCTTTCATATGATCCCCACATCAAGAGGATTGTTGAGCAAAAGACAAAAAAGAAGTAAGAGAACAAAACTCTCATGTTCTATAATATGGAGTGGACGTCGTTGATTTTTTCTATTTTTCAAATGAAACTTTTTTGCCGTAGAGGCATGTGGGCGTTGTAGACGTGTCCTTTAAAAAGTCTACGTCAATTCCAAACACTTTTGCATATTTTTTTTAGGCGAAATCTTCATTTCTGCTAACGAGAGAATGTTTACCACAAATACTAGAAAGTTGCGTAAACAGACAGATAAACAGGCAGATGAGTTTAGATGCATTCAAGATTTGAAATTGGCCAAGAATTTGTATATTTTATGGGGTTTTCGAAACTTATTTTTTGCGTGTTATAAAGGTATCGAAAAAAAAAAACAATTAAATTTTGATACACTATAATGTTGGGTAGGCGTGGTAAATTTTTTCCATTTTTGTGCATAAATGTTACAGCATCGTCCATAGAATATGCGTTCAAATTTTTGGGCATTTATTTATTATAAGTGAAGAGGAAAAAATTAATTTTGTATTCCTTTTCAAAAAACAGAGATATTCTGAGTTTACGTGCCATTGTGGACTTGTCCTTTAATGGATTTGCCCCATTTTCTATAGGAACCTGCATGCAGGAACTTCGAACGTTTCTGCCAAGTGTGAAGTCGTTAGGTTAATTTTTGTGGTCAGGACAACAGACATTAAAAAGATGGACAAACGGACAGATGGGTATGCTTAAATCGATGCAGAATTTGATGCTCATCTAGAATATATATATATATATATATATATATACCTTGTGAGGCCGCTCATCCTTTCTTCTGGGCGTTACAAACGCCCATTGACAAACTGATCTATGATCATCCTGCGGTGGTGGGTATAAAAAAAATTAGCACTCATAAGAAGAACATGACTTCTTCCATTATAATCGGGTAGAGGCTTTTCGATTATCTGGTTAATCCGGTTTTAAATATTTGCTTTAATTCTTTTATGATATTTATGTAATTTATTGGAAAATATATTGAGATAAAGGATTTGATTAATTTTTTTTTTAAATTTTTTTTACAAAGTAAAAAATTTTTATTGATTTTAATTAAGATATTTATTTTCAAAACTCGTTTCAAAAATTCCTTTAAATATTTTTTGCATGTTATTGTTAATCTTTGAATATTTAAATAATGCATTCAGTCTTCTGTGACGAGAGAGGTTTCCTTTTCCTCTTATGTTTCTTCCTTTTACTGCTTCTTTTATTATTTCTTCGTTTTAATATCCACTGCTCTTCCGTTTCTCGTCATGTTATGTCAAATACGTATTTTATTATTATAAAAATATAAACGCACACGCGTGTCCAAAAGTATATAAGAGTGTATTGCATTACTGCATGAGCGTGTGTATGTGCGTGTTTTGTATTTATGTTCGTATATGTTTACATAAGTTTGCGAGTAAGATTTTGTAGCTTTATTTGTACGAGAGAAGCGAGTATGGCAATTTGAAGTGTATGTGTTCCTGTTGTTCTTCATACGTACGTACATGCACAAACATGGTGTGTGTATGAATGTCTGTTTCATTACGGTGCTAGTTTTATGGCTTTGATGAAAAAATAAAAGCAAAAATGAGTGAAATCATAATGAATATGAAGTAAATGTAAATAAATTAATAAAGTAACAAATATAATAAAAAATAAATACAGTAAATAATAAAAAAATTAAAAAAAAAAATAAAAAAAAAATAATAAAAACAAAAAAGGAAAAAAATAATAAAAAAATAAATATATATATGTAGTAAATAATAAGGAAATAATAATAAAATAAGAAAACAAAAGAGAAAAAATAAAAAATTAAAAAAAAAAAAAAGAGTTTATGAGCAAAAACGTTATCTAAATAGCAGAGAGAAATGAAGCTTTGAAGCAAGCGTCTTTTGGATATCTATCTATTCATCGATCAAAATTGAAATTATTGCTTACCCCACTCATTGCTCTCAACGAAAAGAGATTTCGAACAATTTACGCCAATTGACAATTTTTTCGTACAGTTATCCCAGATTACTACCGTCGTCTTAAGACATTTTCTTTGTTTACCTTATTTGCCAGAAATTGTAAAAATTTTTACTATTAAAGCTAGAAATAAGTAAGAATAAGAAGAGATGTATAGATTGTAACGATCA
>NW_023998414.1:24546931-24556324 GCF_014805625.2 Glossina fuscipes | reverse complement strand
GACGGGCGGACGGGCAGATGGGCAGACGGGCAGACGGGCAGACGGGCGGACGGGCAGATGGGCAGACGGGCAGACGGGCAGACGGGTAGACGGGCAGATGGGCAGACGAGCAGACGGGCAGACGGGCAGACGGGCAGACGGGCAGATGGGCAGATGGGCAGATGGGCAAACGGGCAGTTGGGCAGATGGGCAGATGGGCAGATGGGCAGACGGACACGTTTATGTGCATTGCAAACTTGAAATTGACGAAAAACTTATAGGTTTTGTGGGATTTCCGAAACTTTCTTCTGGGCGTATTGCAAACGTTTTAACAAAATGAATATAGCCCTCATGCTTAGGTGGTGGGCGCACAAGAACTCTTTTAAGAGTAAAGTAACTAAGATTCATTTCAAGTGAGTGCAATTTGTTTTGCTCAAATATTTTCCTTTGAAAGGAAGAAGTTTCATCACACATATTACACTAAGTGGAGCAGTCACACTACGTCGTTGAGGTTAGGTCATAACTTCAGGTTAAGCATAACTTCAATAAGAAAACGAACTTTTAAGAATGCTTTCGCAATTTTTGTGACATTGTCGAGATAATATAAATGAGTCCCTGAATCTGAATCACTTCTATCGGCCGGGGCTACGATTTTCCTATTTAAGTAAATTCGTTCAATCGATTTTTGTATTTTAGAAACTTCAAATGTGAACCATTTACATTTCTTAATCTATCCATTTGTCGCATAGGTCCTCAAATAAATTCCTTATATATAACACACATTTTACAATAAAAGGCTATCGTGTAGATTACAGGGTCAATTTTAGGTAAACTAAGGATCAAATTTTTTTTTATGCGACGAGTATTTAAATGCAACAACATGTTTGTTTAAAATAAAACGAAAAAGAAATGAAATGAAATGAAAAAAATAGACGAGACAATTTGCTTTGATGCCCGGAGTCATTTATAATTGAACAACAAAAGGAGGTCGCGTTCTTTTATATCATAAACCAACAACCTCTCGGCATAACCAACATCAACAAATCACAAGCTGTACCTCCTGTTTGCCAGAAAGCAAAAGTGACGACGTAGATAACGCAACGCCCTGCCATGCTATCAACACTTGATAATGTATAATTGTGTGTTGATTTTCTCTATTTCGTCTCTATAACCGGCTCATAAGGCTGCACGACACTATGGTAAAGCGGCAAATTTTAACTGTTAACCGTACCCGCTGTTCTGGCAAAGTGCCAACCGTTATAAATCCCTTTAGTTTGGGCTTCTATGGGTGTCTATGTTAAAATCGACCAAAACTGAGAGAAAACCCCAAAGGATATGTGACATTTGTGTTCGTGAAGGAGGAAGAACTCTTTATTGCATTTTGGCTTAGCCTACAATTTTCCTTTTTTTTTTTTAGATATATTTTGTTTTTTTTTCTGTTTTATCATTACAACTGGCGAAGGTAGTAAAATGTGTAATATTTTTTTTTGTTTAATTTTTTCCTTTCTAATCCTTAGGGTCACGATTTCTGTTTTTTTTTTTTTCGTTTTTTCGTTTTTTCGTTTTTCTGTTTTTGCTTTGTTTGTTTTTTGCCTTTTGATTTCATTCAAATGTTTTGCTCCCAAGAGTTCTTAGCTTATAATTTTTCATTTTTTATGCCCACACGCACACACACACACACAGAGTTTCTGCGCTGCTATCTAAACTTGCTAATTGCATGCGTCGTTATGTTGTTGTTTATTAGCTTTTAGTTAGGTAGTGGGGAAGTAAGGGATTTTTACAATTTCATTTCATATTTCATAATATTTGATGTTTGTTTGTACAAGCATTATTTCCGTTTCCGTTTTAAATAGATTACTATCAAGTTTTATAAACCTTTCTATTTATCTAATTGGTAGTTTCTCCCCACGCAGCTACCATTTACCTTGCTCTCGAAGAGAGGTCCACATTTCTTATGCTTTTGCTTGTGAACATTAATAAATAAATATGAAATAATTGAGCTAATATACTTTGGCGCTACGCTCCAAACATTCGAATGTCCTTTTTACAACGGACATTAAAGGCCCTTCTTTTGCTTTTTTCCTTTGTTGTTTTTATCTTCCATCATCACAAGAAAGACTTAAGTAACCTTTAAGGTTAAGTTGCAAGAATTTCTGAAGTGATTCAATTAACCATGTCAACATTATGATCAACATGAAGAAAAACATAAAGAAAGAAGAAAATTAACATCGGCAGTAGATGTGAGATTAAGTGACATTAAACAATACTTGATCGAATAGATGAAAACTCTTTTGTGTTCTTGTTCTCTTTGAAAAAAACCATTAATTCTTATAAGGAGAAGTGTTCGAATGTACTTCACAGGAAAGAAAGTATGGCATCACATTGCCTATTAACATCATCATCAGACTGTAAAGACGTCGGATGTAGGCTTTATGCTGCATAGTTATTGAGAACTTTAAACAGATCGACCAGATCTATGCCAATGAGAAGAGAAAAAAAAAAGACGCCAAAGGCGGGAAGCATTATTTCTCCCGCTTAATTAATCATCCTTGATAGCCCTACTTGAAGGGATTAGTTAGGTATGCTAAGTTATGAGACATCAAAGTGCCGATCATTAAAAAACAACTGACTATGACGTCCGCAAATGCCTTATAAACCCGTTTTTCAGCATGAACATGCTCAGCTTCATATTATTTTCTTTTTTTCCTAATTACCAGCCGTCCTGTGCGTGTATACGCCAACACTCACCACAGGAAATGCTAGCATCACTATTGCATTCACCAGATATATCTCCGTTCAACTTCATCTTGCAACATCTGTTGCAATTCACGTTTTATTGTTCGCCTGAGCATGATGCCTGAGCGTAGAGTGCCTGCTATAGATAGTTTAGGAAAATTAAGTAATAGTTGTGTAAAAATGCATTGCATAGCTTCGAAGGGAATACTGTAACCATCATATTCGGTCATAATTTACTTTAAGTAATTTCACTTTTAATAACTGTAAACTGCGTGGTTGTTAGCTCATCCCATAATCCATTCATAGCTTTTTGCATCACTACAATCTTCCCAGTGATAGCTTGCTTTCCTTATCATAAGGAAATCAAGCCCATCTTTCCCGATCCCGATTTTAAAATCAAAAAAATCTGCTAACCGTTTGAGTTAGATTTCATAGAAACTTGTTTGGCTGCGTTTTATCCTCAGTTGACAGAATTTCATTGCGCAAACCCTCTTAGGCGATAATACTTACTTCAGCTAAGATGGAGTGATTTTTGATTAAAAAATAAAATTCATCCGCTCTATCTTATAGTGTGTTATCCTAATCTTGACTCCGTTATAGACATTGTCAATTCGTTGGTTTGATAACCGAATTTATTCTTTTGCGGCAACGAAGTAAACAAGACTCTCTATGAGAACTTAATAAAGTTTGCCCGAACGAAGCTTACATAGTTGAAAATCGATGCCAAGAAAAGAAACAAGAAAAAATAATGCATGTATCTAGGCACTGTAGGCAATTAAGTTTTAATAGCTTAACTGATAAACAACCCGTTCTTTTAGATATACGTACACAGTATGTGCAGATGAAACCGAAATTTTTCTGCAAAAACTCTGCGTTTATAGCATGATAATAATAAGAAATATTTTATTCAGAGTACAAGCCATCGCTAGGTATATATTTATATCATCTGTGGTTGGTGAACCGCACGGCCTCACATTTCCCAATTGAGCGTATTGCATATCGGCTTTACTATGGCGAAAGGTGGACAGAGGCTATGTAAAAAGATAACCTCTTGCGCTGCCTTCTTAGATAGTTTGCCATTCGTTTTTGTTGAACTTTCAACGATTCAAACTGATTAACTGTTCTTCGTCGCGCTCGATGTCAATCGTTTCACTAGACTTTAACTGTTAATAAAAGGGCAGCACTTCTGGTAGCAACAGAGGGTTTACTCATATATATGCTCTTTAGAGTGTCGTTTGACGTATTAAACGAAACCTGCAGAGATAGATTTCGCTTCGGTCAGTGAGAATACTATGTTCATGTGCGTGGACCCTATCGAGTTTTCATGTTTTATGAAAGTTATAAGAGTTAACGGAGGGCTATTATTATACTTCGTAGTTCCAGTGCTAATGAATCCGCAAAGAAATCTTCCAGCTATGACCCAGATTACGGGAAGAACTTGTTTGCTTCCACAGTGTGGAATTGCATTGGAGTCGGCTCCTTGATCCGAAGAAGGGCGGAAGTCTTCAGTCGTTTTCACCAGAGGTCGGGAAGGGAGAGGGTGGGAGGGTGGGGGGGGGGGGGTGTGGATACTTCAGTTTATTTATCGCCATCTAACATTCAGGGTATAATCATTGTTGGGTCGTGAATTGCGAGTTTGCTCATTCCGTGTGCCACCGAGCACGGTAGTGTACCCATGCAAAACATCTACGGATATCTTCTGCTTCCACGAAAAGTAGAATATCGTCCTACCGTTAAAGCGCTTCAGTCTCGCAATTGGAGTGGACGGTATCTCTGCACCCAGCCATGAATGTTTACGCCTGAGATTCTGAAAATAGATTCACTTTTCGTACCCAAGTTAGACTTTCTTTGCATCGTTCGCGTGAACAAGCAATTCTTCTGTCAAGTTATAACAAAAAAAAAAAAAAAAAAAAAAAAAAAAAAACCAATTTCAGACATGCATGTTATCTACATGTCTTGTTAGGGCATTGTGCAGCTAAATGAATTTCACATCTACACAACTCGTATCATTTTGTGTTAAATTTTTGTTCCACTGGGATTGTGCAGATTGGACAATCTTTTTATTTTATTAAATATGAAAATATTTCAATATATATGCAACTCTTATGTATTTATTATATTTTATGCTTTTTATTC
This sequence comes from Glossina fuscipes, assembly GCF_014805625.2. Taxonomy (NCBI): domain Eukaryota; kingdom Metazoa; phylum Arthropoda; class Insecta; order Diptera; family Glossinidae; genus Glossina; species Glossina fuscipes. The sequence continues at coordinate 24,551,473 of NW_023998414.1, read as the reverse complement.
GCAGCAACAAGTTGTCGAATTATCGGGTTATGTTATTATACTCGTCGAAAATGTTGACGGTAAAATTAAATTATACGGTTCACCGCCGGATCGTGATAATTTGGAAGTGGGCGATGAGATACTCGAAGTTAACGGTCTATCATTAGACAATATATCGCGCACGGACATCATTCGTCATATACATGATGTAAGTGAAACTAACTGCCTTACGTAATTTAAATAATTTTTAAAAATGTAATTTCAAAAGCTATAGTAAAATTTTTACTCTTGTTTTTTGTTTTTCTTTTCAGTGTATTAAAACGTGTACAATTTGTTTAAGGGTTCGTAAGAAAAATGATACAAGACTGGGTAAGTTAATAATAAAAAATAAAATAAAATAAAATTCGAAATTTTAATAATTAGTTGAACGCATGATGATCTTCAAATTTTTCAATTCAACTAAGACTTTTTACTCCTACAAAAATATACAAAGCTTTTAGATGATTTCGTAAAGTTTTAAACCATAAGATATAATACTTAAATGCCATAACTCTTATCAAGTCAAGTAACCTTATGATTGATTCTCTATGTATAAGTTTTGGCTGAGAAACAAACCCCTCCACAACAATACATTCTTACAAGCAGACTAGTTCTGCCTTCTTGTTTTAAATAATTGAATAACATCTTCAAGCTTTATTCCCGATAAAGACCGATATATCGATAATCGATCTTTCTCTTATTTTCAATTTCTTACAAGATCTTATTATTTCTCATCTATTTTGGTCATAAATTAAAGTAAAAAAATTAAATTCTTACCTTGACCTTTTATGACAAACTTTACATAGGATCACCTATGCGGTTCAAATTTGATACAATTAATAATGATATCACTGCTAGGAATCAATCTTTACTATATAAAATATTAAAAATTAAATCTTTTACTCATACAAAAACCTCATTTACGTCTAAACGTCCATAGAAGCGAGTGGGGGTAAAAAATATGGAACCAAGCGGCATATATTTTTCTAAATGACAAGATCGTTCAACATTTTGCTCAAATTTCAAACTAGAAAACTCCTGCGGACTTTTTGCGGACTTAACCATAGCAAAGTTCTTAATCAGTAGCGCGCCATTTAATAGGTTGCTCTTTCATTCTCGTTATTTGTACGGTTAAAAATTCTGTTAATTGTTGCTTGATATGTGACGTCATATTCTCTCAAACGTTTGCAAAGCGAATGGTTGAATTGAGTTAGGAAACAAACATCGAACATGTTCGTTAATGTTTAAATCCTCTGAATTCTGTTCAATCATTCCGTCACAATCAACACTTGAAACAATACGACATTTAGCAGCGACGGCAGGTAAAAAATTTTTTCTGGCTTATCTTTTATTAGTGGCAGGAAAAAAACGTTAAATTTTTTCTTTTTTCGTGCAAATTTTTGCTAAGTGTTCCCCGACATAATAGCCAAAATACAACATCAGCCTATCTCCACATGGAGACAGGGCCCAATCTAGTTAGTACAGATAGAGATGATTTTGAAGATTTTTATATGGTTGTCGCCTGAGCATATAATAATAAGAAATCGAGGATGGATGGGGATTGAAGTTGTTGCTTTATCTCCCAAACGAGGAGCTCTAAAGCTTTTAATGATTTAATAGTGCTCGGTGGACAGGTCTGGGGATAATAAATTTTTTCTCCAAGCGTGCATTGGTAATGGGTGCAGAAAAAGTTGTAGAATACGGTTGGTATTCCGCAAGGCAGTTGTTTAAGCCCCACACTCTTCAATCTATATACAGCTATTTTGCATGATCTTCAAGATGATAAAACTCATACTTTTCAATATGCAGATGATTTCCTAATTGTATCTGTGTATTTTGCATCTGTTTCAGTGGCTGTGAATAATCTCTCGATAAAAACTAATATTATATACAATATATTTCAAACCCAGGCAAAGGTTCTGAACGCGAAATCAAGCGCTTTATCAACGGAACTAATGTTAATCGGGTTAAATCTCTTCGATTTCTTGGTAGAATTTTAAATGACATCCTAGCTCTTCGTAAGCATCTTGCGAAAGCCTTCAAAGACTGTCAGTCTGAATGCAGATTCTTCTCGGCAGTGAAGCACCTATCTGAAATAGTACATAGAGTCAAATTAGCGGAGGAATTATCCTCGACTTTTATTGAATTGCTTGCCATCAGACATGATATTTTTGGATAACAAGCCACCTCGGCCGCATCTGTTTTGTTATGTTTTATATACATTTCTTGCTAATAACCACTACTGTTTATTATATGGACATATAAGCCACAAACTTATTGGCTTGGTCCATCTTATTTCGATGTCCTGAATTCAATTCAATAGTTGAACTACAAATTGTTTACCGAAAATACTTTAGAATCAATGTAATTTTCCGAAAAGATATATGCGGACTGAACAAGATCAGATAGAGATACAAACTTAAATTGACGAAGAAAATGTTTCCGAATCGATCAGCGTAATAAAAATGGGTTCTATCTTAAGGTCTATCTGGGAGACATATACAAGGGTGTACCAACTTTTACTACGGGTGTTGTAGGATCTAAAAGCGTTAATGTCTTGAACGTCAAACACTATAAGAATCATCGCATAGGTTGACCGCCAAGTTCATATGCAACGCCTGCAACGGAGAAGATTAAAACTCAATCAATAATTATTCGGAACACTTGTCTTTCCCCTATGTCATACCGAGAAGTTCTTTCGAGAGTAAACATTTTCGAAAAAATTATTTTTAATATTCTATTTTGCATTAAAATGGATGATTGCCTGGCAGACATGGTACTGAGTGACCGACAGCAACACGACAGCAATATAAATATCAATTATATATTATTTAGAAAGAGACGGCGCAGAAAAACGGTCAGAAAAGAATCGGGATTTCGAAATTTGCTTAATCTGAGATTAATGACAGCCTCGTAAAGACTGCCAAGCCATCACTCCCAAACTGCTTACAAAACACCATCAATACACGTTTTGAGTTCAGACTTGGCTTTGATGAGATGCGTGCCCGTCCAAATTGTATTTCTCATGAGGAAAGGAAAGGAAAAATTATCAATCGAGCTTGGACTTACTACGGATTGTCAAAAACGCACCGAAGTGCACATTCGCCATTTTTGAGGTTCGTGTCCGCGGTAAGAATAACAACTTTGTGTCTTCGCAAAGCTATGATTTAAGGCGAAGTAAATAGAAACCGGCGAGATAATCAAAAAAAAAAACTAAATAATCGCACAAAAACGACGGATATAAAAAATACTGAGTCTTATGTTATAATCACGAAACTAAGAAAACTAACTTACTGCCACTGCGTGAGTATAGTCATCGAAAGAGCGAAATGTCCACAAATTGTCTAATAAAAAAACCTTAGAAGAGAATAAATCCATTGCAGATTGTTGTTAAAAGTTAGAAGAACGTAACTTTATTGATTTCTTATCGTTACCATCGATTTACGTAAGACACTAAAATAATTATCGAAAATCTCGAATGTATTTCTCTGTTTCTTGGAAATTTTCCATTATTCATTTAGCGTCTTAGGTAGGTAAGGGGAAGGAGTTTTCGGGCACGATAGAATGATGAGACTTTTATTTCTTTAATAGGTTGGATTAGTCGAAGAACTGGTTGAAAAATGTTGAACCAGTTGCGGACGCAGCGTATTGCATTCTACTTTGAATGGATTAGAAATTTTGAAGCAATTTGCTATGGGGAAGGGGAATAGTTTTTTGCTTTCACGATTCGAACATTCCCCAAGGTCTTCTAACGATCGAGTTGCGTTGAGTACTGGAATTCGTTTGATAGTATCTTTTCTCCCACCTAACCCAGAAATAAACTTTACTAAAAAGCAAAAAAAAAAAAAAAAAAAAAAAAAACAAAGTATTTGTTACATTTTGTTAAATAAATAATAAACATCAAAATATATAGAATAAATAAAATTTGTTGTTTTATGTAAATTAACACTTTTATAAATCAGCCAAGCTGAACGAGTAACGAAAAATTAAAACACACCTAGCATTTGTGGCTGAGCTTTTATGTGCGGCATTTTATTTAGTACAGCAACAAAGTTAAAAATAATAAAATTTTTATTGTACATAAAGACACACAATGACATTTATATATATACGTATATGGATAGACAAGGAATACATTTAATATATGATGCATGTGTCTATTATATGTAACCTTTAGTTCGTTCAATGGGCTTACGTTCGTTGGTCAAGCAAAAAGAAAAGTAAAGTAAAATAAATAATAATGTGAAACTAAAGCCACTTGTTGTTAAAATGAAATATAGAACAGAAACCTTTGTTGTAGAACAAATGCTACACAGCTACACAAAACGAATAAGCTCTGAAATTGAACTGATGTACGATCAATATATGTTACCGCAACTTACTCTTTCTATCTTCTTCATTGTCGCTTGCCATTACTAAGTTAAGCTGAATGGTCCTTTGGTTCGTTTTTTAAACAATAGAAAATCATTAACTATTGTACGCCTGAGTGTGAGTGTATGCGTGTATGCCTGTATGCCTGTATGC
>NW_023998414.1:24511503-24546831 GCF_014805625.2 Glossina fuscipes | reverse complement strand
TTTTTTTTTTTTTTTTTTAGTTTTGTATGTCACTACTGAATAATCGTCATCGTTATATGCCATAATATTCTCGTTAATTCATATGGTTTCCTCCTTTCACTTATTATTCTTCATATTCGTTATGCTTTTCATTTTCCTTCGCCTCTTCTGAATAAAGCCATGTTTTAATTTAATGCTTTAAAGATCTGTGAAGTGTCTTAAAGGAATTCTCAGTCATCTTTAATAGTTTTTAGTATTCAGGAATGTTTTATATAAACTACACTTGTAAGTATATACGCTATATATATTTATGTGCATTTATTCGTATACACGTATATGTGTGTGCTAACTTAAGGCCACAATATGCGGTTTCATTAGATGTGGTTGCACAACTTGCATGTGCAAGTGCGTGTGCAAGTGCGTACTTACTTGGTTTGCACTAGCTTTCACTTCGTTTAAGCATCTCTAACGCGTATTAACATTTATTAGCACAAAAGTTACGGTACGCTCCGATGATTGACCTCAGTCATGTAATCAAGGCCTTTGAAGATGGATTAGGATAGAAAAAAGCAAAATTTTAATTGCTTTGACAACGACCTTTCAAAAATATATATGTCGTGGTAAATAAATATCGTTTTCATAATGAAATACACGATCTTCACATAAAATGCACGGACAAAAAAAATCTTTCTTTAAGTTAAAAAAAAGAAGTGAGATCGAAAGTGAGTAATGCGTTGATTCTTTTAGCTAAAGGACGACTAAAGATGTTGCTTGTTGAAAGACATTATCCTAATGAAATCTTTGCGCTGTTATTCAAATTATAACAATAAAAGTTAAGCCAAACCTTTGGCCAAGAAATCAAGAAAATTCTCTCGACTTCTTTAAGTAAGTGAATTATAGCCGTCACAACATATGTAAACAAATTGTTACCGATTTTTGTAACAGATAGAGTTATTGCCTTGTAAACGTTTGTGACTTCTCCCTATGAAAGCAAACCTTATAAGCTGTCTGCAATATTGTAAATTATGCTGCCAAAGCGTTCATAAGGCGTTTATTGAGAATTTCGAACAGATCGAATTGTCTGCAAAAAAAAAAAAAAAAAACTCTAAACGCGAGAAGCATTGTTTCATCGGCTTAATTAATCAAGGTTAAATCCGAATATCTTTGGCAATCGCATTTATAGAGTCTAGCTGCTTGTGTAGCGTGCTATGAGCTGCTATAATCTAACAAACATTTCACTGAGATGTGCAGCCAATAATAACTGAAGAAATGGGGCTGCTTATGAAGCGAAAAATGTGAAAAATCATTACAGGATAACTTTACAGCAAGGTGAAGCTCGTTTGCCAATATTGCAACAAATTGGATAATATTTCTCTTGGCCAAAACGAGTTTCAATCGATGACTTGTTGTCTATGCGCGCGGGAATTTTACTTTTACGATGATACCCAAAAACGTACGTACGTACTTACGCAGTTGATCTTAAACAACCGGACGGCCTTTCTGCACGCAATTCCGATTCCGATTCCGATTCCGATTCAAGAAAAGATGAGAAAAAATGGTAGCCCTGGCAATAGAGAATACTTTAAATGAAAAAAAAAAAAAAAAAAAAACGTTTGAACAATTTTCACCAAACGAAAACACTTAAATTTTAACGAAATATGACCTTTCGTGCCTGCCATATCTTTATAGGTACGGCCTTTCAAAGGCAAGATTAAATATAAAAGAGTAAATGAAGCAAAGTAATCAAATTTAGCAATACATTCAGCCTGTGGCGTGATGCATCTCGCGTTATTTTTAATTAGTACAAATAATTGCCTTTAAGTTTGTAAATATTTGCTTGTAAATAAGTTCTTCTAACTTTATTTATATACACTTTTATAAATATGATTCTATAGTGTTGTAAATACAACACACTTACAAATTCAGTGTGAACCTAATTCATTAATGTTCAATAAAGGAAAAAGTTCGTGGCGTTTTTTCACCAAAATTCAACTTCTTATATATTGAATGAACTTTATGACCGATAATCTGTTATCGATAATCTCTCTGGTTAAATCTTTATGTCATCGCTGTAGAGCTTTTAGGATTTATTCTGAAACAGTTGACTTCTTTTTTGAAGACAGCTTGACGTACTTTGATCACACATTGGAACGGGACAAAGTCCGGGCTAAAGAGTGAAGGCATTCAAATTTTAACCAAATCGTTGCCTGTCATCTAGCAGTGTTGTAGTAACGAACTACACTATTCTTATTGAACAATTTTATGCGATTTAGGTCAATAGAACGCTTTAACCGAATTAGTTATTGACAAGAGAGAGTGTGGGAGATATTGGAGCAATTACTGCTGCACGGTTCCCTTCCGATTCCAGCAAAATATAAATCATTACCTTACGTAACATTAATTTGGGCTCTGCCATCCATCCTGCAGATTCATCTATCTTGCGCTACGATCTTTTTTGCCCGGTATTACTCGCATATGACTCAACTTTCGTGGCCCTTGATAAACCGGTTTAAGCAATGGATCAATTTCATTTCCTTTCAACAGCGGCTCGCAGTTGGGCGTTGGGCACTTTAAATTTTTCATCGTTAAATGTTAGCATACTCGAACAGCCTTGGACAAATCGCGTAGAACTACCCTTGGTCAGTGTTTTACCCAACAGCGACGTTGTAGGATAAAATAAGCGGTTCTTATCAAATTTTTTTCACGAATTTTATTGACTTTATTAAAGATAGGTCGATTACAGCACAACGCGTATTTAACCCCTAGATGCCTCGAGTTAAAACGGGTAAACTGTTTGCGCAGTCCGAATTTTGCCAAAGTCCTCCGAAGCGTTGAAATTTTTACGGATTTCTATTTAATTCATTGAATATATTTTAAAAAAAGAAAAGTTGAAAAAAAGTGTCGATAAAAACAAATAAAACCATTATAGTTGGTCACGGTCCACGATTAAATACCCTGTACTAGCTGGCTTAAAGCAGATATTCATATAACGAAAGTAAACAAAATAGAAGTCCAAATTGGACCGTTTTTAATAGCGTTCGTCTGTGGGCCAACATAAGTTTGCGTATCAAATTTCATCGAAACTTTCGGCTTGTACGATCTACGCCAAAATAACTTTCATTTTTTTCATAGAAAATCGGCAAGGACTTACTGATGTGTTGTGAAATGTTATCGAAAGTCTAAAAGTATGTACAACGAAGGCTATTATGCTCATTTGTGCTCAGTATTCACAAATATTGTGCATAGTAGGTAAGCTTTGAGAGCTTTTTATAACTTAAATCACTTGTGATAGAGGATGCATTAAGTTTTTGCGGACGTATATAACACGTAGACGGGTTTAACATATAAATTTGTGTTCAACCTATAGATCGGAATTTTTGAGATACTTTTGATGAAATTTGTTACACTGGCAACCTTTGACTCAAGGACGAAAACGGTTGAAAGTGACCTGGATCGGTCAAATTTTTTGAACCCTCTGCAGCAAAGCATCCTATTTTGGAAAGTCTTTATTGCAATTTACAAAATTTTTCATAAAAAAAAAACCCGCTCTATAATAGTACTCGGATGATTAATATTGATATGAAAAATTTGGTTTGGCTTTAATTTTTAATATTTCGCGTTGAAAATTGATTCGTAATAGTAAATTGACATAGAAATCAATCGTACCGAATTTGGCCTACATAGGTCTATGTGTAAGACACCATCGCGTAAAATGATTCCTCCATTCTATGCAAATAATGTGTAACTTCTGGTGTCTTGTTATCAAAACGAGTGAATAACTGTATTAAGCTGAATTGTGTAGGGTATCTAATAGTCGTCCTTGCCCGACTATAATGTTCTTACTTATTTGTAACTTTAAATCTTTATTCAGAGAAATTGCTTGGTCCATCGTTAGCTGCGAATTTTCTCCAGGCAACTAACGCACTTCATCTCGAGGAAGGTCTTGTCTTTTGAGACTATTCCTAAAAGAACCCCTATTTGCTCGAATGCAAACAATAATTTATCTATTGAAACCAATGGTAATCGGAGGAAGCAATGCTTGCTAATAAGACCGGGGAGAGTAGAACATTCTAGAATTGCTAGCATTTTCCGAGTTATATGGAGCCAAATTTCTTCATATTAAAAACCTACGATATCATGACTTTTGGTATATTATGTCTGTTTCTTGGCGCAAATGTATCAATTATTGGATGTTGTATTGCTTAGGGCTGGTTTCATTTGGCTGGAAAAAACTTTAATACGCCACAGCCTGCTAAACCTCGCAAACGGATATTCAAACTTATCGTTTATGTTATGGTTCGCACATTCTTTACCATTGTTATTTAGGCTTTGGATATCGTAACGCATCCATTGTTCGTCCCTCGTAAGGATTTAGCCCCGCCATCCTTCATTTTAGTCAAGAAGAGTAACGTTTCCTTAGCACAAAACTACATCTATTCAAAGCTGCAACCAACTATGTTGTGTATGCTTCGGTGTGTTAATTTATACAGTCGTCTATAGACTAAAGACAGTACTTGAGACAGTAAAAATTGAAAGCACAGTTCTACGCTTACTTTCGGACAGACTGAACAATAGTAATGCCTTCTTACAAACGCATTCGGTTTCTTTGAAAAATAATGCCGCAGCGTCGTTTACACAATCACAAATTATGGTCGTTATAATGGTTCGAGTGCCTATAACAGTCCAGTGTTTCATGAAACAGCTGCCTTGAGAAGCAGGAAGCGATGCCACTTGGGCAATAAAATTTTTTTTTTTTTTTTACTCTGGCCAATGAATCAGAACTTATGTCTACTATTCGTGTAACACAGTGACGATCGGAAAGAAAAGAGGAAGGCGAAAAGAATAAAGAAGTGGCGGCCGCTGCTTAGTCAATGTGCCTCCAATTGATAAGTGTTATGCCTTCATCAACGGAGCGATTACTATAGATACGTGCAAAAGAAAAACTCTACCGCAGTTGAGAGCAGCTTGCAAATCGATTCGACTCAAACATTTTTACTACCATCACACATCTCACTTGACATTGTAGTTAGCGAAAGCTATTGCGAACTAATTGGTGTATGATGCGTAATGATCGAATTGAAAATTCAATCAGTTTATATTAATTTTTTTATCTTAATTTTGTTTTCAAAACAAATTTTTAGGGGGTGTTGTCACAAGATACACCCATGATTTTTAAGCTTTAGTCATTAAATAATAAAAATGTTGGCAACTCTGCCCGGTTAAGATAGGCTTAGATGTTAGATAACAATATAAAACAGAGAAAGATAATTTTTGCTAACGTCGTCTCAAGAAGCCAAAAAATAACTATTTAGATAACTTTTTTATTTCTTCTCTGTATTTCTCCAAATTTATCTAAAGAACACCTTAAGCTTAACATAATTTAGTGGAAACGGTCCTAAAGCAGTAAAAAAATAAAAAGCTTATGCTTATATGTATTTTAAAAGTACCGCAAAAGAGAGTGGGCGGGAGAGAGAGAGAGAGAGAGAGAGAGAGAGAGAGAGAGAGAGAATGTGAGAGGCAGAGAGAGAGATTGAGAGAGAGAAGGAGAGCGTGAGGGAGAGAAAGAGAAAGAGAGAAACGTGATCAAAAGGTATAGAAAATTTACCTTTAGTGGAAACAAAAGAATGTTTTAATTAAAAGAAGAAACGAAAAAAGCAATAAAAAGAAAAAAAGAAAAAAAAAAAAAATTATAATATCATACAAATGCGTTACGTGAGTGTGTTTTGCATTAAAAATGATAAAGATAAATATAAAAGAAAAACAGCAAAAACAACACGTTAAAGATAAGTCAACTTGAAACAAAACTAACTAGACACACTTGGGATCCACTTTAACGCATACATACAAATATATGCATGAACATATAATGTCTATATATATATATATATATATAGGTATATTTATTTATACATATGGCTAATGGGAACAACAAGCTAAATCAGGTAAACGAATGGATTGAATGATGTTAAGAAGCATGAGGGGCGAGAATTGCGGATCCCGGAAACGAAGGGGGTAACAAATACTTGTTCTCCCCTCATAATACAAACACACGCTGAGAGACACTTAAGCACATAAAACAATAAAGCCAACCATGCTGTTTACTATATACGTTTGTAATTTTGCTGTAGCTCTCTCTATAACCGCACAATAAACACTGAACCAACTGAAATCTACTCATTGACTCAAGTTAGTTAGTCTTATAGCTACAGCAGCAGCTTAAACCCGTAACGTTAACAATTTCTGGCCAAATAATAAGCAAACGCGTACGATTTCTGTGAGATATTTAAATTTAAAAATAAAAATGAAAGAAAATATTTTACATACATTTACAATGTACATATATATATATATAATGTACATATATATATATATATATATATACATGTAAATTTATATACATTTACATATGTACATTTGCATATATAAAGTTAGAGATATACATATATATATATATATACATATATATATATATATACATAAGGAATAGTATATAAAAATAATTAATATGAATACTTCAATTTTTCTAAAATAAATTACAAAACAAAAATTGCATTATATTCAATGCGAGATAAAGTTTTGTGCATAAAATTTTTTCATACGTGGATCATTTTCATTTACTTTGCGTCTGCGTAACTGGAATTTTTTATTTTTATTTTTTTTTTCCATATTTTTACAATAGTAGTTGCTTTTTCTTGTGCATATATATACATACCTTTAATATATATACATATATATGTGCATATGTATGCATGCATGTATTTACATGCATTTATATGTATATGTACGTCTCGAGTTCGCATATAAGGAAGTTTAATGTATACGTGTTTGGATTAATCTAGTATTGTACTTAATATAAACATATATAAGTGTTCGAGTGTATGTGTAATGAATTTTTCAGAAAAATTTCAAAAAATTATAAAAAAAGTCATATAAAAAAAAAATAAATAAAAAAATATTGAAACAAAAGTTCTAAGAATATGCAAAAGCGAAGTGTATTATAATAAAAAATTAAGGTAAACAAAAAAAAAAAAAAAACAAGAAAAATAAATAAATACAAAAAAAATTAATAATAATAATAAAAAAAAAAAAAAGCTAAGAATCTTGGATATGTATAATATAAACTAATATAAACAAGCTAAATTGTAAACAAGTCAATGGATCAATAGGAATCCACTTTTTCTTACATTCCAGGTTAATATCTATGGCATGCTATTGCCAAACATTAAAATTTTTCTCGTTATGCATTATGCATTATATTATGATCGTTATTTGATTTTTCAGAAAAATTGCCATAAAATAATCCATTCATCTATTCGCATCGATGGCACTGGATGTCAAATATTTATTTTTTATAAGATTGCTGAGAAATCCTTTGGGAGTCGAATAACTTATCGTAGATACTATGTAAAAATAATTTAATTACAATCGGTAATGGCATATCGCTATAAGTAATGGTCACTTGTCTAAAGGTATATCAAAAATTGTGATGTCTATCATAATCGATAAGCCAATACATTGATTATATATATATATATATATATATCCCTCATCACTTAGCACCCATATTATATATTAAGTGTGCGCGGTAGTGAGTAAGATAAGAAGAAGGAATTAAACTGCGCTCATTTTTTTTTTATTACATCGATCGATTCTGCATCGATTTAGGCTTGTCTGCCTATCTGTCTGTCCGTCTGTCTGTCTCTTCATGTGCTTTTGTACTGAATCTATCGATTGCAATTTCTTAAAACTAGATGTACTAACGTGTTTTAGACCAAAGACGAATCCTAGCGAAAATGAATTGGATCGTAATTATTTTTACGATCGCTACCCATGCAACGATTTGTTATGAAAAAATAAAAGCATTTTTTTAAAAATTCTTGACAAAGATTGCTAGATCATAGTATTTCAACATAACGAATATGATTTCATGTAAAAACTTTGGACCGGATGAGTTAATTTTCTGATCCGCCTCGCATTTAATAATTTCTATGAAAAGTAAGCATTTATATCGCAAAAATATTGAATGAAATCTGATCTACGATAGCAATTTGTTATAAAAATTACTTAAATCAAATTTAAACAATTTATTTTTAATTGTCTCATAGCAGACTTCCAATGAAGAGGATATTTTTGCATAGAAAAAATATAGAATTTTTTGGATTTTATCGCGAAAATAAACGAAGAAGAATAGTGCACGGTGAAGGGAGATAGGATAGGATAAAAGATAAACCTTGCACCGTTTAAAGGTTTTTGCTTGTTTCCGCCGAATAAATGGCTATTGTGTATTTGTCCAAAGAGCAAACACACGCGTAGCGATCGAAAGTAATTTTGAAATCAATTGAATTAATATTTGACAAGAAGAAACATTACTGTGAGCCATAGTCTATCATCCAGTATTCTACACAACTCTACGATTAACTTATATAACAAAGTATAGTATGTTAAGGCGTGATATGGAAAGTGATCGAAGGAACAATATTTCAATAACAGTTTTCCTTCGATCGAAATATCTTCGTGTACCAAACTTTATTAAAATATTTCAGCGAATTTCTAACCACAACAACAACAACAACAAGACGTACAAGCTTAGATCCCAATTCGATCGGTATAATAAAAAATGCATCTATCTCAAGTTGTTCTATATATTGTATATGCCTCCACAAACTTAATATGCTGTTATGCCTCAAGTGATGTAAGCTGCGAAAACGCTATAGAATAGAATTATTTCTAAACACAGGCTAATCTTGGCTTACAAAGCCCTACAAATAAGAATATATCTGCAATTTTCACATAAGACGCTTCTTACCATATTTTCAATGGATTAATTCTTTCACTTTATAAATTCGATTTGTTACATCCCATCTCGTGTATAGCCCTAATATTCTCTTCTATCGTCACACTTTCGGGTCTTGCGGGCATGGGAAAATTAACAAATATATTGTACGGAAATCGTTCATTCAATATTTAGTTTTCGTTTTTTTTTTTTTTCTCAGACGTTGTCAATATTGATAAGGTGTTTGAAAAATTTTAACCATCTTATGGAAATTTCCTGACATGAAACTTTAAGGAAAAGACAACTCTCAAAATGGTAGAGGAGGAATTTGCTATGAAATGATTTTAAATTACATAATTTTATTGATACTGTTGTATTTCCGCTTCGTATCAATAGATGAGGGGAGCGTGGGAAAAACCAATTGCAATACCTGTTGAAATTTTCCCCACGGGATGTGTAATACATTTTTAAATGCTATAAGAATTCGTTGCATTGGATTTTGAACTTCTCAGAGGATGGTTGGATTGGGTGTGTTTGCTTCCTCAGGCCGCGTGCTCTCACGAACACTGTGATAGGGGATCAGATGCATGAGGCTCTTCCCGTCTTGCTAGAGGCCTCTCCACTTTCTGCTTTGGTAATAGCAGTGCATATGAGTTCCCACGTTTCTCTGCATTGCTGCTATTGTCTCAACTCGGTTTGAGTTTTGTTCACTTATTTATATTAAGAGTGTACTTTGCATATTCCAGCTCGTGGCGAGTTTCAGGTTACACGGGTGATGCATGGTCCGACCAAAGGCTTTTATCATTTCTACTTTCATTATTTTCTTTTCTTTTGTTTCTAGTATCACGGGTGTCTAGAACTCAATCAGAATTCAATCTTCCATTCATTGGACTTTTATGTTCCATCCGTGCAGTTATCAGTCCGCCTTTACAGCCCTTCGTTGAATCTATTCATTTGTCTACTTACTCGGCGAAAAAAATTCATTCATCCGTTTGTCTATACTATCTATATACTTATTTTACTCTTTGACTACTTATTGATCCACAGACTTATTCTTTTATACACATATCAGTACCTGGTTGTCATGGTCGCTTTTCTCAAAATTTTCTATAGAAAATAGATATTTGATGTATATATCTTATCATTATTATTATTATTATTTTTTTTTTTTTGGTGTTATTACTTAGATCAAGTTGGAGAATATTTGCTATCCAATTACATTATTCGGCAAAATTAAAATAATATCGAAAAGCAAAATAAATATTTTTGATTATAATTAAAATTTGTTGTCTATGGCAATTGTATGAGCAATCGTTTCTTCTCACCGTCAAGCATGGAAAGATATCGTCAAATGCATTTAAATTAAAATTCTATGGAAATTATTTCATCTTTTGCAAAAATAAAATTTTTTTATTTCGTTTTCAAGTCGTATGAATCTTTTTCTTAACAACTATTATTTATTACATAAACTACTAAAATTAATTTCTTTCTAAAGCGATTAGTTTAGCATATATGAAGAAAATTTGAAAATAACAACAATAATGAAATATGGAAATCTGTTATCAAGCGGAAATAACAAATAAATTCATCACATCACGGTATACACTATAGCAAAAGACTTGCAAAAGACTCGTCATAAAAACATAAAAAAGAGAAAAAAAAATTCTTAGGCGGAAAAGAAAAAAAGCCAGAAAAGAGCAGTTAAGCTATTTAACGGTTGAAGAACAGCAACATCTAGAAAAGAAAAGCATTATAATTTAATTTCTATTTTTTTTTTTTTTTTTTTTCGTATTTAATGTAATAATTTTCTTAGTCATGGTCCCTTGTAAAACGTAGGAGCGAAATTTCGCCGCCTTTAATAATTTTTTGCTGATGTATTTGCACATTTGATGAAAAACACATAACGTCATCCGCAATTTGTGCTAGTGTCACCTTGTCACCGCTAACGCCGCCAACGCCGCTGTGTAAATCCGGAGGCCAAACAAGCTAAGCCGTAGATGGATGGTGGCGGTATTTAGGCATGACAGCAAATTTAAACGTTTGCTTGCCGATGTCTTTAGTCTTCTTCTTCTTCTTTTTCTGCTTTTTTTTTTTTTTTTTCTCTTTTTTTTTGAATCCCAGTAAGGTTATGTAGCACAAGTTAACACAGTCAGACGCAAACAACCCAACTTGTATATATTTAATTGAACTTAATAGAAAATTATGCTGGCGTTGCTTGTCTGTTTTAGTTCTGTGTGGCAATTTTCGTTTTTCAACTTTTGTTGTTCGTGTGTTTGTGTGTGTGTGTGTGTGTGTGTGTGTGTCTTTGTATGCTTTCTATTAACACTTCTTTTCTCTCTGCATTGAAGGTTTACATATATATATATATATAGCAACAATGGTATGTTGCCTCCATAAGACTTGTCATACTCTATGGTTAAAACAGCACAACATAAATATATTGTCGGTGTATACACTGTCTATATAGATTCACTGTCCATATTAGCCATTCAACTACCTACCCGTTTTTCTTTTATATTCTTAGTTGCATACATTTGCATGCATGCCGGTGATAGGGAAAACGCTCTAAGTCATATATTTTATGTTTCGAAATATTTTACAAAATTTACCGATGAGATAGATGACTTCACTTAATCGTTACAATATATATAAGAATTTCGTAAAAATAGGCAGAAAATGTTTTTAGATTGTAAATTACCTGAAAAAGTGCAATGCAAGAAATAGATAATTGAAAGAAGAGAAATTTTCCCTTTTTCAATTCCCGACTTAGCCAACTTATATAATAACGCGTATATATTTATATATGTATATATATATATATATTATATATGTACAAACATCAATAACTGGTAAAAAGGAAAACAAAAACAAATCTGTGTTGATTGCAGCGACAAGAACAATAACAATAACAACAATAACAACAACAACAACCATGCTATCATTGACAATTTGTAATGTTTGGTTATTACAAAAATTTTGTTAAGCAAAAGAAGAAGCAAATCAAAAAGAAAAACTGCTAAAATCCAATTAACACCGTAAAGGAAAGAGTAAAGTTAAAAACAGAAATTAGAAGAAATTAACCATAATGGTTCAGGCTTTCGTAAATGCTCGCGTCAAATGTAGGTAAGCAAATATTTATCTGAATAATAATTGAAATCGGGGACATAAAATAAAATTCCACAGCATTGTTTACTCAGTCGAGTTACATTAGATAAGCAGATAGCAATTCCTCTCGCTTAAGTTTACTTAGTCTAGTATTAAAATTTAACTGAAGGTATTATCAAATGCCATGACACTATCGCTACGACTTTTTCCATAAAGACATAGTTTATTTTGTCGCTGAAAATGTAAGTTTTTCATATGAAGCTACTCAGGTAGCTGGCAGGCTTTACCTGCCAGTATACATTCTCTCTTTAATATATATGCCAGTAAAATACTTTCGGTAAGCTTTTGAAGTTAAAGTTGAGCTTTATATTAAAAAATATAAAATGATTAATGTCCGTCTGTCCTATCAAGATTCAGGAAAATCGATGGTAAAGCCCGGTGTCGTTAAATTCATGAGGAGTATTGGAGCGAATAATTGATGCGAATTGTATTATGAAGTGTTTAAAATCGAAAGATCACTATCGCTTGGGATCGTTACCAACAATAACTGTTGCAAGTGCAACGATTAAAAGAAGAAAAGAATCGATTGAAATATGTGACAAGCTTTATAAGGTTATAACGCTTTTCCCAAATGAATTATAATTGAAAAATTTTTCCACTAGTCGTTCCACCTTCTAATTAATACATCGATTAATTCGATTGATCATTTCCTGTATAAGTAGCGATTTCAGCCTTCCGACGACATCCCAATTATGTGATTTATTTATAAATATAAAGCAATTATCCTTGCGGCACGGAATACATATTTTGGCTGAAGGTTGGAAAAAACTTGTAGCCAGCGATAAAATATTTTTAATTTTTTTATTTATTTTTTTTATATAAATATTTTATTTTATTTTTTTAACAAAAGAAACCGGTCATGACTCAGTATTTTGTCTGGGAAAATACAGATGTATTCTGCAAATTCGTGTGAAATTTCGTTGCGATAACAGTTTGTAGAATCAATTTCTGTACCTAAGCGTGCACTCGAGGTTTCCATGCTTGTGAAATATATATAAATAAAAATTGAACTGTGTGTTATATTTCGATCGATTTGCTATTAGACTATTGAAAAATAGGTGTTACTGTTGCATTTAAGAATTGCTTTGTATCTTCATGTTCTTGCACACATTGCATATTGCGAAAAAATGGTTATGAGGGCGAAATTTTTTTACCTTAACATATGCATACAATTCTAAACAAGTGAATGTATATAGTGTGTGTGTGTGTGTCTATCTTAAAAAAGAAAAATGCTTCTAAGTGAACTAGGGGCTACTGAATTTACGTCAATTGCAGTGACGGTGAGGTGGCTATATCTTGTAATGGGTTCAATTAATCGAAAATGTGTTACCATAGATGCATTCGGTTTTTTTTTTTTTTTTTTTTTTTTTACGCGAAAAGTATTAGCGGTACATGTAGGTGACCTTCTTATCGATAGAATCACATGTTTATTACAAAGCTCATACGAAGCTTAGATTAGAAATATTTGTTACGGGGAATTGGATCGACATTCGATTACTTATCAAACGCTTAATAAAATCTGTTGTAGAATTTCAAGCGACATTGTGGATAAGTATGTAGAGGTAATACACCATTATCTTAGTCCCATCTTATAGTGGCGGGTCTAAAAAAACCAACAAACCAAATATAACTAAAGCTAATAAAATTGAAGAAGAAGAAATTGAAGGCGGGCAAGAAATAGTGCGTGGGTTAATAAGATTTTTTTTTTGGAAATATAAGCCGAGCACAGTCCAGCACTAAGGTAACAAGGGCTTTTCCTTTCTTTTTTTTTTTTTTAATAGTCCGCCCTTCCCGAGCCACCACCTATGTTGGATTGCAAAGATACATCCCTCATATGTTTTATCAAATGTACATAAATGCGTGTTTCGCGAATGCAAATTGGAAAAGTGCAAGTCACTTTTCGTCGATCATCAAGCACAGGCGATGGCAACAACGAGTGATGATGATGTACATGGCTAAAATGAGATTCTCGGTTGGTGGCATGCAAAGTGTAAAATGACCTTTTGGTTAAAAAGCCATTTATCGCCGTTTTACAGATTATTTCAAGAATTTCCCCGATCTTTTATGGATTCAATGCACAGTTTTAATGGGATTTTTAATTATATATATCAAAATTCCGATAGTCTACGGCGTTCATCTTGATAATCCTTCAAGCTCATATATCAGGATAATAAATTATCAGCTTTCATCTGTTTGACGAATCGTGTACTTTCAGTAAAAATATTACAGTAACAAATTGAAAACGTACGGCTTTTATTCGATATGCATGCATATATTTTAGCATCGATCCGATAAACGGCCTATAGCAACTAGGCTTGCATATATTAAATTACCATGTCTCTTTGAAAAGAATTCAACGACGCCTACATCACTGCAAATCATTCAGGCATCAATAAGTGACGCACTTGAAATGCCCTATTTCAGAATGAACCTTATGAATGATATCGTGTATGTACCTAAGATCCTTAAGATGATATAAATATATTTTTAATATGTTAATTACCGTAGAATGCTTGGTTTTATAAGCTACTTCCTAGTGACGAGGCTTATTATATAATATATTTGACCTAAAAAGACCAGTCATAACTGGTGAGAGTTGACCGACCAGCTAATGGAAATGAATAATTACTAATTTTCTGTCAAATCTGTATATCCTTATATATAGTGTTTTTCGAGTAGAGCTTATTATTAATATGTTCCAATGCAAGTGCAGTGTACTCATCCATTTAAATGTACGTATATATATGTTTATATGTTTGTGTATAAAATCATTGAGATGGAACTGTTAAAAAAAGCTAAAGCATAAAGCACTGCCAACACAATTTCATATATATATATATATATATATATATATTGAATGTACATAAATAAGTGCATATATGTATGTATGTATTGGGTAAGTAGTTCTACAAGCATGCAAGTGCATGCCAGAATAATGATATCGTAGAACATCTGAATCATATAAACAACGTTGTATCTCTAAAATAAGAGAAAACATTGCAAATAGTGCAAAAAAAAAAAAAAAAAAATACCTATAACAATAATAAGAGCAACAACATCTATTTTCTGTGTTCACTGATAGTGACCAAACATTCTAACAAAATACCTATTTATTATTATTTTACGGAGTGCGTGTATTCGGTGAAAGGGGAGTGGAGAAATGCAAGCTGAAGAACTTTATAATAATAATAATAATAATAATAATAATAGTAGAACAGTAAGATCAACTCCATGCCTATATGTAGGCAGCATTTGTGTGTATTGTAAATATTTAGCTAATTTTTATGTGATAGCATATATCGCCAAAATTTCCGAATATAATATTTATGGAGTTTGTTGTGAAATCATATATGATTCTCGGCCATTTAATATGCGTTGGAATCGAAAGAGAAAATACAAATTTTGTTTTAGTTATTTTTGTTGTTGTTTTTTTTTTCTCGTTTTTTTTTCAAAATATATTTTGGTATCTGTCGCATATAGACCGGTGCATACCTGTCAATTTATGTTCAGCGCTATTTATAGGTGTGTGCGTGTGCTTTAATACGTAGAAAAACAAAAAAAAGACGATATCAAAGCACGTATTTTTGCCACACAGTTGTATAATCTTTTATTTATGCCTAACTTTTTTTTTTCTCTAATTTTCTCTTTAGTTCTATCTCTCTCTCTCTCTCTCTCTCTCTCTCTCTCTCTCTCTCCCTCTCTCTCTCTTTCCTTCTTTCTTTCTTTCTCTTTATGTGCAAGCGTTATCTAAATGTTGTTCTATGCACGCATGCACGATTTTTTGTTTTATATGCGGTAAAAAATCTTTTTCCTATATTTACTTGTCTTCCTTTTTTAGTGGTTATTATTATTATTATTATTATTATTATTTTTGTTTTTTTATTTTTCTCGTTTTCTATATGTATGCCCATCACTACAGGAATAAATTGTACTAAGATTTGAATTTCGCTTGAAACACCTTGGATACCGCCCAAGAAGAAGATATGTTCGTTTGGCTTACCTTTCATCCAAATCCAGTAATGATTTCCCTTTTTTCGAGAGTGCCCGTCAGTTAGTCCACCCGTTTCTTCGTATGCCAGATATTTTGTTCGTTCGCTTTCTTGTGCCTTCGTTCGATCATCTTCTTCTTCACATCCTTCCTAGCCTAGTTTGTTTCTTCTTTTGTTTGTCTCCCGTTTCGCTTCAATCTTTTTATCCATCAATAAGGAAAATTGTATTTTTTTTAAAGTCATGCTGATGTAAAAGAATTTAGAAAAAATCCATTTGTAATATCAGTTTGAAATTTAGGCACACATTGTTTTACGCTTTGCTAAGTACATAATCCGCAAAAATGTTTCTCTTCTTCTTTATCAGCTGTTTGAAATGATGGGTGTCTAAGATTCGTCGTGAAAACGAGTAAAAAGCTTCTTAGCTGTTTTTGTATTTTTTTTGATTTTTTTGTTTTTTTTTTTTTTTGTTTTTATTTGTCTCCAATTGTTGTCATTGTTCGGTAAATGAATGAATTGTATTTTATAAAACGAATAAGAAGAGGAAGAACTAGAATATGCGTTCTGTATTGCAACTACTACTACTGTTGTTGCCGTTTAAGTAACGTGTGCATTAACCATGAAAGCAAAAAAAAAAAAAACGAATAACAAAATCAGTAAGCAGTGGAACATTATAGGTTTACTTAAATTGTATGTAGGCTTGTGTGTGTGTGTGTGTGTGTGTGTGTGTGTGTGTGATAGTTAACAGCAAAAAGCTATCCTGAACCACTAATACACTCTACAGTGCGTAGAAAGTAGAAGATCCATTGATATATCTTTCTTTGAAATTGTTCCATTTACTACTTAAAGGTTTTTTTTTTCTTGCAAAACTTTTGCAATTTAATTAAATTTTTCTTTTGTTTTCATACCCACCACTGTTTGTATACTCATTTTGTTGTTTTTCCATAATGTACGTGACACTCAAATGGAAGCTTCAGAGACCCTATTAAGTATATATTTTCTTGATCAGCGTGAAATTCTGGCTTGATTTAGCCATGTCTGCAAGTCGGTGTGGTGTTGTGTGCTGCTGACATTCTCTTGGTCGCAAAAATGAAGACTTAGTCTTCAAATTTGGCAGAAAAATTGAAAGTTTCTGCACGCACGTGGCTATTGAAAATGGGCCAAATTGGTTAGAGTAGAAGTCCGCAGTGGAGCGTAAACTAAACGCAACTCAGATTTTTTTAACAAAAATTTTTGAAATTTTTGCTCGTTACTCGGAAATTATTAAAGCTATAAGGGTGAGATTTTCCACATTTGCTTTACGAGACACTGTACTCTCTAGATCCAAAAAAGGAACCAATCGACCACGCCCATACAAAGTTGTAAGTAAATAAATTTTATTTTTTTCACTTTTTTTTTTTTTTGGGAATTTTATGCTTTTTTTCTCATAAGGCAACCAAGCCAGAATGATAAAATTATTATGTACATACCTCAAATCAAGATCTATTATCTGCCCCAAAAGGGAATTAATTCTAAAATGAATATGGTAGGACAGCACGAGTAATTTTTTCTTGATAATACCAGGGATATGGGTAATCTAAGAAAAGAATTTAATGAGTAGAATGCGAAAAGCATAGCGGTCGGTATGTGAGATTCGGTCTTCGTTTAAATGAAATTGGTTTCGTTCATAATAATCAGTACGAGTAAGTAATAATAAGTACGAGATCTTGACAGATAGCTCGGATCGGCTGAAGTCAATTTTGAAATAATTTTATGATAATAAAATATGTAAAAAGTCAAGTGTATGCGTGTGTGTGGCTGAGAATCCGGACTTACTTAAGGAACTGGATTTACATATATGCAATTAATTGAATGACTAAAGTGAAAAGCAGAAGAAGAACGCGAGAGCGTTGGTATTGAAGAGGTTTTCCATGTAATATCTCTCGCTTCCAAAAAAAGATAGCGGTCAACACTTGGAAAAATGGAGGGAAATTTTTAAAAATATGCTCCAGCGATTAAAAGATCATCTTTAACGTTACGTTATCGTGGCTTATGTTGAGGGTGGAATTTTTCCTTTTCCTTTGTTTGTTATTAACACGACAACCGTCGTTATGCTGGTCAGACGTTATAGGCCATATTTAGAGAGCTATGCTTATTCTTGATAAAACTCTATTAGAATGGATAATGAAAACAAAATGTAGAAACACAGGCAAGTCAGCTGTGGCATTTGAAGATTACATGCCTTAATAAGCGATGCTTTCGTATTCAAAACGGCACAACTGAAAGCTGAAAGCATACAAACCTGAATTATTTAAGCAATACCTAAGTTAGTTTCAAACTAGTCCCAGCTGTCATCTTTTTCTTTAAGAGGATTATTACCTTGACTCAGCAATCATCTTTGCTCATCATCTTTGTTGTTTCACTCTTCACTCTTTACTCTTCATACTTATTATTATTATTATTATTATTATTATTATTATTATTACTATTATTGCTATTAGTCTTTGGCTGCTTAGCGTAGAATATTTACGTTATTTTAATGAACAAACCTTTAAGATGATGATATGCTGGTATGAAGAAAAATATATATATATATTATGAATATTTAATAAAAATAACTCTTAGAACCCATTAATGCGATAACATGTTCTTCACATTCTCCTCATATATAATTCATAAATAAAGTAAGTTGAAGTTTTTACTGCAGCAATTTAAAAGCAATAAAAAAAAAAAAATTATTGTTTTAACACCTTCTTGTGTTTGTAAAATTTTCCAACAGATTCACATGAAAATAAAAGTAATTTTTAAATGCAATAAAATTTAAAACTTCTCACTACTTCTCACTACGTATATGCATTTACCATACCAATTACATATCCATATGAACCTATACGTATAGGTATATATACATATAGTATACATATATATATATATATACATATATATATGTGTAAAAACAACCTTTCAAGTCAATTTTGCCCATTGAGAATTTAACCGAATCAACATATTTATGTCTTTTTGCATAGAAAGCTTTGTCATACACCTGTCATATTGTAATTATTATGAAAATGACCTTCATTTTTACTTACACTTACATATTTGCTTACATGTTTTGCAAATTCAATGCTATCTTTGATGTGATATTTTATTAATTATGCTTAGTTAAGCGTGGAGAATTTTTATAATAATTTTTGGTTGACTTTAGTATTCTGCTTCTCTTCTCTTCTCTTCTCTTTTCTTTTCTATCTTTTCCTTTCCTTTCCTTTTCATTTCATTTCTTTTCTTTAATTACTAATATAATAATCTTCTTGTAGATGAAGTTCACTGTTAACTGCTCGTAAAGCATAGAAGTTTGTATAGAAAATCCTATTAATTCTTGAT
The DNA here is from genome assembly GCF_014805625.2 of Glossina fuscipes. NCBI lineage: Eukaryota > Metazoa > Arthropoda > Insecta > Diptera > Glossinidae > Glossina > Glossina fuscipes. Next base: position 24,527,568 of record NW_023998414.1, on the reverse strand, counting down.
CAATGGCTCCCATTTTCGCCCATTTATATTCGAATCAAGATAATAAATTTAAAACTTTCTATAGGAAGTCTCTTCCCGTTAGCCTAAGTTCAATGGGCTGAGATTCAAAACTAGTATAAACTAATATATTACACTTTAATACGCTTTGTCATATTTATATGCCTGGTTTTAAGTATAGCTTTCTGCCTAACTGGTTCTCTACGCTTGACGACAACACGACAGTAAAGGCTTGTCTAATAGAACAAATTTGATGTCTTTTCTTATTTTTCCCTTTAAGTGAATTTACACAACCAATTAAATCGTGAGCTCATTAACAATTACTAAGAAATTGATCATTTAATTACGATCTCAAAATTGTTAACGTGTTAGTTGACAGCTGTAACGGTGATTTAAAATTTATTCTTAAAAATAATTTCTTTGTCAAGTTCGAAAATATGCTAACTTGGACCAAGAATGAATGACAGATTTATTCAACCATAATAAGTAATACAGTGGAACTAGGGCATAAATACACGAAGTTTTTATATTGTGACTAGAACTTATATAATATAATGGGTGTTTCCTTGTATCTATCCATGGCGAAAATGTTAAAGTAACGGGAAATATCAATGTACGCAATGATTAAATTCGATCATTTTGACCTTTCTGACCTGATATAAAGTAATAACGTTCGAATTAGTAATATTAGGCAAGAGATGCATGCATTCTCTTACCTAACAATGCTCGGTCATAGGTTGCAAGAGTTGAGGCAAGGCAGCTCGAACGATCAATTCTGCCGCATTCAGCGTACTCATCCGATATAGCGTCGTCTGATTAGCACTTGTTCAGATCGATACAACATGGGTTAGTTGAAGAAGTGCGAAAATGGATCGATAATTGGTTCGCTGTCAAACCAATATCGTCTCTTTTGACACAGCTTCGACATGTTACCAGCAAGATGGAAGAGATTTGTAGAAAGTAATGAAAATTGATTTTATTAATACGAAAAAAATGATCAAAATACATGCAATCATTTAATATATATATATATATATATATAAATAGGACACGATATATAACTGATATTTCGTCCGTCGTTGTTGCAATCAAACATCGCATACATAAATTAATTCAGTAATGATTTGTTGTCCATAATGCGTTTGCCTACGCTTGTCATACAATGGAAGAAACGCACGTAGATGTCAAACAGGTACGACAAATGTCTATTTGACAGATCTGCCTGTTCCCAGGATACTAAAAGAGGATCTATTAAAGAGAAATTGTTACCAATCGAATAGAATATTTAACTATTTGCCACTAAAAAAATGCATTTGCTGCTAAACTGTCTGATCAGATCCGTTATAATTGCTTCTTCATCCCTAACTGCTAAGGAATGTGGAATGTTCGCCAGTAGAATACGAAACTGACCAAATAGACAGATGTGACTTTTACTTACTCGCTTCAGGCGTATGTATTCGCTATAAAGAACTAAATTGCCTGTGCACTGGTGATCAAATGATTATAACGTCAAGTGCTGTTCACTGGCTTGCTATCTTGTCATTTTGTTCGCTTGTAATTTTACAGTTAGATAGAGTACTCATTACTTAGGCATATGTTGAAAAGAGTGAACCGAGCAAAAGGGCGAAAGGGTGTGATTGTGCAATGCTAAGGCAAAGTTTGAGCAATGTATTCAGGTAATCTATTGGGTTATAGATTATGAAGTCCACGTGAGAATCTCATACACATAATTGCAATCAAACTTGCTTATCCCTTATCCCACTTAACCTTTAAACTTTAAACATTACTCTAATAATTTGTCAAATGCAAGGAATTTTTGCGTTAAAGGCGTAAAGAGGGCGACTGAAGATTCAGCATAGAACGCATATTCTTGTTACATTATTACATATAGATGCGGTCGAGACGAACTCGATTGATTGAGGGGAGAAGTAACAGTAAGTAATCTAAGACTCTGTTAAGATCGAAACATTCAGGCAAGATTTTTATCGATATAAAAGCGGAGCGTAGCTGAAGTAGCTGAGGTGTTAAAGAAACAGTTTGTTTACTATGTTTAGAGATGATTTCAATTGTTTTGCTAAAAAGCTTGGCATTGAGTAAAGCATTTATTTATATATATGGCTAATTATTATTATTATGCATATGGTAGCCGTTAGCTAAATTGGTTTTAATGTCAGCTGAATTTTTTTTTATTGTTAACGCGAAGAAAAAAAGCAATGTAATAGTAATGTTTTTGGCTTTTCCTCTTAACTGAATTTATTTAATATGTGTTTAGCTTGCAAATGGTCGCTTAACCGTATGCGCATTAATAGTTTCTTAATTATTTAGTTGGCAACAAAACATTTTTAAAGAAATTATATTAATTTGATTTTCTTTTTTGCCCTCGTTTTGACTTAGTAAACTTTGACCATGTACGAAATTGTCTTTGAACTTTACCATCACTAATGCTATTGCGATCATCAACACCGTCATCATTAACTTTAACAACTAGTACAATACAATAACAGTCTTGTAGAACATGTGGTAATAATTATATATCAAGTATTTCGTGCTTTACAAAACAACATTAACTTTATGGAGTAAAAAAAAAAAAAAAAAAAAAAAAAAAAATTGTAAAAGAGAAATATGTGTTTATATATAAATATGTACAAAATATGTATATAAATATATGTTTATATGTACATAAAAAATCGTAATATAATCAACGTTTACTGTGCATATAGTAGGAAAAAAAAAAAATCTAAAGAAATAAATAAACAACACAAACAAGCAACCATGTGCTGAATACAAGCTCAGTGAAGAGAGAAAAAAAAAACAAAGTTGTTTGAAATTTAAAACTCTCAGCTGAACAGAAAAAAGGTGAAAAAAAAAAATAAATAAATAAAAATGGTTAAGAAATACAATTTAAGAAAAGACAGAAAGAAAAAAAAAAAAAAAAAAGAAAAAAAAGAAGAAAAAGAACTGAACTGAAAAAGAACTGGTGTTACTGGATTTACGGATGCTGTTGTGCAGTGTACTTCTTATCCACAACATTGTCAAGGAACAACAATAACATAGATATATACGTACTAATAAGAAAAACTCAAGTTAAAGTCTTGGGGAATGTCGAACGTTTTTTTTTTTTTTTTTTCTTTTTCTCATTTCACGTCTTTAATGACAAGTAAATATTTTTGTTAAAGTTTTTATTTTTATTTTTATTTTATTTTTATTTTTTTTTTACACATTCGAGTTATAGTTGTGCAAAGAAATGACAGAAGACGAAGAAGAAGAAGAAGTAGAAGCGAAAAGAGAAATATAAAATTGCAAAATAAAAATAAAGAGCAAAAAGAGCTTTAAATCGACTTAAGCCGAACTTTTTGATAACCTTAATCCGAGACCCGATAATTGTATTTAAATCTACGCTTGACTTATAGCAAGTGGTTATACTTGATTTGTAGAAACTAGTATGCTTAAGACTAAGAAGATCCATAAGTGATGTGTACGATCGATAATCATTCATATAATAATGATAATCAGGCTTAATGTTCGTTTTATGCAATAAGGAAAGTATTCGATCGATGTCGGGCTTTGCCGTCAACAAATTTATTTTAAGTTTTACAGTTTGAAAGTTCCAAACTGGTTGAACTAAAGGAACTGGACAAGTATGCTGCTGATGTAATTGTATGATTCGATCTTTTGCGATTTTCGAAAACGGAGCAAACAAACATAGCAACCTAATGTAACTAATGTAGCGATCATGTAGGGGAGCGTATACTTTCGCTCTTCTAATTTGCATTTTTCATTCATTCATTCATGATTTGAAGAGTCGCGACAATTCGACAAATAAATAATCGTAATGTCCTATGTTAGAATAGAATAGAAATTTCTAGTTTCCAGGGTTACTTTAGATGGCTTCACAGATGCAGCAAACGCAATGCCAAAATGATTCGACTGTAATCTAGTTGGGGTGAAAGTGTTGCAGCAGCTGCTGAGGGAGCTAAAAAGCAAAGATCTCCTTATTGGTACTTTAAATTATGATATGGTATTAGAACAAGACATATTTATTTATTTATTTATTTATTTATTTTTTTTTTTTTGGATCAATTTCACTTTAAAGCTAACTACTATTGTATAGTATGGATTAAGTAGACGAATCATCTTTTTAAAATCTATTAGTTAGCCTAATACTTGTATAATATTTTACTAACGGGGTTGCCCGGGTGAAAAGCGCTTTTCTTGCGGCTTCGAGTAATGCCAAATACCGGATGGCTTAGGAGGGGATGGTATGCTAGACAATTCAATAAATATTACTTCCTTTTTTCCCCTCTCGTCACTATTTTTTATTTTTTTATACGGCACATACACTCAGTGCTTGATGGCTAATAATTTAAAAAAAAAAAAAAAAAAAAAAAAAAAGGAAAAAAAAGGAAATATAAATGCTTAAGGAACTGACGGAAATCACGATGTTTGGTTTACAAATCACCCTATACCGTAGAGCGTTCGTTCTTTATGCTTAACCCAGCTAACGAGGCAATCTGTTTTTTATTCAGATATTTAGGTAAATTTTTTTTTTTTTTTTTTGTAAATATTATTCTTTTATTTAACATCTGATTACTTTATTTGCTGCCATTGGCGCTGCTGATATTTTTTTAACTCTTCGTTGTTGTTGTTGTTGTTGTTAATATTATTGTTGTTGACCTAAATACCTTATTATTTAGTATCTTATTTACGTTTCTCTTTAAATTTTTTCTTCTTTTCATTCCATTACTGGAAGATGTTTTTATATTAATACCATAGTGACGTTTGTAACCCTAAACAATTATGGTAATATAATATATAATTGAATGAACACTTCTGAATTGGATTCCGTTATATCTAATTGCCTAATGTTTTGTTGGTCACTTTGCTCAAATTAGAAAATAATAAGACCATACCATGATACCTTTACTTTGACTTTTCAGCCACTAAATAGTGACTCGGCCTATATCGATTTTATCCAAATTATGTCTCAGAGGGACTTTTCGTGATCAATTTATTTGTAACTAAATGTGTTTCATGTAACGCTATTGTTTATGAAAGCTTTTGTTCGATTCGAAGAGAATTACTTTTATGTGTAACGGATAGCATTAGGAATGGCTTCACCAAATAGATAGCAATGTCTCTTGCTAACGAAATTAGAGCACAATCTGCTTCGCATTGGCTGTTCTTTTCACTTCAGTTTCGGTATTAACGTGATCTCATTGTCATAAGGTTTCGACTCGCTATAAACTCGTCCCCGAGTCCCCGATAATCAGTGTGTAACGATAGTTCCTAACAGATAAATGCAGATTATTGCAAATGATTTGCTACTTTATTCATATCACAGAATTACGAATATCAAGCAATAATGTAAAATTTAACAATCCGCCAATTGTTAACATGGATACGTCGGTAAATTGAAATATTTTCGCGCAAAAATTTAATATTGAAATATTAGTTGTTGCTTTTTTTTATATATTGGGAAGATGGTCTTTGCGCCTTAGTGAATTTACCAAATGCGGCTTTTACGATTGCCAGGTATGAGTTTTCAATGTTCATGTGTATCGAAACGGCCGATAAATACAGTAACATATCTTTATGACGAATGTAACACAGGAAACTAATCTAATATTTAATAGTTATCGTGGGAAAGAAAATATTTAAAGATAAAAATTTTTTTTTTTTTTTTTTTTTTTTTTTAATTAGATCAAGTCGTGTGAGTCTATCTGATTTTTATTTAAACTTTTCGATAAACTTTGAATTCTAGTCGTGTTACCTCAATCTTTCCGACCTCGCCATGGTGTTAAGTTAATCAATTCTTGAATTCACTGTACAATAATCTCACTAAGCGAAAACTGATTACAATGGAAAGTATGTTGCCCAGGCTTAGCCCTATAGTTAGTTAATTGTGTCTTGTCCAAACTTCCTGGTAGATAATTAAAGACCTTTCATATCAGGAGTCCCATATAATAGGGATTTAACTCCTATTGCACATAAATCATTTTCAGTACATTAATGCAGCTCGTTTCGTAATTGAATCGGATAATAATGTCTCAATGCACACGCTGATGATCTTAATCTTATTCTCCTAACTGCTTAGAGTTCATTAAGGCAAATGCATTCCGGTTGCTTTATAAAAAATTGTAAACTTTAAATATTGTCCTGTATTTAAATATTTATTGTTAAAATCTTAAATAGAAAGTAAAGTTTTTATTGACCCGTTTATCGTTTTTGAAAGTAGATTAATTTCGGTCTTGAAAAAACTGAGAATAGTGATAATATTGTTATGAAATTCGCTTTTGTAAGATACACTTTGTATCACTGGATCGTGGATATATTGATCAAGAGCAATGCACTTCGAAATTCTTTTATTTAGAATTATATACCGTAACAGTAGGATCATTTATTTACAATTATGTTGCTTAAATGTACGATTATTCACAATTTATTTTGGCCGTACTCTCAACTTCTGTTATGTTCTTGCCCGACTAACCAACCCTCCCTTCCACAAATATTCTATTTATATACATTTTTACAAGCATGTTACTATGCCTAACTTTATGGTTTCATTTCTAATCCCAGCCTGCTTTTCCTTTAATCGTCTTCAGCGGCCTGCAGCTGCATGACGCGCCTGCGTATGCTCATTTGGTTTTTCCTTCTTTAGGGAATTTATTATTAGGGAAAATTACTTGGCCGAAATTAACTGGATTTCGGATTTTCGTAATAATATGATATTTCTATTCCTAAATAATAGATAGCCGGCCAAAAAAAAAAAAAAAGCGGAAGGTTTCCGTAATATTCGAGAGATTCGGAAGCTATTAACCGTATTAGAAATATGTTTATTTTGCAAGCGATGCAAGCAAGTCTATCGTATTTACTTGACTAGAAAATATTTATGTATAGAATCAAGGCTTGGTAAGTTAGGGATGGAATTATATCATAAAGGCGATCACAAAAGGTTGCATTCTACAAAATGTGGCAAATCGGAAGTACATTATAATTTATAGTGAGTGATATGTGCAGTGACAAAAAAGAAAAAAAAGAAAGATAAACTTGGCCTTAATATATGAATGAAAAATGTATTGATCATAAACTCTTTTCATCAGGTCATTCATTCTTCGCGACTATGTTGTGATTGAAATGGCCATCCGGGTAATCAATTCCAATTGCATATTATCCCTCCGGATCAGTATAAAGTAACACAATCCCATAGGAAAAATAATAATGTATTTTTAGTGCAGGAAATGAAAGACGGAAATCTTCAAGTTAGAGAAGAAGTTAGATATTGAGAACTTCCTTGTAACAGCGTAGATGATGAAACTATTTGCCCGTAATTGAATCGCAATAATCAAACGCACAAGACCAGAAGAGTTATCGTAAATATAAATTTCTGTAAATAATTTGTAAATAAATCTCCTAAGCGTGCTAAGTAAAACCTATGCTATGCTAAAAATCGCAATTCAGTGATACGAAGTTAATCTCGAACAGAGTGGAATAAAAACGTGAAAGCTCAAAAATCAGTTTGCGATACAATATTTATATGAGATTGACTAATATTTTGTTTTACTACCCATTACCGTAGGATGAGTGGTGTATTCATTTTATTAAAAAGTTTGCAACGCCTAGAAAGAGACTTCAGAGAGCCCACAAAATGTACATATGTATATATATATATATATATAGATGTTCGGCCTCAATTTCTGAATCGATTTAAACATGTCCGTCTGTCCAGTTATCCGTCTATCCGTCTATCCTAAGTATTCTTCTGTCCGAAAAAATCAAGCTACAGACTTCAAATTTGACAGAAGCTTTGGATATTCCGGTACGCAGCTTGGTATGTAAACTGGGAACATCTCTATTTTCCGAAAGGAATAAAAAATTGACTCTTTGCTCATGAACTCATAAGCAACAGCAGATAAATTTGCAAAAATTTTTATCTGTAGTACCTGCATAAAAATGGAAAAAATTGACCACGCCTATTCAATATAATAACGTATCAAAATGTATGTATTTTTTTTTCAATACGTTTATAATGCACAGAAACGAGTTTGAAAAATCCCAGAATGCACCTAAGCATCTCTATCTGTTCGTCTGTCCATCTGTCTATCTGCGCAATTGTGTAGTGTTTGTGGTAAACATTACCGCAATTGCAAACAACTTACAAGAGAATTTGAAAAGGAACCAAACGTTTCAAAGAACACGCCTACAACATGCCCACGCTACTATATAATAAAGATGGTAAACCTTTTTGTTTTCCATGTTTTTTGCTTCTTATTTATTTTATTTTGAAAATAGAAAAAAATAACCGCCACCACCCGATAAGCAAATGGAATTCTTTTCCTCCTTCAGGATAACGGTGATGGGCATAAAAGATTCGTTCACGATCGAATATAAATTTCGTATTTATTGTTATTAAAAAAAAAAAAGCTGATGCAACTGAAATATTATTTCTTTAATGAACGATTGCAATAACTCATTAGTTTTGAAAGTGAGGCAACTCCTGTTAGAAAAAAAAAAAAAATAAAATACTTTTAGCCAATCGGATAATAAACAAACATTATCTAAATAAATGCATAAAATACAAAAAATCATTATATATTAAGGCTTAAAAATATTTTCAAATTTATTGAAATATGAAACTTTAAATATCTCGCAACTAACCAGATATGGACTTGCTCCACTTTCAAAATACACGGCTCAAAATGCATGGCTTGAAACGGAATCAGGGCATTTTCAAAGTGAACAATTGATGAAAATTGCATCATATATGATCGTAATGGGCGTAAAAGATCGTAGCCAAAGATGGGCGAGGTTGCCTAAACATTGGACTGATATCTTATAATAATTTTTATTTGATGGAAGTGAAAAGGAAACGTGCATCAATGGTGGCGCCAACTTGACCTGTGATTAATTCAACAATAGGCAATTAAGGTCTAGAACTGATCCATCATGACTCATTGGATAAATGAACAAAGTAAGAAATTGTATTTGGCGAATTTGGACGAATCTTCTACACTTGCCATCTGTATCTTAAAAAAAAAAAAAAACCGAGAAAATTAAATTTCGGTATTGTATAATAATGAATGGGCGGAGTCAATTTTTTGCATTTTTTTACAAATACTTATACATATTTTAGAACATGCTTGCAAATTTTCATAATTACGAATTTCATAGTTAACAAGCAACGAGAAAAAATCGAAATTTTATGTTTTTAAAATCGAAGGTATTCTCAGCATATATCGTACTGTGTTCGCGTTCCTTGAACGATTTAACTTAATTTTAATTCATACGGATATCTTTCTAGCTGGCAGGGTCGCGCAATTTTCCTTCCCGTTGATGCAAACCTTCTTTGCAAAATAAGTATACTTCCGTTCTTAGGTAGTGGTTATAAATATATAGCGAAAGTATATCGTGATTATGGAATTTCTGAACGATTTAGAAATTGTTTTACTGGATTCCAACTTTGTAATAATATCGACTAATTTTTACCGCTGTTAGAGAAATATTTTTTACGAAATTATTTCGCATTGAAAAGCTTAAACTAATTTCTATATAGCGACCTTTTGATAAAAACGTTTCAGCTCCACTGTTTATGGAGCTTACAGCAAGTCGAAAGTTTATGACAGTGAGACGATGACTGAAATCAGAAGGGCAGGCAATTTACATACATTTAGATTCGTTAGTTAGGCAAATTGCTATCTACTTGATGAAGCCATTCGTAATGTAATCATCTTTAAGTTCACCATACACGAACCCAACTCTCTCTTTAATCCTTCCTCTCGAACATTGTGCTCTCACGTCTATTGGACATATCTGTGTCGCTGTTAATCAGAAAAATTGGAAAAAGCTTTTGCAAAAATAATGAAGTTGATACCACCTAGATGTGCGAATTTGGCCCCAAGCAAAATAAATTTGATCTACAAAGTTATTGTACTAATAACGACTTTAAGGTGTAAGCTACAGTTATATGTATTGTATAATATATCGATAACAGGAAACATATTGTATTACGTTAATTGAGTCGTTTTCATTTTATTATATCGATACATGAGTAAGAGTTGTCGTATATAAACTTTAATAATTTAATATGAATGCGTGGCCAGAGACATATATCTTACTTATTCTGGTTTTACAGGGTTCCTGGTGGACAGATTTTAATATGTATACTTCTCTATGCGAGATTTGACCTCAGCATATTCAGTAGCGAAAGCAATGGATCGCAGCTGACCACAAAACTCTTCGTATTACCGACCACGGATCTGTCTTGTATAGTTACATTTTCCAATGAACGAGGAGAATATATTGATATATTGGCGCCATATTGCTATGATCTCAAGCCGAGCTAACACTTGTCCAGTCCTTAGTTTTATATGATAGTACGACGAACAAAAAAAGAGGCCATCTTTCGAGGCCATGTTTCTATCGACATTACCATAGTGACCTGCTCGCCAAGAAGAACGATTGAAATGCGAACATGACTGTACTATAAATATCGGGAATACATAAATTGAGGCAACCGCGCTAACAGAGGACACATGGCATTTGTTTTATATATATATAGCTGCTTTTTTTACGGAATAATGAACACATCTTCTTATTTATAAATATTTGATTAACCAAAGCTCTATCATCAAAATCAAGGCGGAAATGTTTACATAAAAATAATTTATCATCGATAGCCATCTATATGATCTTGTATGTAAGAGAGTTTGAGGGCAACTACTGCTATTACTATTTGCTACTATTCTAGAATGTAAGGGACGTAGCTTGCAAAGATCAAGAGCCTGCCAAGGCAATAACACTTCGAAAAGATTTGCTTATGTATCCGCCTAAAATTTAGTTGACACAAGTCTCCTTGTATTGGATCATAAAAATATATCTTAGTTAGCTAGCATTACATTACATTTTACACGTAATACGTTTACAATGCTTATTAAGCTAATAGCTGCATAAATTATTTCGGGCGGCCTGAATTAAAAAGTGCAGAGATGTTGTAAATGCTATTTCCATGGCTTCTATTTCGACTGGATTTCGACCTAATGCAGCAAACCTTATCAACGATAATTATTTACTTCCCTTTCATTCTCTATCGAGAAGAAAAGTAAACGGAGTAAAGAAATAAAAAACCGAAGATGCTTTGCTTTAATTCGTTTTGCAACGAAATCTCTCTTCTATCAAATTTCTCAAGGTCATCATCATGATCATTAATTATTAGCGAAAAAACAATGCTATGCCTTCACGTTTATTTAATTTATTTAATTATAGAAAAAAAAAAAAAAAATTCAATTATACAATTATTCTCTCAACATATACAATAGAAATACTTAGCATGCATATGCGCGTCTTCGCTTGGCTCGGTACACAATTATTTATTACGCGATTAATTATTTAGAAAAATACCAAAAAGAAGATAAATAAATACTTGATAACTTTTATAGTTTGCTGTTACACGATGAGCGTATCTATCGATTGCTCAAAATTCTCAAATAATTCGAGATTTATAACGATGAACGTTCGAAAGTAAGTCTCCAATCAACCAATTGTCCATCCCATTACAATTTTCAAGGATTAAGCAAACTTGTCAGCAACCGCTAAGGGTTACATTTCTAGTCCGTTTTTTTGTTATTTTGTGTACCGGAAATACGAATCGGACAGAGGGGCACGGCAGCCAAAGAAGTATGTTTACATGATTATGGCAATGGCAAATACCTTGACATAGAAGATGTATATTGATACTAGCCGGGTACTCGCCGCACTTTATGGAAGACACAAAGCAAAATTTACTTTACTTACTAAGAGAACATGTTAAAGTAAAATGAGCTTTTCTTCCCCATAAAGTTTGTCTCGTCGCCTTTCTGGTCCATAGTCCGCAGTCTATGGTGAAGCCATGACTTCAGCTATAGAATTTAAAGCCTTAAAACGGGAAATATGTGCTGAAAGGTGTTTGCGAAATTTTGATTATCAAGATCTGTCTTTCTTTCAAGCACTTTCGATCGCCACTAATCAAATCATAGTCTTATAGAATATCGATTGGTTTTTGTCTGACACACGAAATGCATCGGTATAGTGAGTGAGCTTAACATCAAGCAATCAATTGCTTCGGAATTAAATATTCGCGAAAATAAACATATATATATTTATCTGAACAGCCTTTAAACTTTTCATTTTGTAGAGAATTTTATGGTGATCTTGGAAAGGAGTCGCCTAATCGAATAAAATGACATTCATTCGATCAAGTGAAACACAACTAACTAAGTTAGGTATAGATGAACGATTCGAACTAGTTTGAATTATATTTTGTTCTAGCGATCGGCTAAAAGAGCTGATCTAAGCACTTTCTTCATTTCATGGCCCATTAATTGAAATCATCATTCCCTATACATTCTCAAGGGCCATCTGAATTATTTATTTGCTAGAAGATCTTAGTTAGTCTATGTTTCTACGCAAAGAAGAGTAAAAAACTTTATGGCGTTATAATGGAAACTTTTTATATAAATTAAAATCTACTTAATTAAATAATTAAATTTACGAAAAAACATTTTTTTTTTTTTTCAATTCATTAAATAAAGGGATTTTCACTAAAATACATTTTTTTTTTTCAATTTTAATGCCATAACCTTGAAAATATTTCGTATCTGGTGAATATGTATAATTGCACTAATGATTGCGTGTACGTCTATCTATAATGAAATGCCTTAAAGTTTTTAATGAAATTATCAATTATTATATTATATGTATATATATATATATATATTGTATTATATGCATTTGCATAAATTTTGAAAATTTTGAAAAATTAACTTTCACACACATTCTAAAACCGATAAATTGCTCCACTGTTTGTTTCCACATAACCAAAAAAAAAAAATAAATAAATAAAAAATAAAAAAAAAATATAAATAATAATCAATTCCGATAGCGTTTGTGTTAAAGATAAGCGTAAAATTTTTTTCTAAAAATTATTTTGTTATTTGTTTTGAATCGCATAGGCGCATCAAGCATTGCAAAACCATAAATAAATTTCTTCAGAAATAAGCGATTTTTGCACTTATCACGGTTTTTGCACTTTATATTATATATATAGATGCATATATATAGATGCAAATATATATGGATTTCGAGAGAGAAATTTTCGAGAATTTTTCCAACGCATCCCGTTCATAAATCGTGAAAATTAATTTCGTAAATCTAACGAATTTTAACTCATTCCTAATATATCTTAACGTATCTCACTGTTGTCTTGTATGATACTCCATGCACTTAACATATCTTCGAGCGACATTTGTCATGTTCTGATACCATAACTCACTTACACCACAATTTCGGTAACCTAAGCAATTTATTAGCTTAGCTTCAAGTCATAATACGCTAAATGCTATTAGGCATTAGGTTATTAATGATGGGAAATTACTCCATCTTTCACATGCAAGTTGTTCTCCTTTAAAGCGTTATTTCTAAATTTAGCAGCGAAAATTTAATTAAATTCAAAATTCCTCACCTCACCTCAAGTGACTGGTTATGCTCTACGCAGCGAATAATTTCACAATAAGAAAAGCTTCAAGCCAATCTCGTCGTGAGGAAGAAGAACTCAAGTCACAAAAATAGAAGGAACAATTAATTACTATTAATAGAATCAAATGATTATCAGTCGATACGATTAATGGAAAATCAAATCTGTTGTCACGCAATCACTTACTACCTATTCCCAAGTAGAACAAAAATATTTGACTAAGCTTTGTAGGCCATTGTTTTGCATTCCTGTGCCTATTTTGTCGGTCAATTAATTCAAAGTAGTAAGGCTTGAATTCACTAATCGAATCCCTAGGAGAACGATTACGCTTGATGAAAGTGTGACATGCTCTTGATTTAATTTATTCATTTCCGTTTCTTTCTTTCTTAAATGACAAGTAAACGCGAATTTTTAATATTTCAACTAAAATATGCTGAATGGTAATAGCTAATGGAATGAGAGAAACTAGCAATTTTTTTTATTTTTTTTTTTATCAATAATGGAACAACAAAGGATGTTGATTAGACGATTAAATGCTGTGTTTAAAAAATTTAAAACAAATTCAATTTTATTTTCTTTAAATCTATTCCAATATGATTCCAAGACTATTATGTCGCCTTCAAAGTAATCCCGCAAGATTCAAGATACTACACTCTTATGCTATAATTTTTTTCAATCTTCGAAATAATTCTGGTATTGATGTCAATTTTCGGTACGGCCTTCAAAGATTTCTCCGATTCAGCTCTCTCTCTCTCTCTCTTCTCAATCGAGTCGAAACATTGTCCTCTGAATGGTCCTTTGAGTTAACGAACTAAATCAGGAGAATACGATGGTTGTGCGATTAAATTTTTAACGAAATGTTCTCGAAGAATCGATGCAGTTAGTGTACGATGGCGCATTATCATGATGCAAAAATCAAGAGTTATCTTTTCACAATTTCGGCCTCGTTTCGCGAACAACTTCACGTAAAAGACGCATCAAATAGTATTTGAAAGAAATGCATAATGCATCATACCACGATAATGGAACAAAACTGTTAATATCATCTTGATTTTTGAGTGGCTTCGAAGCGATTTTTTGGGTCTTGGCTCACCTTTTGCACAATATTCGCTTGATTGATCGGTTGTTTCCGGTTCGTACACGTTGATTCAAGTCTCATCTTCCGTAATAATGCGTTTCATGGCTGATTCGTAGTCACATATCATCTCTCCGCAGACTTGAATGCGACGCTGGTTGTCAAGGAAATTGAGTGTTTTTGGTACGAAGCGAGTGTTGACGCGTTTCAGTCGCAAAATATTTTTTTTAGAACGTTGTTGACTGATCCGTTTGAAATGCCAACGGGTTCAGCAAGATCCTTAATTGTTAATCGACGGTTCTTGAGCACCGAATCTTTGATTTGTTTGACGTAGCGAGAGGTTCATGATCAACAAAGTCAAACGCAACTGATATACTAATGATAATTATTTAACGAAATTAGGTTCATATGTCTGTCTTAGTGCCAGCAATTTAGAAAAAAGTAACTAAGAAAAAAAGAAAAAGAACTAAGAACTAATTACACGAGCAAGGCACATTATATGTATAGATGCTCTTCTACCAGCCGTTAAGCGGCACTCTACTACGTTATCTCTTGTCTTAATGCCAATCTATTTTGAGGCATTCACGAAAGTTGGCCAACTAGCTTGGGTTACGATTTCACATGACTTTTATTAGGCGTTGTTGGATATACGTATAATGGTAAGTTTGCTTCAACCCGCCTCGTGTCATATAATGACAGGCCGCATGTTTGATCCTTTTCGCGAGTCAACGAGTCTGAACGGTGCACTACTTATAGCAGAAGTCATATAGCAGAAAGAAGGATTGTAAGCTAAGGCAGCGCGATGACCTTTGCTTAAATGCATAGAATTTTAAAAGATTGAATTTCGAGACAAAGTGACGATTGTAAGCCTTTTTAATGATAATCGACTTTAGCGGACTATGTTGAGAAAAAAATTAAATGTCTGTACGGATACGTGCATTAATTAATGGAAATTTCTCTATTCTTAGTGCTTAAATAAATGGAACAGAAATTGCTATACATAAACATATAAATATATAAAATATATTTTCACACATAATACCAAAACAGAAATACTGGTAGGAATATCGTTATATAGTCATAGATATGTAAGTATCTGTAAATGTTTAATGCAACCTGTATTAAAGACTTACATTTTTATGTAAGTATGTATGTATGTATGTATGATTTTATGCATATATGTATATGAGCGTAAAGTTTTTCTTGCCTGTTGATATGTCCCAAAGAGAAAATCGATATGTGTGGTTAAACCGCATTCTTTTTTTTTTTTTTTTTTGTTTTTTTGTGTTTTTCTCTCAATTTCACATAAAGCTTTTGCTTCACTTAATAAATATGTACGTAGCTCTAACATATGCATATGCATACATAAACACGCATACAACATATGTAAATATGTAATATCTGAATATCAGGTGCATATGTATATATGTTTGATGTATCATAATAATAATAATAATAATAATAATAATAATAATAATAATAATAATAA
>NW_023998414.1:24509885-24511493 GCF_014805625.2 Glossina fuscipes | reverse complement strand
AATAATAATAATAATAATAATAATAATAATAATAATAATAATAATAACAACAACACAACATCGGCAAAAGTAACGAATATTTTCATCTTTGAAGGCCACACATCCAGGAACGTTGGAATGTTAAGTGATGTGCATAGACAAAAAACGGCAATATTACTTTAGTTTAGGTCTCGGATCATATATAAGAAATGTACCGTTCTCTCTCTCTCTCTTTCTATCTATCTATCTCTCTCTCTCTCTCTCTCTCTCTCTCTCTCTCTCTCTTTTCCTCTCTCTATTTTTATATCTCATTTCTTTTTCACTTTATCTCTTTCTATTGTATTATTAATAACAACACTTGATAAAATAAAAACCGGCATACGTATGCAGGTTGTTTGAAGAAAAACACAAATACTTATAAAGTTGATAACAACACAACAAGAAAAGAATGAATTCAACTCAGATATAAGGAATTATGATAAAAATGGTTACAAAATTTAACAACAACAAATTGAATTCATTTCCATTATAAAGTAAATCACGAGGTTAACAAATTTTATAATTGACGATAAGATAACAAACACTGACTTAGACATACACCTTTAGTTCTTTTATTTATATATGACAGAAAACTTATTTCTCAACTGAGTCAATTATGCTTTGGATTTAAACAAAACGAAGTAAAAGACAATTAAATTCCATCGGGATCGTATCTCTTATACCCACCACCGTTTAACTCATAAAAAAGACAAAAGAAGTAAGAGAACGATATTCTTATGCTACATAAGATGGAGCGGGCGCAGTTGATTACTTCTATTTATAAAATGAAAGCTTTTGTCGTAAAGGCATGTGGGCGTTCTAGGCGTGTCCTTTGAAAAGTTTTTAGGCGATGTTTTTTATCACAAATACTACACAATTGCGCGGACACACAGATACACAGACGAACAGATGGACATGCTTAGGGGCAATATCGGATTTTTTATATCTGCTTATATATTGGGTAGGCGTGGTATATTTTTTCCGTTTTCATACAAGTACTGCAGGTACGATTTTTTGTACACGTCTCTGTTATAGTTTCTGAGTAAATGAGTAAAAAACCAATTTTTTATTTCTTTTGAAAGACAGAGGTGTTCGGTCTTTACGTAGGATTGAAGGGGTGCCTTTCAACCGATTCAGGCCAACCTGTGTGCAGGAACTTTCAATGTTTCTGCTAAATTTTACGTCGACAGACCAGGAGAATATATAAAATAGACATTGCAGAGGCGGGAAACAGACGACCAGATGGATAGACGAACACACGGACATGCTTAAATCGATTCAGAATTTAATGCTGATCAAGTATATATATGTATATATGAATATACCAAGGATATATATATATATATATATACCAAGTGTATATACCAAGGATATATGTACTATGAAAGGCAATAATTAAAAAAATAGGAAGACACCAATAAATGTCTAGTCTACGGAGCATTATTACGCGGATTCTATATTAACTTATGGTTATTAAGAATAATCCTCACGATATTTTGAAATATGTCTAAGAAAACTACACGTGATGGAGAATAAAAAATTAAAAACCTTGCATTGGCGACCACAAGGATACCCTACCATATACACTGG
>NW_023998414.1:24488576-24509875 GCF_014805625.2 Glossina fuscipes | reverse complement strand
CGCTGAAACAAACCGCTTACGATCCGAACTAAGCGACCACATAAACTCATTTAGTCGTTGTACAACTGTTTCTTCTGGTGTAATATAACCCATGAAAAAATGCAAAATGGCTAAGCATTTAGCATACACACTGCTACAATTAGCAAAAATCTGTTTCAGAGTAACATTAGTACCGAAAATTGGCCGTAAATCAAATTAAGTTTTTCGACTTAAAAACTAATCTTGAATATAATTGTTTCAATGGGAATCGGCGTTGCGTATAGCGTAAGCGAAATTGTGACTCCGAATTTGTGATATTATGAAAAATACACAACAACAACATATGTGCATTCATTATTTTATTCAGAGAAACTCTAATCTATACGAACGAGAATAAATGCAAGTAAGGGAACGTTACAAGTAACACTTTTACGATTGCCTTGAATCGTTATATTTATGTAATGTAATTCAATATTATGACGAACAAGTGGGAGAATTAATTGAAATTGATTAAACCATTATATTAGCAATGCAGTGAAAACAATTTTGGAGCGATATATATATTAATGAAGGTTTTGAGTTACCTCTGCTCGATCGAATATAAATATATGGCATCGTTTTAGAACTTGTGAAATTTCTGGGAGAAAAAGGGAATTATGTGATTTGCATAGGCATCTTATCTACGCCACGTCGACAACACTAAGAGAGTTCTGCAAAGGTAGAAGCGAAGAGTGGTCGACGTGTTAGGGCCCAGGCTATACGCTGCGCGTATTAAAACTTACCCAGCAAAGTTTTAAAAAGTGTGTAGTCTAGCATTGACGTTGTGAAAGACTGCCCACTTATTGAATTCTTGATGCATAACTCAATTGAGCGCGCTAATCATATTAGCTTTCAATAACATGGCATGAAATCAATCTATTAACTTATGTGATATCTATTCGGACTCTGTCGCATACGCTGCATAGACGAGCCTAATCCCTTTCGACGATTTTTTTCACAAAATATTGCCATATGCGGCTCAATTTCATTTCGTTGCAGCAGTGCAGCATTGCAGCATTGCAGATGAACTCATGTCCAAATATTGAGTTTCTTTTTGTATTCAGGTATGTTGGTTTATGGCCCCGGATGTCGAATAAACTCGATCATAATTTGAATATGTATGTTACTTGATAATGATTTTATGATCGAAAGATTTTTCATTCAATGGTAAAAACAAAATGCAAATTTTTACGATATCTGCAAATACTTTATTCGTTATAGTGAGACTATAATTGATAGCTATCGAGATTACTCAATATCGAGAACTATAAACCGGACAGTGCTTCATGTCTTATGCTGTCATATGGTGAAGAGCAGCGATCTTTCTTAATTTTTAACAACTGTACGCGACAAGAGCTTGGCATGTCTATTGAAAATTTCCAGACCGGGAACGGGCAAATGATTTGCGTCTCGTTACTTTTGATAAAGCATCTCAACTATAAACGCAATGAGTTGTTTCACAAACATGCATAGCATTACGGGCTTATCTTAAGTGACGTAGAGGATTTTTTCCAAATTGTTCGCTACTATTTTCATTGGCAATTAAATTCGCCAGAATTAATAAATTTTTCTTTTAATATTTATCTATAGATTTTATTTTCACACATAATACTATGACCGAAAAGTAAGACCAATTTTCAAGATAAATTGCGCAAGTATATCGAGTATCGGAAATATCGTTTTTCAAAATTGATAGAACTGCGTTAGATATCTATGTCAAGGTTCACATCCTAAACGCCAGTAGGGTCTCAGCTGGGTTCGATTTGATACGAAGCAAAAAGAATTATCCCCGATTTTTAAAATGTTTACGAGAAGATAATTTCTGACTATTACTCGGCCATAAAACGTACTATTACGGCAGATAAGACTTGGGCCTACGTCTACGAACCGGAAAAAACCGATCAACCGACCCAATATCGAAAAAAAAAAAACGATAGTAAATTCACTTAAAAATCAAAAGAATTTTAATGGTTATCTTCGATTATCGTGCTATTGTGCACTATAGAATGATGTATGGGTACCTAAACTATGCATCTCTTAAAGCCATTCATACAGCTTTATTGATTTGTTCTCTCCAAAGCTGTGTAACTTCAATGACTATGTAACTCTGACTGGTACTGGCTGGTGTTATGTTGTACGTTCTCAAGATGACTCATTTGTGACAGCCTGACCAATTATCGTTATCAGTTACATTACGCGTCACAGTAACAGTATATCAGTAAATATAATGGCATTCTTATAAGATTCCGACTTGTTGACTTATTAAGGAAGAGACTTCAATCAAAGCATGACTTTACCGTGAAAATTGTTATCTTCTATCAACTCGATGTTTATTAATATTTTATAAGGAAATATGGAAAATATGCAGCACATAATTATAATGCAGTTGAAAAGCCAAGAAAAACTGGAGCGAATGTCACGACATAATCTAAGAAAAAAAAAAAAAAAAAATAAATAAATTGAGAACAAAAAGACCTGAATCTGCCTGTAAATGTCGATTAGATTGCAACTTTTAAGCATTTGTATATGAGTAGTAGATCATTGTGAACGGTCTGCGAAGGCTGCCTTGTCAGTGTGTTGGAATTTAAATGAAGTCTTTTATACCACCTTGGTTAGTGGTTAGAAAAAAGCTAACAGAATATTTTCCTTTGCAGTCACGAAAAGTTGTTTAATTAATCATAAACTATTTTCTTTAGCATAATAAACACGTTTAACAAATTATACGTTGGTTAGGAAAATTTCGCTTTTCGTTTTTTTTGCTTTCTTTTTTTTTGCTTTATTTAACAGAAGATCATAACAATATTTTTATTAACGTTACAAACAAATATTTATAAGAAATGTAAAAAAGAAAAACTTTGATAAGCGGAAAATGTGAAAAGAGCAGAGGATGGGAGGCAAACGAAAACAACCTGTGTCTTCAACATTATTATTAATATAATGTTGCTCTTCTTCTCTTTTTCTTTCCATATTTTTTTTTTTTTTTTTTGAAGAAGTTTGTTCATTTATGAATATTTGTATGTACGATGATAACATTTCTATATATATATATATATATATATATATTATCAATTTGCCTTTTTTCGTGCTCTAAAACTGCTTTTAGCTGCATTCTGCATCATCTGTGGGGAAAAAGTACCGAGAGGCGTTTATTTCGCATTCTTTTTTTTTTTTTTTTTTACCAAATTCTTGTTTTATTCAAAATAAATTTTAATTGAGTACACAGATGACTTTTTTTTGCTATTTTCCAAGTACTATCATTATGCCATCACTGGGTGGAAAACTGAAGAAATTGATATCCATAGAGCTCGTTTGAAATCTATGTTTGTTTATGGTAGCCGAGCAGGGCAATATACGGTAGATGCGGAACAAAGCTTTCCATCCAGGTCTCCTCAAATATTGTCTGATTACCAAAAATATTTGTGATCCAACATGATGGCAACGTGGAAGAAGTCGCCTTTTTTGTTCACCTTTACTGAATGAAATTTTTTTTGTTTAATCGCTTCAGGTTAATCGCTAATAGAATAGTTTGGACTAAACAACTTGATCGGATTTTTGAATTTTATAATTTGCACGCAAACACACACACACACACACACACACACACACACACATACATTACTTTAGATCGGCTTTAAAGTGAAGCGAAGACATTTTCAGCATTTTTTAGCAGCACTTCCCCCATGGAAGCCCACCTTTTTCATAGTTTCAGTCATCGGTAATTTATGCGGCTCCAGCCTTACCAAGACGGTTTAAAATTTTTTTCTAATCAATATTTACTTAGTTAGCAATGCTATGTCTGCTACTCTGTCACTCTTTTCCGATATTTTATACGATTTCATCAATTATTTTAATGACCGCTTGACTACAGCAATACGAATTTTTGATATCAAAATTTCCGGAATGCAAGCGAATAAACTACCGACATGCTATTGCATTTATAAATGTTTGAGATTCGGAAGAGTCTTCACAGTTTTCCACATTAGTATAACTTTGGATACAATTGATGAAATATAAAATAATTTGCAATTATCTAAATAGTGTCCTCCGATATGTGATACCAAACCTGTAAAAATCTAATCGAAACGAATCTCTCAATAGTTTTTCCTCTTAACTTCCATATACGCAGTCAACTGTATATGCTTGTTGTTCTAACTACAGATATGCTATTGAATGTGTATTCTTGTGTATATATGCATAATGTGTGCGTACATATATCAATGTGTTAGTATAAGCAAAATATGTTGAATAAACTACGACGTATATGTGATAAGTCATCGCATACGTGATACGTTAATAGCAATGTAGTTATTTTCTTGGATTCAGAAGCAAAGCGTTTTCGTGTTCAATGGTTTGCTTTGTGAATGTTGTAATCGGACTCTCAATAGGAATGTTTCGTTAATATCGGAATTCTTAAATGCTTCGCTTATGTACTGTCTGTAAAATTGAAAGCCTCTTCTATTATTTCTGTATTTTTTTTCTTTCCTTTTCTATTCCTTTCCTTTCCTTGCTATTCCTTTGTTGCGATTTGGCTTTCTTTGCTTTTGCTTTTTCTTTCCCCACCACAGTGGTACACACAGTGTACCACTTGTGGTACAGGTTGTGGTATATCAAAGTTGTGCGGTTGTATGAAACAACCAGAAGGTCTTGAGAGAGACCCTTTATCTTTTATTATAGCGCTCGATTCAGAATAACTTTTTGCATTGATTTAAGCTTGTCTGTCCGTCTGTTCTATTGGAAACTATTGGGCCCGGATCGCTTTACTTGAAAAATTCATTATAGGAGTAGTCATGTACTCGTTATCGTCTTTTTACTTTATAACGGCATTCGTAACCTATTATCCTATTGCAAATTACTTTTGGATTAAATTAATAATTATATAGGTAAAAACGAGTGCATAAGCATGTAAATGTAAAGTGGAAAATATCGAGAATTTTTGAATTAGAAACTATCTTCTTTCCCCACCTTAAACGTGTATATGTTTGGTTGAGAACAAAAATGATGTACGATGATAACGTGTTTATGACGCTTGTGACAGTAACATTGAAATCAATCAGATAATCAATCCGTTATAGCATAAAATGTTAAGACCGAACTCGCTTGTATCGCAATTTGCTTATGTAAATTAGCAAAATTGCACAATTAAAGATCAGTCTCTTCATAGTTTATGCATTATAATGAAACGGCGTTATTCTATATAACATAAAAAAAAATAAATAAATAAAAAAAATAAAATCATTATAGCGCAAGAATGGCCGAATACGTAAGAATCGCGACTTGTGTCCTTTTCTTCTTTCTGGCCGGCCACGCTTTACACGAGTAGGTGACATCCCCTGGTTGATTGGTCGTTTGAAACAAAGAAAATCGATGGGTATCCAAGATTAGTTCTTAAATCCATAGGGTCGTAAAGGAATTTGTTGTTTTGAAAGTCCCGTTAATGCCATACTTGATACACGTACATCATCGTTCACGTTGAATGACGGGAATAACGTTGGTTGGTTTATTTATTTATTTATTTATTTTTTTTTTTTTTTTCTAATTTTGAACTTTAAAATCTTTATGCAGCATGAATAATGGTTGAATTGTCCTAAGCATTTCGTGAATGTGAATTTTTTCTTTCTTTATTTAATTTTGGATTTTCATTTTTTTTTTTTTTTAATTTAATTATTACAGCTTGGGATATTGGTAACTCGGTGCAGGACGCTTTTGTCATAGCCGTTGAAGAACATGCCAGAGAACGTTTACAACGCTTGGCTGCCTTAAATCGTGTCACACCTGTAGATATTACGCAACTATCGAAAAAGGTAAGTTTTCGAAGGGTAATCAAAAAATATAAACAAAATAAATGAATAAATAATTAAATAAATAAATAAATAAGTAAATAAATAAATAATTAAATAGAAAATAAATTAAACGAAAATAAATGAAATGGAAAGTTATACAATCATATATTTGGAGTGATTTGCAGTATATTATGTTGTTTAGCATATGTTATTATTGTTGTTGCTATCTTAAACTTTCACTCTGGCCGAGCAAACCATATTAAAATTCAACAACAATTAAATTGTTTTATATGCAAAATCGAAACAAAAACATAAACATAAGCAAGCATTGAAGTTAGTTTCGCTTAACTTAGCTTAGCTTTATATTTTTTATATAGTAGTAGTAGCTATTACAGCAAGCAACATCGCTGCTTTCTGTTGTTGTTGTTGTTGTTGTTCTTGTTGTTTTATTCCAAACTTTTACTTATACTTCGTGTATCTCGTTTAATTAACAAATTTGTTTATTTATATAGAGTTTTTTTTTTTTTGTTTTTTGTCTTTTAAAAATTAAATTCTAAGTTCGATTTAAATCTTTAACTAAAAATGTGAAAAGCGCGCTTCTTTCTCAAATAAGTTGAATTTTAATTTGCGGACGAACACGTTTCATAATCATTTCGAATATTTTCATTCATTCATTGATGTTTGCAATGAATTATTTTGGATGGAAATCTTCTCCTTCTTCTTCTTCATCTTCTTCTTCTTCGTCTTTAGAAAATGAAAACTTTCTTTCGCCCGACTAACTTTTTTTTAACTTTCTGCCTTTTTCTTTTTTACTTCTCTATTAAGTAAATTTCGCTTCAAACAACTTTTAAGTCGTTTAACTAGAAAAATTAAAACCAAAACTTTATATGTAAAAAAGTTAAAAAAAAATTCTACTCAGAATGCTTGAATGATTATCGTTTAATGTAAGTATACAAATTGGAAAATCTTGCATACATTGCTTATAATGAATAGGCGTGGCAGAACAATTATTGCAATCGCAGATAAGCAGTTTGTAAGAAATTTCGCGAAATTAACTCAATATATATATAGGGTGCGCTATAATATATATATTTTCGGCTTGATCTGGACTTTATAGGGCTTAGTTTCTTTGACAGCGGAAGACTTCACAAAACAAATCAAATCTTAAATCCATTCATCGGTTATTCTTATACAAGCGATTAGGGTTGAAATGAATCCACGCTTCACATGGATTATCCGCGCCATTGCAACTATGCATTAATTCTTTATTTATTTATTTATTGTTGATATATATTTTGGATGGATTTAAAGGCTGCCTGCAAACTCGCGACCATTGAGTTCTTAGTGGCGAGCTTTTCCCTACCCGACTCGATTCATTCAGTTAACAAATGCCATGCCTGTTATCAGTTGAGTGACTAAAGTTTAGATTGCGCCCAATCACTGCAGCGATAAAAAGTATTTAGTAAATTAAAATCCTTGTAAGGCAATTTCGTAAACTACTTTCGACTCAGTCCTTCGCCTATGGCGTACATTTTCTGATATAAAGAAGCAAAACGCATTAAAGATGCGCAACTTATTCTTGCATATTCTACATTCGTTTGAGCTACGTATAGAATGTAAAAAATATTCAAAAGATTTTATTCATCTGTTCTTCAAAGTAGATTTCATTGGACTTTCGTTTACGCATTTTTCATACTGGGAAAAATATCAATCAGGATATTATGAAAGGCAGGATATTAAAAGACATTGCTGGCACTATAGCTCGGCACTTTTAAGTTACATATGATGATTATTTGCCAGAAGTTTCCTGATTTTACCGGTATTCTCTTCTTCTTCTAAAGCAAAATTCATCGCAATTTGTATAGAAAGCCATATTGCGTATCATGTGTTACTCGGTTAGAACTTATCGCAAAAATGAATGAAAAAGTAAGAAAAGTATTATGGTAGGCCACAGCCCACTATTAAATATCCTACGCTGCTGTGCTGAAGGCATTTATTCATATAACGACTATACAAATTAAGCCGTTTTATGGGAAGTGATCGAAAAAGTGGGCCGACTCGAGTCATTCTCAATGATTTAAAAACATGTCGGTTCACCATATTTCATCGAAATGTTTAAAAAATTGCGACTCAAGACAGACGCAAGGCCAGATATGCTTTGATCGATGCCAAAAGTGATTTGGTCGATCTTAAGACTCGGTGTTGCATACACTTGCCCAAACTCAATATCCCTTAAACCAGTAATGGTGTAGTGAATTCTAATCTGAAGTTTTGTCATAAAAAATGTTCTATACTAAATTTGGACCGTGTCTTCTTCTTTCTTACAGTTGCATTACTATCGAATGATGCTTAGTATGAATCTGGTGTCAGTTTCGTTCACGGAATCTTTTTTGTTCATGTTTTCGGTTTTTCTTCACTCTGGTTGTTGGGAGGGAACTGGTGTTTGGAGAGTTTAATAATTGTTGCACGATTACGTCAAAATTGCGAGGGCAATAAATATTGAGATTTTGATTAGTTCAGAACGCAGAAAGCAATCCACGCATACATATTCATTTAGCTTCATATTCTAAGTCCGTGGGCCATTGGGCACCTTGAACTAACTATTTTCAGTACAATCACAAACTAAAACAATCCGTATGCTGAGGCAATGTCCCAAGCAAAGGAAACGTTTTCACAATTTTATTGCGTCGCTTTCGATCTTCAAAATTCTTTACGTCCTACTTTGATCGGCAAATCACTATTTATGGGAATAAGATTTTGTTAGGGCCTGTAATTTGCATCGATTTGCGTATAACTGATTCTGAGAATAGTGTGTCTCGCTACTCAATCGATTACTTGAAAGAGTTTGTTTTTTACTATTGAAATAAAATCGACTTTCGCTGCGGCATAATGCATAGACTCGGCACTGCACAAGCATAGTTAAATTGAACGTTTCATCTGCACTTAGCAACAAATGTCTGATGTCTTGCTTTCTTTCTTTCTTTTGTTTCGCTAAAGTAAAGACAACGAACTGGAGACAATATCCTCCGTCTACTTATTTCGAAATCCTTTTCAGTTTAGTTTAATAATCATAATCATGATAATAATAATAATTTTGAAATTCATATATAATAGCAGTGATATATTGTTATTGACAAACATGCGCATGTATTTAGCATAACGAAGTGCATTTATGTGTAATGAGTCATGCAAATTGTCACAATATAGTCCATCGTTCTGTCTATCTGCCTGTTTGTTTCAGCTTTTAGTGTAACACACCTTGAAATTTGAATAAATTAAGAAAAAAAAGCAAACAGAGAAAAATAAAACAAATTTTTGAAATGCAAATGAATGATTGCGTCGGGAGTGTAGGAAGAAGATGTAACGACGTACGCTGCCACGCAATGCAAAAAAAAAAATATATATGTATGTATATATACAGAAAAGGCAAAAAAAGAAGGTAAAGCTATAAAAAAAATATTTTTCATTAATAGTAGAAATGATTAATAATGACGAGAGAAACTGAAAGCATAAAATCAAGCAACATATTTTTCCTTTAAAGTTTTCATCCGAGACCAAAAGTTTATTGTATTCTTTTTTCTTTTTTTTTTTTTTTTTTTGTTTGTAACTCTTTCTCATCATCTTCATAATTACTTGCAAAACTTTCTGTTAAACTTTTAATCTGGGCAAAAGCTAAAACAAAAAAAAACAAAAAAAAAAAAAAACAAAAAAAAACATTTATATATATATGTATATATATGTATATTGTAATATATATGAGTTTTATAAGATATTCTTTCTGAAGACATTCTTTCTCAGTTTTTATGATAATATCTTAATGTCTCAGTTGTGCTAGAAGTGTAAAGTTTCAACATTAGTTTTGTTTTGTTTGGAACATGTCATGATATTGTCGGGCGCATGGGGGAAATTTGCAGCATAGTTGCAGTGTGATGTTTGGCTGTGAGAAAAATTCAACAAATTTTTTTAAAGCTAACTTTTAAATGAAAATATTTGCTAAACATTTCAACTCTGAAGAAGATAAATTAAATAGGAATTTCTCTTATATCCTGAAGAGTAAACTAGAGCAGAGTGTTTTCAATTTTCATTTTCAAAACTCCTATTCTTTTCACGGGAACACTTCATCTTTTTTTGTGTCTTTTAAGCATATTTGGCGACATTATTGCACGATAATATAAAAGCAAAAAAAAAAAAAAAAAAAAATGATAGACAGACAGACTTAACATAATTCATTTAAAACGCGATCAACTTTAAAGAACAAACAACAACAACAATATTCAGTATATAGTAGGCGGAGGAATAATTCTCTGTTGTAAGTCTGTGCGGACGTATAAAATATTTAGAAGGAATTGAGAAGGCCCTTCCACCTTTTATTATACCGATCAATTCTGATATTAATTTTTAGCTTGTCTGTCCATCCGGCTATTTATTCGTCTTTTATGCTTTTATTCAATCCAAAGGTCAACCAACATTCTTGAGGCATTTTATTGAAATTTTGTACACCGCCGTAATTTGGCCCCAAAGGACAACACTATTCAAAATTGTTCAGATTGTGCCACTTTTTTAAAGCACTTCCCCTGTAAGACTTCATTTTGAGTACTCATCATATAAATAACTGGAGCAAGTGATTTGTTGTAGGCTATTGGTAATGGTGGGCCATGCTCCATTATAGTTTTTTTTCCTTGTTTATTTATTTATTTTTTTTTTCAAAAGAATAGTAAGATTATCGGAAGGTAAGACCATCGGAAAATGAAGATTATACTCCTGATGCTGCTGATAAACTAGCAATTTCGTGCCGAAAGGCTATTCGTCGTTGTGAAGACGTCAAAACGATGCTCAGACACACAATAAGTCATCGATTGGATCTCAAATGTATCCGAAGGGGGCTATTGTAGCGTAAAGTCAATCAAATTCCAGTCCAGCGCTGCTAAGATTTCCTGGGTAACTCGTTTCATATAGGCCTGAAAAATCTTCCCTCTAAAAACATTATGACTGTTGTTACCTTTTCGTTTATTTTTCATCTCCATTGCATCAGTTTTTGCCGGTTTTGATTGGCTAACAGGCAACGCAATTTCGTCGCTTAGAACTTTCAATGAAGAATTACAAACAGTTTAACGTACTGAGTAAACTCATTAAGTTTTCTCATATTTAACGCGTAAATATTCATGCGCTACGCCCTCTTTCCTAGTTATAATCCATCCTAATTATCATCGCGCTTACGCATATATCGCTGAGAGTCTTGCTATTCAAAAAAAAAAAAAAAAAAAAAAATTCGAAACCGAAATCTGAGTTAATATATCAGTTTGTCGGGCTTTCATTTAGAAAGAACCTTACGTGAATAATTTAGGTATAAAAAATTCGTCAGATTTTAATACGAGTTGTATATATATATATATACATGTATATATGTTTTTTAATTTTTTTTTTTTTTTTTGCAGTTGCAACAATCGTGCAAAAGTGGGTCAACTACAACAACCCAAAAACAAGATTTGAGTTTTCTGCACGAAGCCTCACCAATATACGTGACCTCGTTCAATAGCAATCAGATAGCGTGCAATAGCGCAACTTTAACGACAGCATCCACAGCTACCTCGGGCCTTATAAGCGCCACAACAATAACACCAACAGTTGCAGCGGCTTTGACGACTAACGTTAGTAAAACGAAAACAATCACAGTAGCAGCAACAGCCGGTGCTGTTGGTATTGGTGGTAGTCTGGCGATAAGTGCCGTTGCTAGCGATAATAATGCGAACAACAGCAATATCGCAAGAGAACCAGCTGTAACGAAAGCAATCACACAAACAACAACAACAACGGCAACAACCTCACTAATAGCAAATCATAAAAGTGTTTATCAAACAACACAATTGCTGGCGGGTCAAACTGCTATAGCGGCAACAGTGCCGGCGACAGCAACGCAACATAAACTTAAATTAGCTAGCAGTTTACAGCATTTAGCTTTGGCCGAGGAGGACGACGACGATGATTTGGCGGCAGTAGGTGCTAATTATTGTAGCATTAATTTTATCAATTACAAAAATAAGCATGCTGAGATACCCACACCAACTACGGCAGCAGTGGCAGCAACTATACTAACGGCGACAAGTGATAATGCAGCGACAGTAAATACGTTTAGTGCTACAGCGACTGTACATCAACAACAGCCAAAACATCATTTCCGCGAACATATACCACCGCCTTTACAAATACCGTCGCATAATGTTGTGAAATATGTGGACGCTCAAACATTGACATCACCACATTTGGCCAAAGATGTTGTGGATTTGACGGCGCCTGTCAAAGCAAACCAACAACCACAGGAACTTTACAATAATAATAATAATACTAATAATAATAATAATAATAATAATAATAATAACAATAATTTAACAGCATTAGCGACAGCGACAGCGTCAGTGTCAGCGCCGGCAATCACAAAAACGACAGCAATAACAACAACAACAACAACAACAACAATAGCATTAGCAACGGCAGTATTAGGTAATAATAACAATACACTAGGTAAACACACAACGTCATCAGCAACAGTCGGTGCGCCCGTTAATCATTTAGTCAACTCAACAAACAAACAAATATCAGTTTCGGAGCTTAGTAATAGCAAAAGTTTAGGAGTTGCCACGCAAACATCTTCAACAATCGCCGCAACAGCAGCAGCAACAATTGTCGGTATTTGCACTACAGCGCCACCATCATCCTTACCCTACATTAGTAATAATTGTGATTTATACTTAACAAATATAACAAACCATCCACCGAGAAGACAGGTATGAAGACTTGATTTTTCATTTCATATCAGTTTACTTTCTTTATTACATCAGCTCTCCTTTCCTTCTCGTTTTTGCTTTCTTTTCTTTTCTTTTATTTTCCTTTTTCTTTTTTACTTAGTTACTAAATCAACTCAATGAGGATTCTGCTCATCACTATATCATCGATGATGGTGATGACGACGAAGAGATTGACGATGATAAACAATTAACAAGTTTATCAAATCAACAAGTGAATCAATATCAGCAGCAGCGACAACAGCAACAGCAACAGCAACAACAACAACAGCAGCAACATCTCTACGATAATAAACAATTAAATTATAGTCCAAACAGTAGCATATCAAAAGGCAGAACAGAATTATTGTTAGGCGATCAAACGTTGAGGCAAGAAATCAGGTAAGAGTGAAAAAATTTATTAATAAAAATTTTTTTTAAATAAAAATGAATAAAATAAAAATTACTTAAAAATTTGCGAAAAAAAATCTATCTCTTTTTTCAAAAAAAATTAATTAAAAGTTTTCTTAAATAATTCCCATATGCAATTTTTAGATTAAAAGTTGAAAAGAAAAGTTTCCATAAAAATGTTGAGAGAAAACTGACTCATACTGTGGATGCAATGAAAACAAATCATAAAAATTGCGCCTTACAGTCTACATAATATTTTTAAATTGTCGGAATGAAAGCGCATGTAATGCGTGAAATCAAAAGTGAAAAACTTTCATCCATTTCCACCTGTAATTTGCATACACCTCATTACCTTAAGCGTACATAGATGGTATATAAAAATTGCAAAAGGTTTTGTTTACTTTGCGTTTATCGCTCCTCCATGCAAAACATTTTCACATTGACAGACACTCATAATAAAGTTTGCAACAATATCTACTGTAAGCAGCAGCTTTCTTTTCTTTAGAACTAATAAATCTAACGCCTTCCAACTAATCACATATATCAGATTAAGTTTTCTGTCAGTATCTTAGTTTTTAAATATTCTCAAATTATCTCAGATAATTGGCTAAATAAATTCCGAATTCTATTAGTTAGTAAGACTGCTCCGAGTTCTATATCTGAAATAAGAAATTCGGTATACTATTTTCGATCAATGAACGAACGATCATATACTATAAATATTATATTTTCATGTACTTTACAATGAATGTGGATATGTGCTCGCCTTTTGCATAGCGAATATTTTATTTACATACGATACATATAAGATTGGTGAAATAAAATAAAAATTTTTTTTTTTTAAATAGTAAGTAAGCCATTGGTTGAATTGGTTATAATATCATGGAGTCAATGATATAAAGGCAAATAAAGTGTAATCAATTTTTTTAGCCATTGTAGGGTGCATTTCGCTTGCAATTATCCCCTACTGGGTTTACTTGCTGATTGCGCATTTCGTCAAGTCATATAGCTGACTGACTGACTTCAGCATACTGAGCCTTATATTCCTATATTCATATTATTTCCTTTTCGCTTCAACGGCAATATATTTAAATATATCTTAGGGCCACTTTATGTGTGCATGAAATTTGTTTTATCTAATAATGTATTACTTGTGGTTTTCAACAACATTTTTTATATACTTAACTACTGTAAACTGTGCAATAAGTGCTGAAATCAAAAAGTGTATAGCATAGTTTTGGGCTTTCGCATGAAGAGAGAAACGAGAGTGGTATAAAATAGTTTTAGAAAAGAGAAAACCTTTTGAAAATTTTTGAAAAATTATTTTCTAATAAATTCTTTTACCTTTGGTAATAAATTTTTTTTTTTTGTTTTTAATAAATTTTTTTCCCCTTTTTTTTTATTTTTTAAATATATTTTTCCTTTACAAAATTTTGTATGTTTCTAACCGATTCTAATCGTTCGAACAATTTTTTTTTTGTTTTTGTTCGGAAGTAACTGAAATTTTATGCATCATTTAGTAAATGTGTACATGTGCACATATTATTCCTCGACTTCCCCTTACATAATCAGCAGCATCGTAGGGAGTATGTGTGTGCATAGGAAACTATTTTGAACAAATTCGAAATTTTGTATTTTTTTTGTATTTTTTCTTTTTTTTTTCTTTTCACCTTTATACAGACTCAATAGATTGTTGTAGTTTAAAATTGTACTTAACTGGTGTCGGAATTTCCCTGCCTGTGCAGGGCGGGAGAGAGAGAGAGAGAGAGAGAGAGAGAGAGAGAGAGAGAGAGAGAGAGAGAGAGAGATTAGTAGAAAAATTGTATGTTATGTTAAAGAATTTTCATGCATCACCCACGCACAGGTATTCGTGTGTAAATAATAAATGAATTACTAAAATGGTGTGTAGAACGAGGATAAATAAATTTTTAATATGAATTTTATCATTTTTTGGAAAATGAAACTTTTGATGCACGAAAAAAAAGGGGTGAAGAAAACTTCCTAGAATCAATGATATAAAGCAGGGATTTCGGATAGCTTACGATTAATTACGAAGATATTGAGTTAAAGTTAAGAAAATCTTAACTTTAATTTCTACAACTTTGTCACTTCAAATTTTTAAGTAGACTTGAAATTTGGTCTATTTTGCACCAAATTACACATTTGGTCATTATGCTGACAAACTTCAAGATTTGCTTGTGAAAATTTTCCAATAATTTTGAGCGATATATTTCCTCCCTTATTTCAAAATTATGGCGGTTCTTGTCAGCAATAAAGTTATTTTTTTTACTATTCTCTCAGCGGTGCAAGCAAACTTTTTTTGTGATTCAATTTTTATTCCTATCTGCTTATGTTTCTTTTACTTTTCTTTGGCGAACTCATTCGATTTGATGTCCTGCTTCCCGCTATAGAAAGGATACGTAGCTTCAATCATAATAAACACAAACTATTGTTGTGATTACAAGCTGGCCATCACCTGTAGCGTTTATTCATAAAATTGACTCACTTTCATTTATTTGTTTGATGCAAGCGAACTTAACCGATTTCAAGTACAACGAATCCTTCTGTTATCATTTGTTGCTTCTGGTGTGTTTTTTGCGTTCTGTCATCAGCATACGCAAATAATTCAAATATAATTCTCTTCATAGTTTAATAGCAAATATTAATACATTAGCTGGACGCAGACTACGTTAGGCCGAAGCGCGATAGCTGCAAGAATGGTGGGCACATTATCTTCGCCAAGCGGGTATTGAAACCTCTAAGCATGATTTTTACTTTGCCGCAAGAAAATCGAGTTCTTCGTCTGACCTTCGTCTAACATGTTCGTGGAAACTTGATCGATACAACTTTTGAGTATAATATTACAGAAGGCTGTTGAAGACCCCATTGCAGTTAGTATGAAAGGCCTTAACAGAACAATGTAATCTTGCTCGTATGACTTTCCTCATCCGTATCGGTTCAGATTACAAAAGGGTTTTTATGGTCAAGCGGTCAAGGCATAGAAACGATGAATTTTCTAGCCAGCAATAAAGAAAATTCAATATAAACTTCTTTAAGGAACATCGGTCGACCGATTTTGAAAACTTTTTTCAAATCCCCTTACAATAATAGCAAGCAAATATAGCACAACATAAGATACCTGTTATTGGGCAAAGTAGTTTTAATTTTAAAATGAACTAAAGTCTAACTTGATCTAAATTTTGTATTAGGAGGAATTTTTTTTTTTTCTGAATGACTTTATAGTTTTATTATTGACTATTATTGTTGTTGTGTAGACATTAAAAATTTATTCGGCAACTAATTCTGCATTATTGCCAATCATTTATTTTCTAAACCTCGGGATCATTAAAATAGATAATGACGCAGTTTCTTTTATACGACAAATTTAATTAATGGAATAGCGATGAGACGAAGAGCGACGATAGAGCGTTAGAATAAAGAAATGTATGGGAAACAGTAGTTGAACAAGACGCAAATTAAGTGACACTGGCACGCAATAAAAGGCAAAGCCAGAGTCATTATCTTTATAGTCCTTTTCTTTTCTTTTTTTTTATTATTTATTTATATATTTATTTACTTTTTTTTTTTATGCGTTTTCATCCAGCAATTTCACTCGGTTGTGTTGTATTCTTCTGAGACATATTGTGAACCTTTTCGCTGCTCTGTTTATTGGCAACGAGAAATCTTTCTCTATTTTCATTCGTTTTTTGGTTCGTTTGTGCTTGCGCGTGTGCTTCCATAATGCGATTTCTATTTATTGGTTTGATATAAAGCATTCAATGTTTTTTTTTTTTTTTTTTTTTTTTTTTTTTTTTGTTGAGTGCTGCAGATTGACAGCGTATGGCTATAAAGCAGTTGCATAACTGACATTCCGTTTTTCTTTTTTGCTTTAGCTTAATGGTTACTGGGCAGTAAAGTTGAGAGTGCATAGTAACAAGATTGAAAATTTTTTAAATTGTATTTCTATTGTCACCAATGCTTTCTATATTTTTTTTTTTTTTTTTTTTTTTGTTTAGTTCTTTCCTTTGGAACATGTCAGCTTTTAAATTATTATATTGAATTCGTTTCCATCTGTTATGTACTTCAAAATTTCAGAAATGTTTTTCTTTTACTATAATTTTTTTTTTATTTATTTATTTTTTTTTTATTAATAATTGATTATGTTGCCCTGATTTGTTGCAAAAATTCTTTTAAAATTGAAAGGCAGAAGATTTATGAAAGACCTTTACGAGCGGCGAGGCTTACTAGCCTCTCTGCTTATCTATATGATAGACGTTAGTCATTATCTTCCTGGCTACCGTTGTCAATCAACTAAAGTTAAACGGCGCCCGACAGTGTCAGGAAGCGATTTTACAAATATGCAGATAATAACTTAACTTAAGAAATATAAATGTATAAGGGAATAAGACGATGCATAAAATCTATATGTAAAATGTAAATATAAAAATTAAAAATAAATTTTCTTATAAACGTCTCGAAAATGCAACTCAATTTTTTTTTTTTTTTTTTTGCATTTTTTGAAGTTAGGTTTTCTCATCGTAGTAAGACGTGCAGGTATTAATAAAATTTGGAAATTATTCGATTTTAACTTGTGCTAATGGCCCGGTTAAGCGAAAGGGCTACAATTAATGAATGATTATTAAATAATGAATTTATTAATTAATTATCTGAGTTAAAAATTGGAGAACATCTAGGATTCAAGAATTAAGTGAAACGACCTTCACACGCGACAGAACTCAGAAGTCATTCTTAGCTGAATGATGAGCGAAAACGCCCAAAAATGATCTTACAACATATATAAGGTGAGATCCAAAGAATCTTAATTATCTAATTCGCATTTTTAGGCCTAAGACGAAAGCATGGGCTATACATTATTTAACTTTATGCGGGCGTCTCATTGCGTCCTGAATTTTTATACCCTACATAACTTGTGATATAGCGTGTAATAAGTTTGTGCGAACACGTTCTGTAACAAGCAGACGGGCTTAAGATAGAGTCAGCTCAAATTTTATTATACCGATCGATTCAGAATATGATCCTGAGTTTGCCTGACTGCCTGCATGTCCCTCTATCGGATGTCTATCCATGTAAAAAATGTGTTTAACCTACAAGTCACAATTCTCGAAATATTTCGATAAAGTTTCGGATCAATTTTCAGTATTCAGCGAAATGGTGCAGGATATTTAATGACGGGCGATGGTCCATTGTAATGCTTTTCATTGTTTTTTTTTTTTTTTTTTTTAAATCTACGAACTGTTGCCTATCTGACGTATGGCGATACATTGCATATCCCGTGTGTCTACAGAAAGCAATTGCCGCGAAGTATGGCAAAAAAGTGAAGACGTTCGTTAGCGCATTCGTGAGATAAATTTGCATTAACGCATTAATCGGTGAATATCGTAGACTTATCTCGAGGCTTACGATAATGTCAATTATGTGCTGCATTTAATTTATATGACGTCGCCTTCTCTTCTTATCAATGCTTGAAAATTTATAAAAATTTGCAACTTTACTCATATTTAATTTCCGCAAATTAAAAAAAATTATTGTGGTTGTCTAACCATTTCCTTTTCTTTCATTTAAACCGAGGTCAATATTTCTTCTTTATTATTTTGTTATTATATATATATAGATATATATATAGACTCATACACTATACCGTAGATAAAAATCGACAATTTCCTAGAATTTATTTTTATGCCTGAGAAATATTTACATGTAATATTTTAATAAAATTTATTTTTTCTTTCTTTTCTTCAACATTTTTCTTTGTTTATTAGTGAAATATATAAAACAAAAAAAACAAAAAAAAAACAAAAAAGAAGCGAGACACTTTATATTAGCAATAGGACGAATTTTGGATACCTACCTTATCTCTCTTATAAATTTTAATTTTTTTTTTTTTTTTTTTTTTTTTGCTTACTGTTATCCATTTGTAATCCATTTTCAATAATTAAAACTTTTTGCCGACTGTAAGAGATGATAAGGTATTTTTTAATATTATATAAACTCATGTCGAAGTTGCAAAAAAAAAACATTTCATAAACTGTTAACGGCAATAAATTTGACTTATCACCGCCCTTTTCGCGTACAATAGTTATAGTCTTCCTTACTCAATTGTATCTACGTGGTAAGCGAAAATTCCCGCAAAAAAAAATTTATTATATTTATTGGCTGAAGTCATTGCAGTATTCTTGGCTAAATAATTCAATTTAAAGGCAAGAGTATCGTCTAGTGTAACTGGTCTGCAAGTAAGGAAAGATACATAATATGTTTTGTAATTCTATGTGAATATCAGTTCTCTCTCTACTAGAGGAGATTAACAAGCATTTTAGTTCAGATCAGGGAAGGAAAGTAAGCAAATGTAGTCGAATTTCTTTCATAATTTTTCATACCGAAATCGTTTTTCAGCCTTTAGCCTGGAATGTAGACAATTGGCAACGTAATGCATTTAAGTGTGTATAGTAACAGGGTCAACTTTGAAAATGTCAATAGACGGGCAGATAGTCAGACATATCTAAAACGATTCCCCATGTCGGTTTTCGGTATTTCATTAATCCCAAAAACTTGACTTGACTTGACTTGACTTGACTTGACTTGACTTTAAAATAAACAATATGTCTAATCGAATATAACTCCATTTATGGTGTATGAGTTTTAGTACGTGTGTTACCATAGTCAACGCAGTATATTGTACATTATAATGATGAACCTACCTCAACTATTTGAGGTTTTTCGTAAAGAAAAAGCAAAGAAAAAATATTGAATAAAATAAAAAAAGAAAAAAATAATATTTAGACACTTTGTAGGTCTCTATGTGGGTATGTACAATATAGGAGAAAAAATACCATAATGTTGAAAGAAATAACGTTTAATCATTATTAAGGCAAGACGCGTTTCAGTTATGTTGTGTAATGTGAATGCTACTTATGCGCGCCACACCATAATTGAATTTTTTTTTATTTTTTTTTTCACATTTTTTTGTGTATTACATACGCAGAGATCAGTGTGCATATGAAAGTACAGAAAGACAGGCGAGACATACACACATATATATATATATATATGCGTAATCAAAGTTGACTGCGTATCGTTTTTTATAAAAACGATTTTAGCAAAACGTATAAATTCATTACATTTTCTACTACATCATTGTCTTCTAATTCCCTTAAAGATTTCTATATTTATATATATTTATATAAATAATGAAATTAATTTAAGCGTTTTATTAATATATTTTTTTTTATTGCTTATGCCGTCTATAAGCATGTTATGAACCCTGTTTCGTGTCTTTACAACTGTCTGTCGAGGGAAAGTATCTTTTCTGAAGTAAACGAGATCGGGGACATAGATCTGAAGGGGATTTATTACTATAAGCATTAAAGAAAGATCTCACTAATATTTGCAGGGATGAAGCTATCTCTACCAGTAAGTTTTTGAAACCTTAATCCTTAAGACAAGGCTGCATCAAAGCTGGCAATTGAATGTCTCCACAGGTTTGGGCTGGTTATACCGTTTCATGTGTGCGTTTATTCTCTTGACTCATAATCATGCCCTGTTTGCCATCAACGAACATTTACGGTATCGTAGGTCTAGCTTGAATCGTGATAACTTTTAACCTCTACAGTCTCTACAGAGGGTAACAAAGCGAAGCTTACAATGACAGACAATACTCAAGCGTAGGGCTAAAATGAACCCGTACATTTTACACAGTTTGCTCGCAAGCTGAAAAAACATATGAAAAAGCGTATAGGAAAGTCGAGAAGGTGTCTGCCGGAATGCATCGTCCCCATCCGTTGCGGTCGCACTGCTAAGGAAATCTGCGGAATAGCGGAATGAGGGCTGGACATTAACTCACGCAGCGTAGCGTCTGCTGTGCCGAGGTTTTTTTTTTTCCATTCAATGCAAAATTGATGGTAATAATCCGATTAGAGATAGTGTGGTGCTATGATTATCATGAAGTCCTGTAGAGGTTAATGTTCGAACTTTATATGCAGAAGCGCGCAGCATCGGAAAGTTCCGCTGGTGCTGTGGTTGTAAATGTGAATTCGCGAAATGCCTGGAAGGATAATTCTTCCGCAACAAAAAAATCGTAGGTGGTTTGACATAACGATTGTCTCGGATCACGTTGTCATTGTGGCATCTCAAGGGAATCGCATGTTGAGGGAATTGGCACAGATGGGTTGGTGCAACATTCACTGGGCACTGTAATGTTAAGTCTTACATAGAGAAATATTCAAATAAAAATTCTAGATATAATTCTAGGTCACTTCGATCACGCGTCCCCTGGTTGCACTAAAGCGAAAATTTA